>NC_080703.1:41680408-42004383 GCF_030445035.2 Dasypus novemcinctus | reverse complement strand
CTATCAGCTAATCCTGCATCCCAGATCTGAACTTTCAGCCTCCAAACCAAAGTGCAGAAGCCGCTTCAGTCTTAGGGGTCCTTGGAGTTGCTGCTCTGGTTCCTGGTGTCTTGAAATCGCAGCGCCCACGCCCCGGAAGGTGGCTTATTTTTGAAGCAGTACTGGTGCCTGATTTGGTCGCCTATGCATTCGTTGATCCGTTACTAGGCATTTGTTCACATCTTCCTAGAGGAGGAATGTGTAGTGAAAGCAAGAGCACTGGCTTGAGAAGCAGGTCTGTGCTCAGAACCCGACTGCTGTGGATTAGCTCTGGGGCCTCGTCATTTACCTTGTTTGGGTAAGAAAGAGCTGAACTGGAGGTGATTTACAGGAGCCTTTCAGGCCAACATTCTATTATCACATGGAAATAGGAGTTTCATGTTTTGCAATTGCATATACCATAAGTAGTTGCTATTTTGCTGTATATATATGTAATATACACGTGTGCGTGTCCCTGTGTTTGACAGCTCCCTCAAATGTTGGCATGGGATTGCCAGTTTTATGCACTCTGATGCAAAGCTCCTCCTGGTTTGGGCACTGTTTAGTTTCCTGGGCTGCTCGAGCAAACACCATGAAATGGGTTGGGTTGAACAATGGGAATTTAGTTGCTCATGTTTTAAGGCTGGGAAATGTCCAAATCAAGGTGTCGTCAAGGTGATGCTTTCTTCCCAAGTGGCATTCTGGGCTGGCACATGGCAGTGCACATGGTGGCCTGTCGTTCTCTTCCAGCTTCTGTGGCTTTTTTCTCTGAATTTCATTCCGTTTGTAAAGGACTCCAGTAATAGGATTGAGACCCTGACTGGGTTGGGTAACCTCCTCACCATGGTTCACACCCACGGGAATGGGTTAGATTTAAGAACATATTTTTCTGGGGTACATACAGCTTCAAACCAAAATAGGCCCTTTTTAAGCTTGAAAACTTAAAGGCAGAGGAGTCTTGGGAGGAACTTATGTTAAAGGAAGGTTTATAGAAGATTATGTCAAAGGCCTCTCAAAACGCTCCATTTTGTATAAATGCAGCTAGGAAACACTTGTTAACTTTTTGAGATTAGCTGGGATGATTCTGGACCATCTGGGTAAGAGAGAAATCCTGGCAAAGCCAACACGTTTCAGTGGGTGCTCCCTGTATGTCCTTTGAGATACAAACACTGCCCCGCAGTGTCTTGGAGACTGAAGGGCATGGGAGAGTCTCCAGTATCTGTTCTGCAGGCCCAATGACCATTTTGAGGTTGGGAACCAGTTTTAGTTCTTTAGTGCTTCTGGGCGTAAGGACCTGCAAATTAAAGATAAGCCGTGTTTGAATGTACGGAAATGGGTAGCATTGTATCTGGTTTGTGGAAGTATAAGTTGGTAGTCCATTTGAGAGCCGTGTGAAACTATTCAGAACGGCTATAGGAGACTCTTAAGACCTGAGGTCAGTAGTCCTAAAAGTTATCAGGATATGCTGGGTAAATGTTTCTTTGTAGTTTTCCAACTTTTCTTTGCATACGTAGTACCTAAAATGGGGGAAAAGCAAACCAGCGGCCCACGTACTAATCACCCCGCGGGCCAGGCACTGGGTCCACTGCTCTGCGAGCATTGTGTCCTGGCCATCTTAAACCCCCTGTAGGTGGAGGGGACCCCGAGGAAACCTGAGGCTTGGAGACTGAGGACCTTGCCTGAGCAACAAAACGAGGCCGGGGCAGTAGCGAGGGTCAGCCTTCAGAGCTCTCTTGACCCCCAGCTGAGGGTCCTAGTCAGCTCTGAAGCCATTTGTGACATGGTGGTGCCTCAGGCCAGGCTCGACGTCAGCAGCTCTGCTCCCCGCGGGGGTTCTGCTGGCGCAGGGCTGGCTGCCGGGAGACCGAGATGTGGGGCGCCTTGGCCTTCGTTCCGCCTTGGTCCTGCCCCGCGTCGGCCTTCCCCCTTGTCTGGCCAGATGTGGCTCTGCTTGTGGTTCTGCCCGGTTTGTGTTTGTGCTGTGCTGGATAAATAAAACCATCGGCCCATGTATACTGCAGTTTTTCGTTTTACTCCTCCCAGCACCAAGGAAAAACAATTACATTACAAAGACTAGTAACCTGTAAATTTATTCCTAAAAGGGAATGGAAACATTTTGTAATAGGACATTTTGGGTCCTGAGTGTGTAACAAAAGCAGATTTACTAGTTGCTTTGGGGTTATTGGAGATCACAAATTTATATGCTTTTTAGTCATAAAATGTTAGCACTGCTGATACGGAAAATAGCAGTGACCAAAATTCTCAGCCTAAGATTGAATTCAGGACCAGGTTATAACAGCGTCATAGAAACTATTTGCCGAGTGCCGTTGTGTGTCCAGCCAAAGAGCTGCTTATTGGCGATGACCTGTGGGTTGTTGGGCAGGGAGCAGAGAGTTGATATATTTGGAAAGATTTTTAGTAACGCTCTTGTGTGCTTCCATAGGCTTTATTGTGTTTCATTCATTCCTCTCGACAGTCCAGCTGTTGGTTCCCCACTTTACCACTTTACCAGGGCGTCTGGCCAGCCCTGGCTTCACTGAGCCAGCTGGATCAGCGAGCATTCCCCAGGTGAGTGCCCCTGGGCTCCCTGGGGACCCCTGAGATCCGGTGGCTCGGCGGGCTTGTTCTGTCAGCTTGCTGTGTTTCGGGGCATTAATGCTCTTGGAGGCATGTGGGGTCCGCTCGCCCTCTTCCTGCTGCCTCCCACCAGTCAGTTTATCAGGATGTCGCGGGCTCTACTTCCAGAGTCGGTGCCGAGTTCAACTTTCCCGACTCCAGGCTTTTCTTAGACTCCAGCCTCCCGCCTGGACCCGCAGAGTGGCACGCAGGCTCTGCCGCCCGGCTCTCGCCCAGTCCGCCGCTGCCCCTCACGTTGCCTTGGCTCCCGCCCAGCTGGTGCCGGCGTTTGGGGCTTCGCTTCCCCCTGCCAGGATGCTGTGCCCCCAGCGCCTGCTTGGCCGCCTCCTCTTCAGCATTCACGCCTCAGCCGAGACGGTCTCCTGCAGTGATTTGTGATTTACCTAAACAGTTGGACATACATGCTAAAGCTAATAAGTTGTTCGTTTTTTAAACTTTGTTCAAAGATCCGGCATACAACTTTGATAGGCTTCTAAAAAACAAAATCAATTCGATAAAACCCTCTTTGTCTACCAGTAGGTGGCACTCTTGGTCACATTTACTTCTGGCAACTAAACAAGAGTTTTGAATTTTAAGGAAGCAGCTTAAAACATGAACATTTCTTTGTTTTCCAGTTTAGCATACTCACTTAACAATATGCCCTATTGTGAAGATAATTTATCTTAGAAATAGTTGTCTGGAATATCAAGTAGAGCTATCTGCATGGCAGTTCCGTTGACGGTGTTGCTCAGCCTTGATGGGCCTAGAGCTGTTTTATTTCTGCCACTGCTGTGGAGCTTCACGGGTGAATACCTGAGAAGCAGGAAGTAAGGGCAGGCCAGGGAAGGTGACGGGGAAGGAGCAGGAGGAGGGACAACGATCAAACAAGAGAAGCAGACACTTGAGCAGGGAGAGCCGTGAAAGGGCTAGTGGGGAACGGGCTCGCTGGGATGGCCTGCTGGCGCTCACGGCCTTTCCTGTGGCTGCTGAGAGGCAGAGGTGCTGTTGATCAGTCTCCCCAATATTATTCTTACGTGTTGTCTCTGCTGTTGCAGGAACTTGGCGAAAAGCTCAGCATACAGAAAAACGGTCCAGGTTCCACCTGGTGTGTAGAAAGGCCTGGTTATAGTAATACCTGGACCAAGACATGCCTGTCAGCCAGCCAGCCATATGCTAAAGGACCCCTAAAACCTCATGGACTTCTAAGTAAGTTTCACCTTCTTCCTTCTGTGATAACACACCATTTTTGGTTTAGCACATTAAAAGGCGAGAATTACCTTTAGTAGTCTTGTGTGAGGTGAAAAAGACTTTCCACATCTCTATTTACATGATAAAAAAATTGCAGATAGCATGTTTATCCACAATGGTGCTGCATCACACTGGCAAGAAAAAGTGGCTCTTTTATCTAAAGACAAAGTTATGCAGCAGTGGACGTTCTGATATAATTTGGCTATAACTATATAAATTACTTATGATTTCTATCACCACCTGGTTTATTTACTTTTATTTATTTTCTGTCTCCACCCACTAGAATGTAAGCTTCCCAAGAAGGCCTAAATTTTGTCCACATCTGTCCCCCAATGCCAAGGCCAGTGCCTGCCACGTAATGGATTCTTTAAATATTTGTTGAGTGAAGGACTGAATTATTGAATTTGAAGTAGGAACATAAGCACACTTAGCCTGAATCTTTTTCTGATATTACTATAATTTATATAGCACATTTCATCAAAAGAGCTCAGGAAAAAAGTGTTCAGGTGTAAGCTCATTGCTTCTCAAGGTCCCTAGGTAGGGAACGACAGATAAGGCAGTATAACATGTTAACAGTGGCTATTTTAGGCAAATCTTTAAAAATTGGCATAGGAAAACAATGTGAAGAACCAAAAAATATGCTGATTCTAACCAGTGCTGTTCCTCATTAGCCTGTGGTTTTTAGAATTTGGAATGTTGGGGAACCTTCTTGTATTCCTTTTTAAGGTTTTTATTGAGGTATAACATTAAGCAGTAAAGACACAGATTCTAAGAGAACAACTTGATGAATTTTCACTAAGCGAATATACTTACATAATCAGCACCCAGATCAAGAAACAACAGTGTCACTCCCAAATGGTCTGTTAGATTTAAGTATCTGGAAACCTTAAACTTTTATAATTGGGACCCTCAGGAAACTTGTCTGCCCCTTGTATTTTGTCTAACAAGAAATGTTAAAGACTTAATATGGTAATCTTTGGGTGGAGTACAATTACTAGGCAGTTTTAAAATCTCTACTTTTCTATAATAATAGTATAAGGTAAGTCACATGCACTTAGAGATTTTGGAAACTAATTGGAAGCATGACTTTTGGGCAGCCCCAGTAATTATATACTTGGGTCCTGTGGCAGTCAGCCGGTCTGTGCTGTCAGGACCAAGTCTGGCCTTGCTGTTAGGTCCTCTTACAGCAGCAGCAACAGAAAGCCCAGCTCTGCATTGGTGGCCCCTGAAATGGTCTGATGTTTCCCCACTTTTTCTTTGAACGAGTTTCTCTGTTTTACGTTCGGCCAGGAAGCACCATGGCCTGCGCTGCGGTTGTGACTCCTGGCTTGCTGCGGGGCTCTGTGGGAGCTTTGTGCGCACGGGCCACCTCGCGGAGCCTGACGCCTGGGGCTCGCCACCTCGCCCTAACCAGGTGAGTCCCACTTTCGTTGTCATTTGAGGTCGGTTTCCAAACCTGCTGCTGAAAGTCGGGGGGCATATTGGTCTCCCGCAGGTGGTAACACCTTGGCTTGAATTTCCATGCTGTTAGGTGGATGTACAAATTTTACATTGGCCATTTTTGAGAATTCATAATATTATAATGTGTTTTGGATAGCCAGAATATTACAGCGAAAACTAATTGTATTATTTTTATGAAGCCTTATAGTTAATAACCTAATTTTACTTTCTGTTAAAGCATAATGAAATCCAAAAGGAAAACTGATCATTTGGAGAGAACTGCAAATGCTGTTCGACGGGAGGTCTGTATCTCGGGGCTGTGGGCGGATTTCCCCCTTTGGACACTTTGCACATGGCTGTGTCTGGCTTATGGATAAGGTGTTAGGTTAGTTTGTCTCTTTGAAAGACAGTCAGAGAAGGTGTGTTATTTTTCTGTTCAGAAAATTTCTGAATAGGATATGATAACTGGTTTGAAAAGATGACTGAGAAGGACTTAAATTTTTCCCTTTAAACTTGGAATGAATGGGTTAGATTTTTTTTAATATTTATTTGTTTTAATTTATTTATCCCCCCCCCCCTTGTTGTTCTCACTCACCGTCGCCCTCAGCTCTCTGCAGCAGCACGGGCCAGCTGCCTTCACCAAGAGCACCTGGGAACCGAACCTGGGGCCTCCCATGTGGTAGGCGGGAGCCCGATCACTTGAGCCACATGCGCTTCCCTGAATGGATTAGTTTTTGATCAAGGGAATATAGCGGCCATTGAACGAGCCATCTTTTACAGTTATATTTTAGACCTATAGATCCTTTTAAAGCCAGTATTTTATGAATGGCTTGCCTTTTCTTCTCCCCCCCCTTTTTTTTTTTGACACAACGTCTCAAAGTTCTCATTCTCATTCCTACCTTAGAACAGCTTGTTTCCTCTCAGCACCTGAGAAAGGACATGCTCTTATTCCCCTCCTTAACTGCAGATTTTCCCATCATATTCAGACCATACAAAGCCAGTTTACCACCTAAAGTGGTGGCAAGGCTGGGAGACAAAGAACCCTCGCCCTTTACGCCAGTGAGTAACCCATTTTCACTGTAAAACACAACTTGATTATTTGTTTTGCTTTTTTGAGTGTTTCTCACCTATTGGGATATATTTAACTTAGTGTTGTAAGCATACTTACCTTGACAGTAGGAAAAATACATGTATTTTTTATAAAGAAGGGTTGTACACTTCCACAAGCATGGTCAGAAACTGTATATTGTGGCAGTAGTTTAGTTTTTAGTATTAACAGAAGACATTTTACTTCAGGCCCCACTTTTCACACTAATTCTACTTTCAGAAAATTGCTTTGAGACCAAGGGTGGTTATGCTTGTTAATTCAGCTTTAAGTCATTTAAGTCAGTGGGGTTTTTTTTGTTGTTGTTTGTTTTTCCCCCCAAAGTGTTTGAAAAATTAGTTCAGCATAGGAGATTTATGGAACCGTGAAGAAAATATACCTTATCCTTTGATGATAAATTTAAAAATACTTTATTTTGGGTTGTTCAACATGCAAGAATGGTGACTATGTAAATGGAAGGCTTGTTAGAATTTCTCTGTTAAAAGTGAAAACCTTACCAGTTATGAAGGAAAAGCAGTTTATCTAACATGCTTGATGACAAGAGCAGGGATTGGGAAGACTTTCTGTAAAGGATCAGATAGTAAATATATTAGGCTTTGTGGGCCCAAGTGGCCTTAGTTGCCACTATAGTTGTCTCATTATTCACAGCGGCTTGTCTTGTAAAGTCACTGCAAATGCTGAAGTAGCAACTACTGAACCGTTGCTCCTAGGGGAAATACAGGGTTAGGTTCCCTGAGCTTTTGGTCCCATTTTCAGCAACCATGTCAATACATAATCTTGTATATGTGTTTCTTCTTAGGAATATCCTATTTAATATGTAGTTGGTTCGTTAACACTGAACGCATGCCTAAATTTGCTTTGATTGTCAGAACCTGATTGCCAGAGCACCTTGTAGGGGCTTTCCAGCCTGAGCCGTGCCTGGCACTCCCAGCCTCGTCGTGTCATCAGCTCTGACAGGGCAGAGGAGGGGGCTCGGGAGGAACCCCCAGCACCTATGGCTGGAGGTGGCTGCACGGGGTCGTGTGGGCGTTGGGCCCTGGCCTCCAGGACAGCCACCAGGGGTGTGCTTGGTGGCCCTGGAAGCCGCCTCTGGGCTTCGGGGTGCACAGAGCCGATTGAGGTACGTAGCTGCTGGGAAGGTTCCCTTGTTCCAGGCTCCAGCCTAAGAGCAGGGCATGAGGCAGGCTGGCCCCTCCTGTCCTCCTTTGTGCACAGCCAGACGTGATGGACACGGTGAGCGACGTAAAGTAGGGTAACGGGAGGCAGGAGTGGGAGTGCAGCATTTGAGTTGAGACCTGAATAAGGAGAGAGACAGCCCTGTGCACAGCATTCCTGCCAAGGCCCTGGCAAGAGCACAGGCTCGGAGGCGGAGGAGGCGTGTGTGCTCGCCGGAGAATGGCAGGACGAGAAGCGGGCAGAGGTCAGGCTGTAGCAGTCACCGCGGGCTCGATTGTGTTCTAAGGATAATGGGAGGTGTTTAAGCTGGGAGATTACATGTGATTGACATTTTAAATGGGTCATCTGTATGCTTGGTAGAGAACAGGCTTTTGTTGTGTGTTGATACCAGGTTGGGGGCCGTTGATAGAGTCCCAGAAGAAATGGTGGTGGCTTAGAGAAAGGCGGCAGCAGTAGGGAAGGAGAGCAGCAAAAGGATTGGGAACCAAGGCAGGGCAGATGGAATTCACTGGTAGCTTGGATGATGGGGGGAAGGGGTTAGTGAGAGAAAGAAAGGTGTCTTGGGATTTGAACAATCTGGGCAGAAGGTGATGGAGGCATATATTTGCTAAGATGGGGGAAGAGCAAGTTTGGATACAGGGAAATAAAGAGCTGGCTTTGGAATAATCTGGGGAGTGGGGGAATGGGTGGAGTTACAGATGAGACAAAATTAGCCATGCATTGATGTCTGTTCAGTCTGGGTGATGGGTACCTGGTGGAAGTTCATTATATTCTTTTTGCTACTTTTGTATATATTTGATGTTTTCCATAATAAAAATATTGAAGACAGTTTGGAAGAAAAAAGTTTAGTGTTAGATGTACTAAGTTTGAAAAACTTTCTTGATGTCCAAATGGAAATTCAGTTAGGTACTTGGATATGAGCACGGCATTCACTGCTGTAAATAAAAGCATTAAGCCGTTTGGTGAGCAGGAGGAGAGGATCCAGGACTCAGCCCTTTCTATATGTACATGTCAATGTATGAAAGTCAAGCAGGAGAGGAACAGCTGCAGAGGAGACGGAGAAGGAGTGGCCTTCAGGGCAATAGAAAAGTCAGTGGAGTGTTTCCTGGAAGCAAGGAGAAAAGTGATTTCAAACAGGAGGGGACTTCCAGGAAGGTGGCAGACTAGAAAGACACGGGACTCTCTCCTCCAGAAATATAGCTAAGGAGAGGCTGAAAGAGCCTGGAAGATGATATTCTAGGGTTTAGGACACCAGGTGAAGGCTGGATACCACCCAGAGGAGGGGGACAAAGGAGGGGAATCGCGATGACAGAGCTGTGAGTTGAAAGCAGTGGCTGCTGCTACTGGCACTGTCCCCCACACTAGAGACACTTGAGAATTCTTGGGCCTCTGAGCCTGTGGCTCTAGACAAAGGGAGCTCCCGGGATCTACCACCCCAGGAAAGGGGAGACAGAGAGACACAGCCTAAGGCTGACTCAGCTTCTGACCCACACATTTGGTCTGCTGTGCCCCAGGAGCCTTCCAGGCTGGGTGAGTGGTGCCGCTGTTTGCCCTGGGAGCCGGCAAGGGGCTGAAGACATACGACCCTCCCAACCTCCTCTACGAATGGGGACTGATTGTTGAGGGTGCAGAGGGAGCGGATTATTTCCTCCCTGGGTAAAGGGAGGGGCTGCCAGAGGAGGTTGGAGAAGTCTCTGAGAATTTGAATTACAAGGCTCTTAGCCTCCAGGCAGGAAGCTCTATCACCTGATCCTGTCTGTGTTGCAACAAATAGATTCCAACAGGCCTTGAACTGAGCTCTGCCAAAGAGCACCATTCGCTGGCAGACTGAGGAAGTGCAGGTGAGAAAATTAACAAGTGAGAAAGGCTTTTGCTGACCTTTATAGCCTCCCACTCCAAGGACCTAGGAAGCTGGTCTGCAGCCAGTTACTGGTCCAGAGCCCAGTTTTGAGCACCTAGCAGGAACAATCCTAATGACCCAGGTCAAGCCAAGAATCAAATTGCAGTGGTAGCACAAGCTTCTTGCCACTAAATCCCAACAAAAGAGAAAGAAATTGAGCATCTGAGTAAACTACATCCTAATCAGATGCCTAGATATCAGCAAAAAATTACTTAGAAAATGGAAGATGTCGCCCAAGAAAAGGATTATATCAAAGCCCCAGAAGAGTTGCAGGAGTTGAGATAATTAATTCATGAGATGCACACAAATTTCCAAAATCAAATTAATTACTTGAAAGACAATATGGCTAAAGAAATAAATGACATCAAGAAGACTTTGAGCAAGCACAAAGAAGAATTTGAAATCCTGAACAGAAAAGTAACAGAGCTCCTGTGAATGAAAGACACAATCCCAGGTGAGATTAAAAAAATGCCTTAGAGACATTCAACAGCAAACTCAAAATGATAAAAGAAAGAATAAGTGATACTGAAGACAGAACAGCTGAAATTAAAGAGAGAAAAGAACTGAAGAAAATGAGCAGGGACTCTAGAGAGTTGAATGACAACATGAAATGCAATAATGTATGTGTCATGGGAGTTCCTGAAAGAGAAGGGAAAAGGGGCAGAAAGGGTATCTGAGGAAATCATAAGAAAATTTCCTCTCACAAAAGAAAGGAATTTGTATGTTCAAGAAGTATACCATACTCCAATCAGAATAAATCTGAATAGACCTACTCCAATACACATACTATTCAGAATGTTAAATGTCAAAGGTAAAGAGAAAATTGTCAGAGCAGAGAGGGAGAAGCAAACCGTCACATACAAGGGATGCCCAGTAAGGCTTAATGTGGATTTCTCATCAAACCATGGAAGCAAGAAGACAGTGGTATGATATGATGAGGATACTGAAAGAGAAAAACTTCCAGCTGAGAATTCTTCACCCAGCAAAACTGTCCTTCACGTACAAAAATGAGTATAAAATATTCACGAGCAGATGCTAAGAGAGTTCATAAAAAAAATCCACCTTTGCAGGAAATATTAGAAGAAGCCTTAGATCCTGAAATAAAAAGACAGGAGAGAGAGGTTTGGAGGAGAGTATAGAAGAAAGAATAGCAGAAAGGCTAACCAAAAGAGTAAAAAGACAAAAATAAGATATGACATATGAAAACCAAAGAATAAAATGGTGAAAGTAAATACGCATTTACAGCAATATCATTGAAAGTGAATGAATTACATTCTCTAATCAAAAGATACAGGTTGACAGAATGGATAAGAAAACATGAGCCATCCATATACTGCTTACAAGAAACTCACCTTAGACCAGGGATACAAACCAGTCAAAAGTGAAAGGTTGAAAAAAGATACACTCTGCAAATAGTAACCAATAAAGAGCAAGGGTAGCTATATTAATATTGAACAAAACAGACTTAAAATGCAAAAAAGTGGTAAGGGATACAGAAGGCCATTATATATTTGTAAAAGGGACAATCAACCAGGAAGATATAGTCATAAATATCTATGCAAGTAACCCTCTTGCAAAACTGAAAGGAGAAATAAACATCTCTACAATAATTGTTGGAGACCTCAGCACTCCACTCACATCATTAGATAGAACAATTAGAAGATAAACAAGGAAACAGCTCGAACAATATAATAAATGAGTTAGATGTAATAGACATACACAGAATGCTGCATCTGAACTCAGAGGGTCATCTATTCCTCTCCAGTGCCTGTGGAGCTTTCTCCAGGATAGGCCACATTTTAGGCACTAGGCAGGTCTCAATAAATATGAAAAGGTTTTACAGAGCACCTGCTCAGATCATAGTGGAATGAAACTGGATATCAATAATAGGAAAAAAGTAAATTCGCAAATGAGTGGAGGCTAGACGACACTCTCCTAAATAATCAGTGGGTGTATTTTGGCTCCTAAATAATCAGCAGCCAAAGGGGTGCTGATACAAAATACCAGAAATTGGTTGTTTTTTTTTTAAGATTTATTTTTATTTATTTAATTCCCCTCCCCTCCCCCGGTTGTCTGTTTTCTGTGTCTTTTTGCTGCGTCTTGTTTCTTTGTCTGCTTCTGTTGTCGTCAGCAGCACGGGAAGTGTGGGCGGCACCATTCCTCGGCAGGCTGCTCCCTCCTTCGTGCTGGGCGGCTCTCCTTATGGGTGCACTCCTTGTGCATGGGGCTCCCCTACGCGGGGGACACCCCTGTGTGGCACTGCACTCCTTGCGCGCATCAGCACTGCGCATGGGCCAGCTCCACACGGGTCAAGGAGGCCCGGGGCTTGAACCGCGGACCTCCCATGTGGTAGACGGACGCCCTAACCACTGGGCCAAAGTCCGTTTCCCAAGGTTTTTATAAAGGGTATTTATTTGGGTTAGGAGTTTACAGATACAGGCCATAATGCATAAGTTACTTCCCTCACCAAAGTCTGTTTTCACGTGTAGGGGCAAAATGGCTGCCGACGTCTGTGAGGGTTCAGGCTTCCTGGGTTCCTCTGGGCACAGCTCCTCTGTTTTCTCCACAAGGTCAGCTGTAGACTCTCAGGTGAATGGCTCTGTCTCTCTCCCTGGGGCTCCAGCTTAAGACTTCAGCATCAAACTCCACCATCAAAACTCTAACATTAAAAGGCTTTGACTCCATCCTTTGCCATGCCTTTTATCTGTGAATCCCCACCCACCAAGGGTAGGGACTCAACACCCTACTGGCACAAGAGGTTTACATGATTACTTAAGTCTTGTAAACCTGTGAATCCAATAAAATCTCATATAACCAGAGGAAAAGACCAGTTTACAAACATAATCCAATATTTCTTTTTGGAATTCATCAATAATATCAAACTGCTGCAGTGGGTCAAAGAAGAAATTGCAGGTTAAATCACTAGATTTATTGAGACAAATGAAAATGAGAACACACTTATCAAAACGAATGGGATATAGGCGAAGGCAGTCTTGAGAGGGAAATTTATAGCCCGAAACACCTACATTAACAAAGAAGAAAGAGCTAAACTCAAAAATTTAACTGAACAACTAGAGAAACTAGAAAAAGAACAGCAAACTAATCCCAAAGCAAGCAGAAGGAAAGAAATAATAAAGATTAGAGCAGAAATAAATGAAATTGAGTACAAAAAAATAGAAAAAATCAACAAAAGCAAAAGCTTCTTCTTTGAGAAGATCAATAAAATTAACAAATGCCTAACTAGACTAACAAAGAAAAAGAGAAGATGCAAATAAATACAATCAGAATGAAAGCAGAGAAGTTACTACTGACCCCACAGAAATAAAAAGAATTGTAAGAGGACATTGTGAGAAACTGTATGCCAACAAACTAGACAACTTAAATGAAATGGACAAATTCCTAGAAATGCACAAACAACCTACACTGACACTATAAGGGATACAGGAACTTAACAAACCAGTCACATTTAAAGAGATTGACTCTATCATCAAAAATCTCCCAGCAAAGAAAAATCCAGGACCAGATAGCTTCACATGTGAGTTCTACCAAGCATTTCGAAAAGAATTAACATCAATCCTGTTTAAGCTCGTCTAAAAAATTACAGAGAAGGGAAAATTACCCAACACATTTATCTGGCCAAAGCCAGGTAAAGATACTACAAGAAAAGAAAATTATAGGCCAATCTCTCTAATGAATATACTCAACAGAATACTTGCAAATAGAATCTGACATCATATCAAAAGACTCATATGTCATGACCAAATGGGATTTATTCCTAGTAATCAAGGCTGGTTCAACATAAAATCAATAAACATAATACAGCACTTTAACAAATTGAAAGGGAAAAAAAACCCCACATGATCATCTCAAACTTCACAGAAAAGACATTTGACAAAATCCAGCATCCTTTTTTGATAAAAACACTTCAAAAGATAGGAATAGAAGGAAAATTCCTCAATATGATAAAAGGCATATATGAAAAACCCACAGCCAACATTGTAATTAGTGGGGAAAAGTTGAAAACTTTCCCTCTAAGATCTGGAACAAAACAAGGATGCCCACTGTCACCATTGTTATTCAGTATTGTGCTAGAAGTTCTCGGGGCAATTAGACGAAAAAAATTAAAGGCATCCAAATAGGAAAAGAAGTAAAACTCACTATTTGCAGAAGATGTGGTCCTGTATTTAGAAAATTCTGAAGTATCCATGACAAAACTACCTGAGCTAATAAGTGAGTTCAGCAAAATGGCAGGATACAAGATCAACACACAAAAATCTGTAATGTTTTTGTATACTAGTACTGAATAATCTGAAGAGGAAATTGGGGAAAGTTCCATTTACAATAGCAATAAGAAGACTCAAATACCTAGGAATTAATTTCTTCAAAGAAGTATAGGGCCTATATGCAGAAAACTATAAAATGCTAAAAAAAATCAATGAAAACCTAAACAAATGGAAAGACATTCCATGTTCATGGATTGGAAGGCTAAAGATTGTGAAGATGTCAATCCTACGCAAACTGATTTATAGATTCAATGCAATACCAATAAAAATTCCAACAGTTTGCTTTACAGAATTAGAAAAGGCAATTACCAAATTCATCTGGAAGGGAAAGTGCACCCAAATAGCCAAAAGCATTCTAAAAATTAAGAGCGACGTGGGAGGAATTTCGCTGCCTGATCTTAAAACTACAGAGCTACTTTGGTCAAAACATCATGGTACTGGCATAAAGATAGACACATCAATCAGTGGAATAGAATTGAGAATCCAGAAATAAACCCTCACCTGTACGGTCAACTGGATTTTGACAAACCTACCAGGTCCATGGTAGCAAGACAAAACAAGTCTCTTCGACAAATGGTACTGGGAGAACTGGATATCTATAACCAAAAGAATGCAAGAGGACCCCTGTCTCACTCCTATTCAAGAAAAAACTCAGAATGGATCAAAGATCTGAATATAAAAGCCAGGACCATAAAACTATTAGAAGAAAATGTAGGGAAACATCTTCAAGACCTTGTAGTGGGTCATGGTTTCTTGGACTTTATAGCCAAAGTACATGCAACAAAAGGAAAAATAGATAAATGGGACCTCCTCAAAATTAAACACTTTTGCACCGCACAGGATTTTGTCAAAAGGGTTAAAGGCAGCCCACTCAATGGGAGAAAATATTTGGAAATCACATGTCTGATAAGGGTTTAATATACAGGATATATAAAGAGATGT
The DNA here is from genome assembly GCF_030445035.2 of Dasypus novemcinctus. Classification (NCBI taxonomy): domain Eukaryota; kingdom Metazoa; phylum Chordata; class Mammalia; order Cingulata; family Dasypodidae; genus Dasypus; species Dasypus novemcinctus. The sequence goes on along the minus strand of NC_080703.1, from coordinate 41,989,655 downwards.
TAGAACTCAGCAATAAAAGGGCAAAAGACCCGATTTAAAAATGGGCAAGACTTGATAGACATTTGTCCACAGAAGAAATACAGGTGGCAAAAAAAGACATGAAAAAATGCTCAGCATCACTAATGATTAGGGAAATGCAAATCAGAACTACAATGAACTATCATTTCACACCTACCAGAATGGCCACTATTAAAAAGACAGAGAACTGCAAGTGCTAGAGAGTCTGTGGAGAGACAGGAACACTTATCCACTGTTGGTGGGAATGCAGAATGGTGCAGCCACTGTGGAGGACTGCGTGGCAGTTGCTAAGGAGGTTGAATATAGAGCTGCCCCATGACCCTGCAATACCACGACCCAGAAGAACTGAGAGCAGTGACACGAACAGACATCTGTGCACCCATGTTCATAGTGGCGTTATTCACAACTGCCAAAAGCTGGAAACCCTTCTGCCCGTCAACCAATGAATGTATAAACAAACTGTGGTGTATTCCTGTGATGGAGTGTTATGCAGCAGTAAGAAGAAATGAAGTTGTGAAGCACACAACAACATGCATGAACCTAGAGGACATTATATTGAGTGAGGCAAGCCAGGTACAAAAGGGCAAATACTGTATGTTTGCATTACTATGAACCAAATACATTGTGTAGCATATTATATGATTCAAAAAAGTTTTGTATGTATCCAGGATGTTTGAGAAGTGTGTGTTTTTATTTAACTGTATTTTCTTTTTCTTTTTAAATTATTGCTTATATTTTCTGTTATTAAATGTATAAAATAAAGTTTAAAAAAAGGGAATAGTCAGCTGAGCAGAATTCGGCTAAGAGACCACAATTGGATTTAGCAAAATGGATAGTGGGTGACCAGAAGGGCTGGTTTTATTACCTTGCTTGGAGTTGAAAGCCCAGTTGAAATGTGGTGGAGCGTGAATGAGAGATAAAAAGGGGGGCCAGGCCCATATGTAATTCTTGAAATCTTTTGGTGTTGTAGGGAGCTCTGGGACCTCCATTTTCTCATACATAAAAATGGGGACATGTAATAATACCTGCCCAGTAGAAGTGTTGGGAAGACTAAGTGACTTCCTCTTCAGGAAGTGCCAGGCCCGTGCTGTGTGGGTGTTCGCTGCTGACGGGTTTCCTCTCGTGTGAGGTGGGGATCCCAGAGCTTGTGTGTGTTCTGGTGAAGAGGGGAGAAAGGGGGATGCAGGAGAGAGGGTATTTGCCCCCGTGAAGGCCTGAGGAGAGAGAAGACGCAGCGTGGAGGACGGTCGGCTGTGGCCGGCGCAAGTGGTAAGTTTGGTCATCGGGCCAGGACGCTGTGTTGATGAGCATTCCCCGTCCAGCTGGCAGAGCGTTTCGAGGTCTTTCCTTGTCAGTAAATCACATCAGAAAATCCGTTTCTTTTCTTCAGGTTGGTATTCTGCCACCAGTTAAACCTAAAGAACGTCCCTCGGCCCTGGCGTCCTTACTGTCGAATGACGTGTGGTTCTGGCCGATGGCTGAGTTCCCTTCTCGTCTGAGGTCCTCCTTCTGTGCCTTAAATACATTTTTGTTTCAGGGGCCTCTAATCCCAGTTTTGCCTAAACTTTTAAGCCAGAAAATCAATGAATGGGAGTAAGCAGGGGAAGCGAGCCAGGTTTCCCAAGGAAAGATCTATTTCCTGTGTGGAAACTTTTGCAGCAGATATAACATGAAAATACCCCTACACAAAACCAGCTTTTTAATCAGCATGATGGAATTTCCTTTTAGAAGCTGACTTTGTCAAAGCATTAAAAATGAGTTCTAGTAAAAGTTGCCCAATATTGTTTTTTTAAACAGTAGAAGGGTCTAAATGCTATTTGATGGGAAATGTCATTTCCTGCCATGTGTTTTAACTTAGGACATGGTTAGTTGGTTTCAGTTGCGAAATCTTTTCATCTGTTAAGTATGAGAGTAAGTATAAATGTTAAAACATAATTTTTACATTCATGTTTTGCTTATTCAATAAAAGTAAAGAAAGAATGGCATATAAGGGCTGTGAGCTCAGATCCCAGCTATATGTAACTAGCTTCATATGTGGCCTTCAAAAAGGGATTAGTATTTTTCATCTACATTACTAGAAAATTGTATAGAATGTACAGTATTTGCATTATTTAAGCAATAAGTAGTAAAAGGGTAGCATGTCTTTAAATATTAAGAATTGTGCAGTGTACTTTGAGTTGCAAGTTGTAATGGTTTTGTCCAGAGTATTAGAATTAATAGCAATAGTTACCTTACTGCTTGTATTGATACCAGTAGACATCAAGCATGCTGGGAATATTTTTGATCAGAGACACAATCCAAAGGAAAATATGATTTTCTTAATAGAAAATGCAGTTTCCTCACCTTCTTCCTTGAATTTTATATTTGGACATTGGAAAATGATTAGTGATTTCATTTCACATAGCCGAACATTTATTCTGACTTACTCTCGTGTGTCTGAGCTGAAGTGCTGTTGCTCCAGTGGTAATTATGAATGTTGACTTCCTGCCACCAGGTAGCTCTTCTGGATGTGTTTAAGGCATCCACCTGTCTAGTTTCATTAATAAACCTGATGATGCCGGTTAAACTGTTACAGATGAAATAATCTAGCTCTTGGCTGTGTTTTTACAGCTTACCATACTGAAAGAAAATAATGAGTGTCTATAAAATAAGCATTTCCTTTTTGAAATATGAAAAATGAAAGTAATGTAACGGGGAGTCCTCTGGTGAGTCTCTCACCGCTTGTCTTTGTTATTAGATATTTAAATTAGAATGTGTGGCGCACGAAGGAAGATACCTATTCTATACTGAAAAAAATCTTTACCTTTCCTGACCTCTCTTACATTTTGAACAGGAATTCTAGATTATCTGCAATTGGTCCTCTTCTTTTTGAACAACAGAATGTTCCTGAACTAGTATTAATCTTTGTACAGGAAACTAATTTTAAGTGCTTTTTAAATTAGAGTTTTCATTCATTCTGCAAATATTTACTGAACCTTACTGTGTATTAGACACTGTGCTTAACCTAGGGAGTTTATATAGATTGTAAATTCTATCTAGTACCTGACCTCAAGAGACTTACGGTCCATTTGGTGGATAAAACATGTTTGTGAGTATTTATAACTCGTACCAATGTGTGATAGACTCATGAAAGGCAGGAACATTTTACTGGTAGAACTAAGAGGAGGAGAGAAGAGGACGCCATCTAGAAGGGGGTGTTTGAGCAAGGCCTGGATGGGTGGTCAGAGTTTGACAGAGCTGAGAGAGCACAGCTCATGCAGAGTGGTCCAGGCGGGGTCTGGGAGGCGGGAGGGGCCGGGGCCTCTGCGGACCAGCAGGTTGCTCAGTTTGGCTGGAAAACTAACACGCCAGGATCTAGCTGGAGCTCTTCCTCCCCTCCCCTCCCCTCCCCTCTTCTTTCTTTTTGGTAGCTGAGCAGTGAAAAGCGCATGAAGATTTTGAGCTGGGGAATAACTCAGTGAGGCTGGGACATTAGGAATCTGTTAGCCGCTTTGAGAGAGACGAGAAGGCCCTGGAGGCAGCGGTCCAAGTGAGAAGAAAGAAGTACCCCGCTTAGGACGGGCAGGGGAAGGGAGGACAGAAGCTGGGTTTGTGGAACTTGGCTGGTTGGGGACAGAATACTTGAAAGGAGTCAAATATTTGTGTGTGTGTGTGGGTGTGTCAGCTGAAGATGGATCTGATTTGATTGAGTCTAAGGTGGATCCCAAATAGAAATCCTGGCGATGGAAAGCAGCTGATTTTGCAGGGCCTTGGAGATCTCTGCATGCCAGGGGCCAGGCACCATCCTCAGAAACTACCTCTGAGAGGACTGCTGTGCACATGAGTGAGTGGCCACGGGGACAGGACCTCCAGGCCGTCAGCCGCCAGTCGGCCTGGGTTGGAGCGCAGGCTTGGCCGTCCCTGCCCGGTGGGCTTGAGCAAGGACCGAGCCTCTGCGGTCCTTCTCTGTAAGGTGGGGGACTGGCTCTTGGGGTTGAGGGGGCGACTCGTGTCAGCTGAGTGGATTGATAAGGCCCCTGAAGTGCTCGGCGCAGCACCCGGTGTACCCCTGGGGTACGTGGTCTTCAGACACTCGCCATTGTTCCTCCCAGGAGAGGAGACGTGGGAAAAGCAGTGCTGAGTGGCCAGCAGCGTGGCCGTGCCGGGCGGCCTCAGCCTAGCGTGGGAGCGGGCGGGAGAGGGAGTCAGAGCCTTGGAGAAGCGGGAGGAGGGAGTGGGAAGTGGAGAGAGAGGCACGAAGCACCTGCCTGGGGAGGCCGAGAGCCTGCAGAGCCAGCGTCCCTCCCCAGCCAAGTGTGGAAAGAGAGAGAGGCTCGGGTTCAGAGCGCTCAGGGGGCGACACCTGCCATTGGACCTTGAGCCTGATCCAGGGGCCGCTGGCCCACTTTGAAGGGGCAGTTGCAGGAGGGCAGAAGCCAGGCCACGTGTGGTTAAGGAGAGCATCAGGGCAAAGGGCGGTCCCTACAGGGTGAGGACTAAGGGTCATCTCAGAAGCCGGCGGGGTGGAAGGCACGTTTCCTAAAGTCCTCTGGGCAGAATGCTGCTTCAGTTACAGCAACGTGATTGGCGGATGTCCTCGCTCCGGGCCCTGGCGTGGGTGCACGGCCCCGGGGCTGCACGGCGCTCAGCCTGCAGGGACTGTGTGGCCACGCTGTGCGGTGGCGTGGGCAGTACACACAGTGTCCTCTAGCACGTCATAGCAAGGACTAAGGTAGATTGTTACTACCCTCCCCGAGGCTTACTGGGGGCCAGCAGGGTTAAAAGGCTGGGCCTATGTTCCCGAGCCCTGTGAGGTGTAAGCCTTGTCATTTTCCTTCGTGGCTTAGAGCAGGGAGGCACCTTGCCCGCAGCCACACAGCTGGGAATTGCAGGCTGGGGTCAGAGTTCTGGCAGCCTGTCTGCAGAGCCCACGCTGTCCCCAGTCATGCTGTGCTGCTTCCTTGTATTTGTTGCTGAAGTACTGGAGAAGGAACAAATGGTGGTAGATGTCATGCCTGATGAAACAGGAGGAATCACTGAGAGGAAGACTGTACGTGGAAGAAGGGCTGGGGGTGCTGCGAGGCAGTGTTCCTCAGAGGGGAGGCCCAGCAGGATTGGAATCAGGAGTGCAGCTAGGGGGCCATCATAGGGCAGTGACCCCACTGGCCAGGCGTGGAGGGGGCAAGAGAGGACTGGCAGGACAGAGGGGAGAGCAAGAGCGATTGTGGAGTGGGGGCATTGCAAGACAGAAAATTTAGGAGCCATTTTGAGGTTGTGAGGCCGCCGTCCATCGTGAGAATTGTCCATTGGGTTTCTAGGAAAGGACCGTACCGACAGTTTTGTTTGACTAAGTCCTGTTGGGGAAAAGGGCCCGAATGAGCTGGCATTAGGGCAGGGGGCTCACTGACCGTAGCAGATTTCTACGTCGCCTTCTGTTGAGCTCTGGAGGTGGCACTCTCCAAGGGGAGTGGCCGTAATTTGGTCATTGCTGCTGATTTGTTCCCAGAAGTAGGAGGGTGAGAGAAGATCCATTTTGTCTTTTTTTTTTTTCCTCCCTTTGATGATAATGTCCCAGGTTTAGGGAAGGAAAAGAAACCCAAAGGTGGAAGAAAGAAAGAATGAAAGGAGTAGAGACATTTTGAATTTGTGGAGAGCCGAGGGGTGGACAGCATGTACCTGAAGAGAGCCTGTGTCAGTCAGACCTCTTTGAGAAAGGACAGAGTCAGACCTGTGCCGTGGAGCCCTGCTTCTCACACTGCCTGTGGAGAGGGAAGGGCTCTTCACTGTTGTCGTTTCAATGCTGAGAATTACAATTTTATAAAATAGAAGAAAAAGGAACGGCAAGAAAATTTAAAACACAGACAAAACTATAAACCCAGTTTGTTTTCTGTTACTAGATTCTACAAATACACAAGTCCTCTGTGAAATTGCTGAAGGAGTTTCCGAGTGCCTGCTTTGAATTCCCGCGCGGAGTTCCTCGCGTGGACGGCGACAGGTTGCTCTTAGCAGCGGGCCTCACTTTGGGTATCCCTGGTGTACACGTTAGGTACCAGGCTACAGGTTCCCCAGACGCTTCCCAGGGTGTCAAGCCTAGCGTCGGACACATGGTAGATAATCTTCAATAAATGTGTGAAACAGTCCCTTTAAGAGACAGTTTTTTTTCTCTGCAGAGTTAAGATTAAGTTAGTGTGATAGCAAGTCTTAAAATTTAGTTAACTAAAAATTTGTTCACCTGGTGGTAGGCAGAATTTTAGAGCAAACTGTGATTTATTATGCTCTGAAATTGTCGAAAACCACATTTTTGTAGATTTCAAAATGTCTTAGATTGAGTCATAGTTTGTCCCTTGTGTGCTGTGCGCACTGACCTCAGCGGCAGTTTGTCTTTTGCCCCTAGGTTGTGTCCGCAGCCAAGGTGTGCGCAGCTGCCCACGAGTCGCCGTCGGTGAAGAGGCTGCGCTTGCTTGTTGCTGATAAAGACTTTTCCTTTAAAGCTGGCCAGTGGTAAGTGGCTTTGCTGTTTCCAAGAGTGTTTGTTCAAGAAGATCCCGTCAGGTGAAAGTTCTGGACAGGCGTTTAGTGGCCAGCAGTTCCCCCGGGCCCTAGGAGTTGTGGTCCTTTTCCTTCCGGCTTGGAGAATCCGTTCCTTCCCTGGCCTCAGGCCACGTGGCTCTGCTCAGGGCCCTCTCGGGCTCAGGTGTGGACTTTGCCGCCTCGAGCTCTTCAGCCCCAAACAGAGAGGCTGGATCCAGGCCGCGGACCGAAAGCCCTGTGTTAGTCATTACGTTCCGCAGGCACGGGTGCCGTAGAACACCCTGTAGGAATCCTACCTGCGTACCAGTTACCTGTGGCTGAAGATGTGTACATTTTAAAATTAGTCTTTATATCAAACAGAGAAAACAGAGCAGCCCCAGGGGGAGAGTAAATGGTTACGTTACTACAGGCTGACTGTCTTCTTGACTAAATTCCACGACACTTGTCAGAATCTACGTTTTTTTCTTTGCTCTGCATCACTCAGACCTTCCCGGGGTGAGTTTAAATGTTGTGCTTGACGTGTGTCAGGATTCCCAGCCTCCACGTGGATCCCGAGTCTGCCCCGCTCCACGCTGGGAACTAAGCAGCATGCTGATCGGGTAACCCCCCAGCTGTCCCGCTCTTTCTCCCTCTCCCAGTGGCCTCACTGAGCTGCCATTCAAGTGGAATTAGAAATAAAGCACCTTGTATTTCCTTAGGAAAGGTGTGTTTGGGTGTATGTGCCTTTTATTTAAACAGAGCATTCATTTCTAAATACGTTTCTGGCACGCCAATCTTGTTCGTGATTTTTAGGAGTCACTTGACTAATTTTGGCAGTCCATCTGGAAATGTGGTTTCCTTAGGAGGAGGATGTGTGATAATAGCGAGTGTGATAATAGCAAGAGTTAGCAGTCTTGTGTTAATAGTTTGCCTTTGAATTTAGAACTTGAAAACAAGATGCTGATTGCAATAATTTGCGTGTGTGAAGCAATTTACTGCAATCTTTGCACATGTTCATTGATACATATTAAATGCACGTGGAGTATTTTAGGGGGTGGGCAATATATTTACCCTTTGAAAATGGTTTAGCAGCTATTATGTTGAAAAGTGGAAACTTTAATTGTAATGATCTGTCTTCCCCTGTTTTCCTTTTGTGGAAGTGTTTCTCTCCTCTGCACAGCATTGTCTCTGTGCCTTTAATTCTGAATTGTGCCGAGACTCAGACCCAGTTTCCTGCTTAGAGAAAGGGTGTGCACTGACTGGCCTTGTGCCGTGGTGTGCCTGCGGGGTCTCAGCACGTTCAGGCTGCAGTACCTGATGAGGGCTGGTCGCAGGCGTCGCTTGTGACCCGGGGCTGTGTCCCGCACCCAGCAGGGGAGGAAGGTGGTCATTTCCCTGGCACTGCGCCTGGTCTTGGCGGGAGCCTGATGCAGGCTCGGGGTGTCATCGCCGGCTGGCTAGGTGTGGGTCAGGGCTCCCTCCTGGCACCGTGGCCCCCCTTGAAAAGTTGCCCCTCGTCTCACCTTACCTGTCTGCCTCCGGGACTGGTGGGTTCCTTTTGGGATCGACCTTCTGGTTACGGAGTGGCCATTCTGCTTGGGTTGGAGGATCCCTCAGTGTGGTTTGCTAGTACGGCCTGAGCTCTAGGCTCCCTTAGATGGGGGAAGAGGGCGGGATTAGGGAGAGGGCATGTCAGGATGCAGCTGCCGTGCATTTTGTATAGTTAGGATTATGTTTGTTTTAGTTTGCCAAAGTACCAGAAATGGGTTGACTTTTATAAAGGGCATTTACCTGGGGTGAAAGCCAACAGTGCCAAGGCTGTGAAATGTCCAGGTCTTGGCACCGTCAGAGACGCTTCCTCACCCGAGTCAGCTGCTGCTGGTGTGAAGCGTGGCCGCCGGCCCTGCCTTCCCCAGGATCTCCGGGCTCCCGGCCCTGCCGTGCCAGCAGCACAGGGCCTGTCTCTTTCTGGGCCTCCTCATCATGCTCCACTCTCTTCCTGCCGTCAGCTGCAAGCTCTCATCCACGTGGCTCCTCTCTGCCTTGCCTCAGCTCTTGGAGGCTCAGCCGTGGGCGAAGCTGGCGTCCTTTTGCTCACACAGCAGGTCAACTATGGCACCTTCCTTCTCCCGTGTCTATGTCTTTATCCCGCCCAGCGAGAGGGTGGAGACTCGCCCTGAGCTTCTGACCTGGTCCAACAGAAGGCTCTCCCACCCGCAGGAGGGGTTTAGCTCACGAACACAATCTTCCTCTTTTTTGGATTCATAAAAGGATTTCAGACTGTCACAGCTTACCAGGAGCACTGCCAGGAAAGCAGCAGCTCGCCGTGGGCTTGTCCTTGCAGTGGAGATGGGCCAGGGCCTGCCCCTTGGGATTCTTGACCAGGGCCAGCCTCTGACTGCCACGTTCTGAGGGCGCAGCTCCCGGCTGGCTCCACGTAAGTCACGAGTGCGCCTTGACCCAGCAGGAGGCAGCCCCACGTGGGGCTCGGGTAGGACCCCCAGCTCGGAGTCTGGCTCCTGACCCTTGGGGAAGCCCCCCTCCTGGGGCTGGGGGGCACTGGCAGCAGTCCTCATGCAGCGCGGCTGCCCTGCATTTCCAGCGGCGTGGAGCTGCTGACTCGCCTGCCTGCCTCGTGGGTGGCCGCGGCTGTGGCCCAGGAGGCCTGGAGGCTCAGGGCCCTGGAGGCGCTTTTCTGCCCGCTAGGTCCACGATGTGGGCAGTTGCCTTATTCTCCAGCCTCGGCTCAGAGCACTGCTCTCAGTGCCAGCCAGCTCCCCTGCAAGGCAGGCAGTGGCTTTGAAGGAAGCAGTTCCAGTAGGAGTGGGTGAGAACACGTCGCGGCCACAACCACAGACGCCCACACGGGCCGCGTGCACAGAACGCTCCTCCCGGGAAGCAAGGCTGGAGCCTTTCTGCAGGGAGAAGAGGAATCTTGGTCCCCTGACGTCGTGCGAGGTAGCAAACTTTATGTGTTACTTGGAATAAAGATGCAGACGCCCCTCTGAGAGAAGGACACCCAGAAGAAAGAGCCTGGAAGAGCCAGACGGGAGAACTAACTACCCCTCCCCTCTAGAGGGCGGCTGCCTATGGCCCCGATGCCCAGCGACCCTGCCGGAAGTGTCAGTGCTCCTTGGCGCCCTCGTTCAGGCAGGGTCCTCCGCTGCTTGCCTGGGGAGCTCTTTCCGCTGTGAAGTCCTTAATTCCCCGGTCGACCTAAGCGGATGGTCAAAGGCCATGTGGCTGTATTCACTTCATAGTTCCCGTCTCTGCGTTGGGCTTATTGGGCAGGAACCAAGCTGTGCCCTGAGTGGCAGGCACGCGCTCTGCAGCACAAGACGCGTGCGGGCCCCCTGCTAGCGCGTCGCTGCCTGGCCACGCGCACGTGCCCGCCCTGCGCTGGGCCCCGGGCCTGCGTCCCGGACAGGATGGGGCTGGGCGGGAGGTGGCTGCCCCGCCGCGGCCCGGGCTGTGCCTCCGCTCTGCACGGACGCGCCTCACCTGGGGCGTCACGCGCTCGTGCTACAGAGCTTACGGCGTAACTGCCTGGAAGAGCTGTTTATTGAATATGTACTAGACACAGTTTCCTTGGTCCATTCACGTAGGGTTTTTTTGTTTTACTTATTTTTTTTATTTTTTAGGAGGTAACGGAAATTGAACCCAGGGCCTCGTACCTGCAAAGCAGACACTCCACTCACATAGGCCTTTTATAGATATATGCATATTTTTAAAGATTTTATTTATCCCCCCCCCTTGCTGCTTGCTTGCTGTCTGCTCTTTGTGTCCATTCACCGCATGTTTTTTTGTGTCTGCTTGTCTCCCTTTGTCGCGTCATCTTGCTGCACCAGCTCTCCAGGGGCGCGGGCCTTCACGCGTGTGGGCCGTCAGCTCTCCAGGGGCCTTCACGGGCGCGGGCCGTCAGCTCTCCAGGGGCCTTCGCGGGCGCGGGCCGTCAGCTCTCCAGGGGCGCGGGCGAGCTTGCCTTCACGGAGGCCCTGGGAAGTGAACCCAGGGCCTCCCATATGGTAGACGGGAGCCCAGTCAGTTGAGCCACAGCCGCTTCCCAAGGAGTCCTTTTCTCTGAAGGTGGCTTTGCAGAGTCAACTAGGGAAGTTCCTTGCAGCCCCTTTCACCCACCTGAGAGAATGGTCGTCACCAGCATTTTTGTCAGCAGAGGGCGCTAAAGTTCAGGAGATGAAGCAGATATAGTTGCTCATTGATTTATTTTTTAAACTTAACAGTGGACACTCTGTGTACCTTCTCTCTGATAGCATACGGCAACTGTGTTAAATGTTAGTGCTAGTCTATTTTAAAATTTATATCTTGTCTGAAATTAAATGGAAGTTAAAATATTCATGAAAAGAGTCACGTGGAGAATAGTCCAAAGTTGGCTGGCGGTCTTTTCTGGAGGACTTCCAGTCCTGAAATGGCATTTTAAGACTAAAAAAAAAGGGGGTATTTAAGGCTATAGATGAGAAGGAACATCTTTGAAGATCAGAGGTCAAACCCGTTGAGGACGTCCTGTGCAGAGTGACTCTGTGGTTAGGGACAGCGGAAGGGGAATGACACAGGCTGCTCTTCGGTAGTTGAGAGGCATCTAGACCAGCTGTCTACGTTTCTTAGACGTGAGGATGACAACTATTTTGTGGTCCTGAGTTCTAATAATACCTTCTTTCCTGGTATGTGACTCGGTTTATTGGAATTCTTTGACTCTCCACCAAAAAACTTTCTGTGGCCACAGGACTCTTGAAGGCTCAAAGCTCTGAGAGTCCTAGACTACGGAGTATGGGCTAGAAAAGAAGAGGCAGCGAGATAAGGCTTCAGAAGCCCAGAAGGCCGCACCAGCCTGTTTGGTTTGGCGAATGCTGGTGAAAGTGTTTGGTGCCCTTTTTTTTCTCTTTGCGCTTACTTTTATTAGCTTTACTGAGAGGTAATCTGTATATAATAAAATTAATGCATTTAAAATGTACAATTCAGTGGTTTTAGTATATTTATCGATTATATGCAGTCATCTGCACTATGGAATTTTGGAATATTTTCATAATTCCAAAAAGAAACTCTGTATCCTGTATCAGTTACTCCCTGCCCCATCCCACCCCACCTCCACCCCTGTTTTTAGACCACCACTAATCTGCTTTCTGTCTCTCTAGATTTGCCCGTTCTGGACATTTTATGTAAGTGGCATCATACGATACGTGGTCTTCTGTGACTGGTGTCTTCAATGTAGCATAATGTTTAAAAGGTCCGTCTTTGTGGTTGCATGTGTCAGTACTTCCATAGTACCACATTTCTTTACTCTGTTGATAGACATTTAGTTTGCTTCTGCTCTTTGGCTCGTGTGAATGATGCTGTGAGCATTCAGGTACATGTTTTTTCCCAAGTTTTTTTTTTTTAATAGAGAAGTTGTAGGTTTACAGAAATATGCAGAAAATACAGAATTCTGATATACTCCCCTCCCACACACACATACTTTTCCCTATTATTAATACTTTGTTTTTGTGTGGTACCTTTGTTACAACTGATGAAAGAGTATTATTATAATTAACCCTAACCCATAGTTTACGTTAGGGTTCAGTCCTTTGTTTTGTTTTCTTAAAAATTTCCATTCTACTAACATACATACAACCTAAAATTTCCCCTTTTAACCCCATTCACACATATAATCCAGTGGTGTTAATTGTGTTCACAATGCTGTGCTGCCATCACCCGGCCAGAAACTCTGTGCCAGTGACGAATCAGCTCCCATTCCCTCCCCTGACCGGACCCTCGATAACTTGTGTTCTAGATCTGACTCTTAATTTTCTTGTTCTAATTATTTCATATCCTTGAGATCATGCAGTATTTGTCCTTTTGTGTCTGTCTTGTTTCACTCAATATAATATCTTCAAGGTTCATGTATGTTGTTGCATGTATCAGAACTTCATTCTTTTTTACAGCTGAATAATATGTTGTGCACATAGACGACATTTTGTTCAGCAGTTCACTGGTTGTTGTAAATTTGGGTTGCGTCCATCTTTTGGCAGTTGTGAGTAAGGTTGCTGTGGACATGGGCGTGCAATATGTTTGAGTCCCTGCTTACAATTCCTTTGACTGTATACCTAGAAATGGGATTGCCTAGTCATGTGGTAAGTCTATGCCTAATTTTCTGGGGAATCACAAAACTTTTCTACAGTGGCGTCACCATTTTGCATTCCCACCAACAATGAATATGTGCTCCTCTTTCTTGAAATCTTTTCCAACACTTATTATTTTCCTTTTTTTTTTTTTTTTTAATTGTAGCCATTCCAGTGGATATGAAATGGTATCCCATTTCCCTAATTGCTAATGATAACTGAACATCTTTTCTTTTTGGCCATTTGTATATCTTCACTGGAGAAATGTCTATTCAGTTCTTTTGCCCAGTTTTAAATTGGGTTGTCTATTTGTTACTGCATTGTAGGATTTCTTTACATATTCTGGATATTAAACCCTTATAAGATATGTGGTTTCTAAATATTTCTCCTATTCTGAAGGCTCTTTTTTTAGCTTTCATGATCAAATCCTTTGATGCACACAAGTTTTTAATTCGGATGAGGTTCCATTTATCTATTTTTTCCCTTTTTTTTCTGGTGCTTTCAGTGTAAAACCTAAGAAACCATTACCTAAAACTAGGTCCTGAAGATGTTTCCCTATGTTTTCTTCTAGGAGTTTATAGTTTTGGCTCTTATACTTGAGATTTTGATCCATTTTGGGTTAATTTTTGTATATGGTATGAGGTAGAGGTCCACCATTGTTCTTTTGTATTTGGATATAGTCTTTTCCCAGGACCATTTGTTAAAGATACTATTCTTTCCCAGCTGACTGGACTTAGCACCCTTGTCAAAAAATCAATTGGCCATAGGTGTGACAGTTTATTTCTCAATTCTGAATTCATTTCCATTGGTCTGTATCTTCTGTTGTTGTGGCAGGACATGCTGATTTGATTGCTTTAGCTTTGTTATGTTTTAAAATTGCAAGTGTGTGTCCTCCAACTTTGTTCTTTTTTAAGGTGGTTTTAGCTGTTTGGGGCCCCTTACTCTAACTTTCATATAAATTTAATGATTGGCTTTGCCATTTCTGCAAATAAGACTGTTGGAAATTTGGCTAGAATTGGGTTGAATTTCTGAATCACTTTGGGTAGAATTTTCATCTTAATAATTAATATTTAGTTTTCTAGTCCATGATTACAGAATTCCTTTCATTTATTTATGTCACTTTGTTTTCTTTTTAGCAATGTTTTGTAGTTTTCTGTGTATAAGTCCTTTACATCCTTGTTTCTTTTGGTTGCTATTGTAAATGGATTTTTCCCCCTTATTTCCTCTTCAGATTGTTCAATACTAGTATATAGAAACACCACTGGGTTTGTTGTTGTTTTGTTTTGCTGTTGTTCTTGTTCCCTGCCACTTTGCTGAATTTATGTATTCTCTCCAGTAGATTTGTTGTGGATTATTTAAAATTTTCTATGTGTAGGATCATGTCATCTGCAAATAGGGAAAATTTTTATTCTTTTCAGTTTGGATGTTTTTTATTTCTTTTTCTTGCCTTGGCTAGAACTTGCAGTATAATGTTCAATAGCAGTGGTGGTGACAGTGGCCTCCTTGTCTTGTTCCTGATCTTAGAGGGGAAGCGTTCAGTCTTTCACCGTTGAGTAGGATGTTAGCTGTGGGTTTCATACAGGCCCTCTGTGATGTTGAGGAAGTTTCCTTCTAGTCCTAGTTTTCTGAGTGTTTTCATCATGAAAAGTGCTGGATTTTATCAAATACCTTTTCTGCGTCAATTGAGATTATCTTTTTTTTTTTTTGCCTTCATTCTGTTAACGTGGCATATTATTTTAATTTTCTTGTGTACTAGGATAAATCTCGATCATTGTGTATAATTTTTTTTTTTACAATTTATTTTTTATTTATTTTTCTCCCCTTATCCACCACCCCCTGCAGTTGTCTGCTCTCTGTCTCCGTTCGCTGAATGTTCTTCTGTGACCACTTCTATCCTTATCAGCGGCACCGGGAATCTGTGTTTCTTTTTGTTGCGTCATCTTGTGCCAGCTCTCCATGTGTGCAGCACCATTCTTTGGCAGGCTGTACTTTCCTTTTGCGCGGGGCGGCTCTCCTTACGGGGCACACTCCTTGCGTGTGGGGCTCCCCTACACGGGGGACACCCCTGCGTGGCAGGGCACTTCTTGCGTGCATCAGCACTGCGCATGGACCAGCTCTACACGGGTCAAGGAGGCCCTGGGTTTGAACCGCGGACCTCTCATTTGGTAGGCGGACGCCTTATCCATTGGGCCAAGTCTGTTTCCCTATAATTTCTTTTAATGTGCTGTTGGATTAAGTTTGCTGGTGTTTTTTGAGGATTTTTACATCTATATTATTAAGGGACATTAGGCTGTATTTTTTTTTTTGTTTGTTTTGGTGATGTTTTTATCTGCCTTTGGTATTAGGGTGATGTTGGCTTGATAAAGCGAGTTAGGAAGTGTTCCCTCCTCTTGAATATTTTTGGAAAACTTGGAGCAGGATTGGTATTAATTCTTTTTGGAATGTTTGGTAAAATTTACCAGTGAGCCATCCATCCTGGGCTTTCCTTTTTGGGGAGGCTTTTGTCTTTGCCTGTTCCGGGTCTGTTGAGAACTTCTATTTCTTTTTGAGTCAGTGTAGATAGTTTCTGTGTTTCTAGGAATTTGTCATTTCCTCTAGGTTACCTAATGTGTTGGTGTACTGTTGTTCATAGTATCCTCCTTTTTATTTCCGTGGGGTCGGTAGTAATATTCCTCCTTCCTTTATTGATTTTAGTTATTTGCGTCTGTCTCTTTTTCTAGGTCAGTATAGCTAAAAGTTTGTCCATTTTATTGCTCTTTTCAAAGACTCAGATTCGGTTTCATTGATTCTCTTATATTGTTTCATTATTCTCCGTTTCACTTATCTCCACTCTAATCTTTATATTTCCTCCTTCTTTTTGCTTTGGGTTTAATTTGCTCTTTTTTCTAGATCCTCCAGTTGTGAAGTTAGGTCTGTGATTTGAGATGTTTCTTCTTTTTAATGTAAGCATTTAGAGCTATTATTTTCCTCATCGCAGCCTTTGCTGCATCCCGTGAGTTTTGGTTTGTTGTGTTTTTGTTTTCATTTTCGTTGAGATATTTCCTGATTTCCCTTGTAATTTCTTCTTTGACCCATTGGATACTTAAGAGTGTGTTGTTTCATTTCCACATATTTGTGAATTTTCCAGTTCTCCCTCTGTTTTTGATTTGTAGCTTCATTCCATTGTGGTCAGAGAAAATACATTGTGTATTATTTTAATAATTTTGAATTTGAGACTTGTTTTAGGGCCTGACATATGGTCTGTTCCGTAGAATGACTCATGTGTCCTCGAGAAGAATGTGTGTTCTGCTGCTTTTATATGTCTTTTAGGTTACTACTACCATCCAAATTTTCTATTTCCTTATTGCTTTTCTGTCTAGATGTTCTATTCATTGTGAAAGAAGTATACTGAAGTTTCCTGCTATTAATATACAACTGTCTATTTCCCGTCAATTCTGTTAATGTTTGCTTCATATAATCTGGGGCTCTGCTTTACATGAATATATGTTTATAAATGTTATATCTTCTGATGGAATTACCATTATCAATATGTAGTGGCCCTCTCCTTGTCCCTTGTAATATTTTTTGACTCAGTCTATTACCTGATACTAGTGTAGCCATCCCTGCTCTTTTTTTATTACTGTTAGCCTGAAATATTTTTTTCCCCTCCTTTCCCTTTCAAACTGTTTGTATTTCTGGATCAAAGGTGAGTCAGTTGGAAACAGCTTGGAGATAGGTCATAGTTTTTCTTGTCTGTTCTACCAATCTGTGCCTCTTAACTGGAGAGTTAACCATTTATAGTTAAAATAACAACTAATAAGGCTGGGCTTTATTCTGCTATTTTGCTATTTGGTCTTTGTCAGTCTTACGTCTTTTGTCCCTTAGTTCTTCCATTAATGCCTACTTTCATTAATAATTGAGTCCCTTCTCATTTTATTCTGTATCTATTTTTTATATAATTTCTTTGTGGTTATCATGGGCTTAAATTTAATATCCTAAATCTATAACTGTGACATTTGATTTTATACCAATTTAACTTTAATAGCATATACATACATTGTTCATATACGCCTCCTTTTTGTTGTACTTGTTATGAACTTATATCTTTATACATTGTATGTCCAAAACTCTAGATTTTTCATTACTTTCTGTGTATTTGCATTTTAGAACCTATAAGAAATAGAAAGTGGGCTTATTCACAAAAAAATTCAGTACTACTGTCCTTATGATCACCCTTACGGCTACCTTTACTGCAGGTCTTTATTTCTTCATGCTGCTTCCGCCCACTGTCCAGTGTCCTTTCCTTCCAGCCTGAAGAACTCCCTTTAGCGCTGCTTGGAGGGTGGTGTAGTGGTGACATACTCCCTCAGGTTTTGTTTATCTGGGAATATCTTACTCTCTCCCCAATTGTTGAAAGACAGTCTCACCTGATAATACAATTCTTGGTTGGCCTTTTTTCTTTCAGCTTTGAATATTTAAATATTTTGTCCCACTGTCTTCCTGCACCCATGGTTTCTAGTGAAAAATCAGCATTTAATTTTATTGGGACACGCTTGAACATTATATGCCATTTTTCTTGCATCTTTCAGAACTCTGTCCTTGTCCGTGGTCTTTGGCAGTGTGACTGCTATGTGTCTGCATGTGGTTTTCGTCGAGTTTGTCTTCTTCGGAGTTCATGGGACTTCTCGATTTGTACATTCATGTCTTTTGTTAAACTGAGGTAGTTTTCTACCATTCTTTCTTGGAATTTTCCTTCTATCCCTTGCTCTCTTTCTTCTCCTTCTTGGACTCCCATAGTGTGTATTATGCTGGATGGTGTCCAGAAGTCTCTTAGGTGTGTTCCCTTTTTATAATTTTTTTTTCTTCTTGCTCCAAGATGAACCATTTCAATCTTGCCTGGATTCATCGCTTTGAACCATTTGCTCCAAGCTGACCCATTTCAATTGGGTTGGGTCTTGCTTTGATTTCACTGATTATTCTGCTTGCTTCAATCTACTGTTGAAACCCTCTAGGGGATTTTTATTTTCAGTTATTGTGATCTTAATTTCAGCATTTCTTTTTGGCTCTTTTTTAAAATCTCTGTTTATTGATATTCTCATATTGTATGCTCATCATTTTCCTGATATCCATTAGGTCTTTCTCTCTCTCCCTCTCCCTCTCCTTTTCTTTCTTTCTTTTTTAACTCCTTGTATATATTGAGGATCATTTTTTAATGTCTTTGTCTGGTATGTCCAGAATCTGGTGTTCTTCATCGATGATTTCTGGATTTTTATCTTGTTTCTTTGCATGGTCGTCATTTCCTGTTTCACTGTCTTAATAGTTTTGGTTACAGACTGTACATATTAGTATTTTAAAGAGTTAACTCTGGGATTTAGTCCCTGAGCTCTCTGTTCCTTAAGTTTGTTTCCAACAAGTGTTACGACGGAGATTTCCTTGGGTTTTAGGAGCTAACAAAAACGAACAAACCGAGGCCAAAAACATTTTTCAGGTCTTTGCAAACTGGCTCTGCACTGGCTGGTGCTCTCCTATCAAGAAGGTCAACCTGAGGTGAAGGTGAAGTGCAGGGTCCTTTCTGTCCCTTCTGAGCCTGAGTTTTGTCCTGGGTTTGTGCTTGATTATGACCTTAGGAATTCCCCTGTTTACAAGAATTGAAATGTTCCGTCTCGTCTCCTCCCCTCCGGGTACTCTGTTGTATGACTTAAAGCAGCGTCCTTTGCCCCAGGCTGCTTTGGCGTCTGCAAGGGAAGTCCTGGGAGGGAGCCCACGAGGAGGTTCCTGGCTCAGTGCTTCAGGCTGCGCCCACGTTCAGGAGCGCCAGAATCTCGGAGAGGACACTGCACCTTCCAGAACAGGGCCAGGCACCCATGTGGGCGTGCAGCCTGGGTGCACTCTACACCAGGGAATGGGGGGAGGCCCAGCAGTGGTACCAGGAGCGTCTCCGCCATGTTTAAACCTGTGTTTTCTGGATTTGGCCCTCACCCAGTTACTCCATCCCTTTAGCTGTTTCCAGCATTTTGAGGAAGATGGCTCTGCCAGTTTTTGCTAGTTGTTCAGATTCTGTGGAGGAGCAGCATCCTGGGCGTCTCCCCCACCGCCTCCATCACCTGGCCTCTGTCTCTGTGTTTGGATGGACTGTGTTTTCATTTCTCTTGGGTACATATCTAGGAAGGGAATTGCTGGTTCATAGGATAACTCTGTTTTAACATTTCCTACCACTGCCAAACTTTTCCAAACTCGTTACACCACTTGACGTTTCTACCAGCAGGGTCCGAGGATTCCGTGGTTTCCATGTCCTTTTCAGTGCTTGTGATGGGTTGTCTTTTTTATTACAGCCATCACAGTGGGTGTGAAATGGTAGCTTATTATGGCAATGACTAATGGTTTTGATAATCTTTTCCTGTGCTTTTTGGCCTTTTATGTATCTTTTTTGGAGAAATGTCTTTCAAATCCTTTGCCTCTATTAAATTGGGTTGTCTTTATTATTAAGATGTAATGAGTTTGACATATTCTAGATCCATGACCCTTAGCAGATATATGATTTGCATAAATTTTATCCAATTCTTAGGGCTCTCTTTTTAGCTTCTTGATGGTATTGTTTGCAGCACAAAGTTTTAAATGTTGATGAAATCTGGTTTTCTGTGTTTCCTTTTGCACTTGTGCTTTTGGTATCATGTCTGAAAAACCATTGCCAACCCAGAATAATGAAGATTTACTGCTGAATTTTCTTTGAAGGGTTTATAGTTTTAGCTCTTAAATTTAAGTTGAGCTTCATTTTTGAGTTAGTTTTTGTATGTGGGAGTGAGATGTCAGCTTCATTCTTTTGCATGTGAATATTTAGTTGTTGTAAGCACCATTTTTTGAAGATTTTTCTTTCTCCCATTGCATTGTCTTGGCTCCCTCGTTGAAAATCCATTGACTGTAAATTTCGAGGGTTGTTTCTGGACTCTTGAGTTCTGTTCCATTGATCTACATGCTTCGCCTTATGCCAATACCACACTGTCTTCTTTACAGTAGATTCGTAGTTGTTTTTTTGTTTGTTTGGGTTTTTTAGGCGGTATCAGGGATTGAACCCGGGGCCTCATGCATGGGAAGTAGGCGCTCAGCCACTGAGCTCCATCTGCTCCCCAGCGAGAGGCATTTTGCAGGACCTTGTGCATGGGAAGCAGGCACTCAGCAACTTGAGCTTCATCTGCTCCCCTGTAGTAAGTTTTTTTTTTTAAGATTTCTTTATTTTTTATTTATTCCCCCCCACCCCACCCCCCCGCTGTTATCTGCTCTCTATGTCTATTTGCTGTGTGTTCTTTGTCCGCTTCTGTTGTAGTCAGTGGCACGGGAATCTGTGTTTCTTTTTGTTGCGTCATCTTGTTGTGTCAGCTCTCCGTGTGTGCGGCACCATTCCTGGGCAGGCTGCACTTTCTTTCACGCTGGGCGGCTCTCCTTGCAGGGTGTACTCCTTGTGCGTGGGGCTCCCCTACGCGGGGACACCCCTGCGTGGCAGGGCACTCCTTGCGCACATCAGCACTGCGCGTGGGCCAGCTCCACACGGGTCAAGGAGGCCCGGGGTTTGAACCCTGGACCTCCCATGTGGTAGACAAATGCCCTCACCACTGGGCCAAGTCCGCCTCCCTGTAGTAAGTTTTGAAATCAAGAAATGTGTGTCCTTCAAATTTATTCTTTTTCAAGATAGCCTGATGATTCTGGGTCCCTTGAATTTCCATGTAAATTTTAGGATCTGATTGTCATTTTCTGCAGTATATGCAGCTGAGGCTTTAACAGATAATGCATTGAATCTGTTGATCATTTTGGGGAGTAATGCCACTGTGTAGTAAAGAATTTAACCTTACTCAAAGAGAAGACTGGCTTTGTCCTCAGCCTCTGGAAGGTAACCTGTGAGTCTTCAGAATGTAATACCTGCTGAGAGTGTCTTTGTTTGCCTTGGGCCAGCCCTATGCCAGTGTGATTTGAGCCACACCGCCATGTAAATTAGAGTGTCCTAGCTAGAACCTCCCTTAGTTCAGTGTCGAATGCAGGTGGTGAGAAGGGACATCCCTGTCTTGTACCTGTTCTTAAGAGGAAATCGTTCAGCTTTTTACCATAAATTATGATGTTAGCTGTGGGTTTTTTATAGGTGGCCTTTATCAGGTTAAGGGAGTTACCGTCTATTCTTAGTCTGCTGAGTATTTTTATCATGAAGCGGAGTTGGATTTTGTCAAGTGCTTATTCTGCATCCGTTGAGATAATCATGTGTCTTTAATAAGTCTATTAATATGGATTTTCAGATGTTAAACCAACCATGCATTCCTAGGATTTTTGTGTCGATATTCATAAGGAATATTCTGTAGTTTTGTTTTCTTGAGCTGCCTTTGTCTGGTTTTATATCCTGTGAACACTGGCTTTATAGAATGAGTTGGGAAGTGTTTACCACTTCTTCAGGGTTGTGTTGTTGTTGCTTGTGGGGTGCGTGGGGGGGCTGGGAGGAAGAGTTTGTGAAAGGTCAGTGTTCTCTAGCTGTCTGGTGGAATTTACCAGTGAAGCCTGTCTAGCCCTCTGCTTTTCTTTGTCGGAAGTTCTTTCTTTTTTAAAGTCCCCCTCCCCCACCACCTGCGCTTGCTCTCTGCTCTCTTGATCCATTTGCTGCACATTCCTCTGTGTCTGCTTGTCTCGTCTTCTCTTTAGGAGGCACCAGGAAACGATCCTGGAACCTCTGACGTGGGAGAGAGGCACTCAGTCACTTAAGCCACCTCGGCCCCCTGGTCTCCTGAGTCTCTCACTGTCTCGCCTCTGTGTCTTTCTTTGTTGCGTCATCTTGCTGCGCCAGCTCTTCATAGCACAGGCCAGTGTGCCTTCACCAGGAGGCTCTGGGAATCAAACCTGGAGCCTCCCGTATGGTAGATGGGAACCCAGTCGCTTAAGCCACTTCCACTTCCCTGTGGGAACTTTTAAAATGACTCATTCTGTCCTTTTCCTTGTTATAGATCTATTCAGGTTCTCTGTTTCTTCTTGGGTCAGTTTGGCCATTTGTGCCTTTCTAGGGATGTGCTGTCGCGCTGTTCCATAGGCTTTCCTTATAATCGGTTGTCGTTCAGGTTGGTGGTGACACCTGCTCTTTGATTTCTGATTGCAGTAATTTGCTC
The DNA here is from genome assembly GCF_030445035.2 of Dasypus novemcinctus. Taxonomy (NCBI): domain Eukaryota; kingdom Metazoa; phylum Chordata; class Mammalia; order Cingulata; family Dasypodidae; genus Dasypus; species Dasypus novemcinctus. The sequence continues at coordinate 41,967,922 of NC_080703.1, read as the reverse complement.
TTTCCTTTTTTTTTCTGGGTCAGTCTAGCTAAAAGGTTGGCCAGTTTTGTTCATCTTGTTGCCCATTTTTAAAATTGCTTCAACCATAATAATTTATTTGCCTTGTCTTTTAGGGTTGATTTCTTTATCCCTGGAGTCTCTGTAGTTGGTGGGTTCTCAATATGTTCCAGCCCCAGACTTCTAGAACAAGAGAGAATGATAGAATTGGCAGTGAAATACACAAACCACCCTCCTGCTCTCTGGATTCACAATCAGGTGAGTAAATTATTCAAACTTGGAGATCTGGGCCTCACTCTCTCTCCCACAAAATTTGTGACCTGCTCATTTGATCACCCTAATAAAACCTAGGCTTGTGTGGAAAGGTACATGCTCATGAATCTTTCTCCTACATCCAGAAGTCAGCCAGGGCAAAGAAGCGGGGTCTTGCTGATGCATTCTAGATTACCCAAAGGAACTTTGGAATCTGAAAATGTCTTCTGGATCACCAAAAATTAACTGCTGAATATTGTTTTAGAATTAAAGCACTTTATATTATATGCAAATTTTTGAAAATTGACCTTCTGTATGTCATAAAAATGATCAATCTATAAATCAAATAATTTCATCCTAACCTCCCTAAATAAAAGAGAATTGAATTATCATTCTGTCGTTTTCGGGGGGAGGAAATGGCAGCCGGTGTCTGCTTACACGTTTAGACGGTGCCTAGAGCTGAGCATTGCCAACTTGTGCGCGTTGCCTCTCTATTTTAGTGCCTGGAGAGCTCTCCACAAGGGATTCCGACGGGAATCCACGCTTGCCTGCCGTTAGTACCTCATGCTCACCCCAGGAGTCGACATAGTCCCCCACAGACAGCCTGCTCGTCATCCTCTGACTTCTGATAGCAAAGAATAGCAAGAATGGGGTCAGAACAGATCGGTTACTGTCGTCTTGGTTTTGACCCCTGACTCCTTGTCACTGCCATCCCTTTCATTGTCGAGTATTACTTCTATATTTACCAACAACCTCCATCCCATCCCAGGCATTTCTTATCCCCCTTTACCTAAAAGGAATGGAGCAGTACACATATGGCTTCATAAACTCTGCATTGTTCCTTTCTTTTCCTGGAATTCACCCGGAGTCAACAAAGGAAAACAGAAAACAAAAACTCCAACATACCTCCAGCAGAACTCACAAACTCTAGTGTTGCAGAGAACAGTTTGTGCTTATATAGGAGCGACATGGGGTAAGTACAGGCAAGAGCCCAGCAGTAGCAGCTGACAGTGTCAACAGGAATACACATTGAGGACAGAGGGTACCTGCAAAAGAGTGTGAGCAGGGTCGACTTAGTGGCCACAGAAGTCCCACCCGGACGCTGTTAGGGTCAGCCAGGAGGCAGGGCACACAGAGGATCACCAGACGAGCCGTGTCTGTAGGAAGCAGTATGTCCTTGTCCTGGCTGAAGAGAGCTTTGTGCTGGGAAGACCAGTGCACTGGCCTTGACTCATCCTACCTTAGAGGACTTCTGGTAAATAGTTGATCCAGAAAGTCCCAGCTCATCTCAATCTCGTGAAAGAACTCAAAGAAGAGCCAAATAAATGGAGAGATACATGCTGTTCATGGCTTAGAAGACAACGTAGTAAAGTAGTCGGTGCTCCTCAAATTGAATATCAATTTAATATAAATGAAAATCTCAGCAGGATTATCTTGTTGACATAGTCAAGCTGATTCTAACGTTTATATGCAAGGGCAAAGGAATAAGAATAGCTAAAACAGTTTTGAAAGAGAAGGATAAAGTGGGCAGAACACATTACTCAGATTTAAGGCTATAAAATAAAGCTGCAGTAACCACATCAGTGTGATGTTGGTGAAGAGACAGACACACAGATCAGTGGAACAGAACAGAGCTCAGAAATAGAATGGCACAAATATGGCCATTTGAGTTTTGACAAAATTGCTGAAGAAATTCAATGGAGAAAAGGTAGTCTTCAACAAATAATGTCAGAACAATTGTATGTTCTGAAACAAAACTTCAAACTAAACACACTATTAAAAAAACTAAAAACAGATTGGTCACAGATCTAAATATAAAGCAATGAAACTATAAACCTTTTAGGAGAAAACAAAATCTTAAGGACTTCTAGTTAGGCAAAGCACTCTCAGACATGACACCGAAGGCAAGATCCATAAAAGAAAAATCTGTGCACTGCTTCATCAAAATTTAAAAAATTTGCTTTGCAAAAGGCACTGGTAACAGAACTAAAAGAAACTACCAGCAAAGAACCTATATCTAGCAAATATAAAGAGTGCTGCAAATTTTTCAATAATAAGTAAACAGCCCAATTTGCAATGGACTCTTGAACAGACACTTCACCAAAAAACATCAGGATGGCAAATCAGCACATGAAAAGCTGTCCAGCACCACTGACCATTGAGCAATGCAGATTAAAACCGTATGTAGTGGGATACCACTATTTTTGCCTTATCAACTAAGTTTATGTAATAGTCTCAATCCTTCGTTGTCACAACAGCAGTGTTTGCGACACCTTCACCAGGAGTAGGTGCCGTCTCAGGGAACTTCTCTGTTTGCCCATCCGTAAGCAGCAAGTTGGTTCAGTCGCGTTTCACCACGAGAGCGCAGCAGTTCAGTCACATCTTCAGGCTTCACTTCCAGTTCTAGCTCTCTGCTCTTTCCACCTCATCTGCAATAACTTCCTCCACTGAAGTCTTTTTTTTTTTTAAGGTTTATTTTATTTATTTCTCTCCCCTTCCCCCCCAGTTGTCTATTCTCTGTGTTCATTCACTGTGTGTTCTTCTGTGTCCACTTGCATTCTCGTCAGGTGGCATGGGAATCCGTGTCTCTTACTCATTGCATCATCTTGCTGCGTCAGCTCTCCGGGTGTGCTGTGCCACTCCTGGGCAGGCTGCACTTTTTTCGTGCGAGGTGGCTCTCCTTACAGGGCGCACTCCTTGTGCGTGAGGGACACTCCTGCATGGCAGGGCACTCCTTGCGTGTATCAGCACTGCATGTGGGCCAGCTCACAGTTTGAACCCTGGACCTCCTATATGGTGAGCGGAAGCTCTGTCCATTGGGCCAGTCCGCTTTCCTCCACTGACGTCCTGAACCCTTCACCCTCACCCATGCGGGTTGGGATCAGCTTCTTCCAAACTCCTGTTCATGTTGATTTTTTTTGACCACCTCCCATGAATCACAAATGTTCTTAATGGCATCTAGAATGAGGACTCCTTTCCAGAAGCTTTCAGTTTACTTTGCAAAGATGCATTAGAGGAATCTCCATGGCATCTATAGCCTTATAAAGTGTATTTCTTTAATATTAAGTCTTGAAAGTCAAATGATTCCTTGAGCCATGGGCTGCAGAGTGGACGTTGTGTTGGCGGGCATGAAAACAGCATTCATCTAATGTACCTCTCCTTCAGTGCTCTTGGACGGCCAAGTGTGTTATCAGTGAGCAGTCTTATTTTGAAAGGAATCTTTTTTTCTGAGCAGTGGTTTTCAACAGTGGGCTTAAATAAACATTCAGTAAACCGTGCTGTAAATAGACGCGCTGTCATGCAGGCTCTGTTTTCCACTTAGAAAGCACAGGCAGAGTAGATGCAGCAGCATTCTTGAAGCCCTAGGATTTTGAGAATGATGGATAAGCGTCGTCAGTCACCAGCCGCAGGAGAGCCTCCCTGGAGCTTTGAAGCTAGGCTGACGCCTCCAGCTGTGGAGATCCTGGATGGCGTCTTCATCCGACAGAAGGCTGTTTGGGCTGCATTGAAAATCTGTTGTTCAGTGTAGCCACCTTCATCAGTTACCTTAGCTAGATGCTCTGGATAACTTGCTGCTTTACCTTGCGCTTTTATGTTCTGGAGAAGGCTTCTTGCCTTCAGCCTCGTGAGCCAACCTCTCCTGGCTTTACACTTTCCTTCCACAGTGTCCTCACCTGTCTCAGCCCTCACAGAATTGAAGAGAGGTAGGGCTTTGCTCTCTGTGAGGCTTTGGTTTAAGGGACTCTTGTGGCTGGTTTGATCTTCCATCCAGACCACTCAAACTTTCTCCCAATCAGCAGTAAGTCTGTTTACTCCCTTACCATTCATGTGCTCCCTGGAGTAGCACTTTTAATTGACTTCAAGAACTTTTTTCTTTTTTTGAAGGAAAAAATGGAACTGCCCTTATTTGGCAATTACTTGATTGCCTAGGTAGAAGATTTCAAAGAATTTTCAAAAAGAAAATCTGTGAAAGCTTCTAAGTGAGTTTAACAAGGTCAGATGATAAAAAGCGAACACACAATATTCAATCATATTCCTACGTACCAGCAAAGGAAATTTGTATTTCACACAAAATGAAATTGATATTTGCAGTGCCATCAAGAAAAAATGAATTGTTGATATAAAAATATGAATTGTTGATATAAAACCAAGAAATATGTGCAGGAGCTCTATGCTGAAAACTACAAAATATTGATGAAAGAGGTAAAATATTTAGGTAAATGGAAATATGTGTTAAATTCATGAAGAACTTTTCCTTTACATTTACAACTTGGCTATTTGGTACAAGAGGCCTAGCTTTGTCATGCCTTCCTCACTAAGCTTAATGATTTCTTGCTTTAGATTTGCTTATTTTTGTTATTTTTTGGAGGTCTTGGGGATTGAACCCAGAACCTCCTACACGAGAAGCAGGCGCTCAACCCCCGAGCTCCATCTGCTCCCGATGTGGCTTTTGATTTAAAGTGAGAGCTGTATTACTTTCCTTTCACGTGAACGTTTAGGGGCCAGTGCAGGGCTGTTAACTGGCCTAGTTTCAATATTGTTGTGTCTCAGGGAATAGGGAGGCTGGAGGGGGCGGGAGGGAGCAGATGGGAATGGTCAGTGGTGCAGTCAGAACTCACAGGGATTTACGGGGTAAGGCGGCTGGCGTGTGTGGCCGCGGTCTGTGCAGTGACATCAAAGGTCACTCACTGACGCCCTGCTACCACGACAGATGCAGTCATGGTGAAGAAGGTAGCATATCTTGAGAATTACCAAATGTGGCACAGAGACACAAAATAAAAACATGCTGTTGGAAAAATAGCGCCAACGGACTCGCTCAGTGCAGGGTTGCCACAGACCCTCGATTTTGTATTAAAAAAAGCGCAGTTCCTGCCAAACACTGTAAAGTGAGGTGTGCCTGCAGTGCCACTCCTAGAGAAATGAAGGCTCGCGTCCACGCGGAAGCCCGTACACAAACGTTTACGACAGTCACAATCGTCAACACCAGGCACACCGCCATCCCCCTCAGTGGAGAATGGATAGACTGTTGCATCTCCTACAGTTGGTGCTGAGCAACAAAGAGGTGAACCGCTGACGCACACACAACTGGAGTGACTCTCAAAGAAAATGCGAGTGAGAAAAGCCAGGCTGGGAAGCTTACGCGCTAACTCCATTTGTATCCCAGTGATGGGAATGAGCTAGTGATTGGCGGGTTAGGAGTGGGAGGGTATGGCCATAAAGGGATAGCACACGGACATTTTGGGGGTGACGGACTGTTCTATATTTTGATTTTGGTCATAGTTCCGTGGATCAGTGTATGCGTTAGAATTGAGTAACGCGGGGAGTAGCTCTGGCCGAGCACCTGCTTACCTTATATGAGGTCCTGGATTTGATCCCTGGTACTTCCAAAAAAAACCTTCAGTAACTGTACACCTCAGGAAAAAAGTCAATTTTACTATCAGATAATTTTAAAAATAAAAACGTGAAACTACGTAGGAGTGGAGAACGAACATCGCTGTGGTGTACGTGACGAGGTGTATCTGCTGGGCTAACGGGTGGGCGCTTCCCTGCGCTTTGCCCTAACGGACCCCCGCCCCGTCTTCACTCTCCCTCCTGAGGCCTCCTGCCCAGCTCAGCTGCCCCGCCCGTCGGGGTCCCTGCGGGTTTTCCATCTCTTACCGCCCCTGGGCTGCCTCCTGCCCCTCGTGCCACGGGGTGGCAACTCCAGGGGGTCCACGTGCCCGTGGTCAGCATGAGCAGCCGTTGCAGCTCCACCCCGAGCCGCTCAGCCTCTCGCGTGAGCTGACCCGGGCCTTGTCCCCAGCTCCCTGCTGGGTCTCAGGCCTCACTGGCACGAGGGAAGGAACTTACCCCAAAAGCCTGTCGAGAACCTCGGCGTGGTGTTGCGCCAGCGCACATGTAGTTACGGCGCCCGCGCGGCACTGCCCGGGGGAGGTGCACACAGCCTTTTCGAGGTCAGCTTGTCCTTGGAACCGTGCTCGGGGCCCGCTTTCCTCCTGAGGACCTGGCTTGTCAAGCTGCTGGAGTGGACGGTGGGGACCCGTGGGCGTCCAGTGGCTCCAGGCTGTTCTGCTAGGACAGGGCATAAAGTGCCCTAAACCTCTTCCTCTGTTTTATCTGCTTTGGCTCCTGCTCCTGCCAGGGCAGAGGGTTCTCGGCAGCTCTTGTGCACTGGGCTCCAGTTGACGGCACTGTCACAGGGGACTGTCCCAAGGCAGGCGCCTCACGGCCGCACTGGGCAGTGTCCTCGGCTCGCACTGCTGGGGCAGTGCTCGCGTCCCCTGCAGGCCTCCCTGACAGGTGGCATTGGTCAGCAGAGGACAGAAGTGGCTTTTGATCTTTCCAGATGCCAACACTTAGGAGATAGATCTACTGAGGAGTATTTTGTCACAAAGGATATGAAAGGCTTCTTGAGCATTCCCCGAGGCACATTTTCTTGCCAACTTGGGGGTTGGAAGTGCTCTGGTTTCTAAAAACAATAACCCAAAGGCTTTCTTTGTTGTCATTACCGAGCATGCCAAAGATGACCGTTGGAGAATCGCCAAAGATGACCGTTGGAGAACGTGATTCCGCTCTCAGATCTCACTTTCTCACTATCTTAGACTCTTAGAGAAGTGCACGGGCAGGGCAGGGAGGACGAGGGGCGGTCCACCTGCCCATTAGGTCGTCAGGTACGGCCTCGCATGTCTTGGCTTCTTTTTATTTTTTGAGACTTGAAGGAACATTTTTAAGCACTTTGGTAGCCTGTGTAGCGATTTCTAGATTGCAGCTTTTCCTAATAGAAAGCTCCCTTGCTGCTAATTTGTTAAAAATGAAAACCCACTTAGCATCCTACATGTGCAACCCTGCTACGTATTTAAAATGGGTAAGTTCAGACTTTTTTTTAATCCCTCAAGAGAAAAGATTTCCATTCATTTAACCGTTCTTTACCAAAGAGAGCCTGTTTTGTGAATTCAAATAATTTTCACTTCTTCCTTAGCTTTTCTCCATTTAATTCTTCTTTCAAGGTGTAGAGCCCCAAATTGCATTTATTTCAGAAAGTACTTGCTGCTGGCGTACCGTGTGCGGCGCTGGGAGAGAATGGCCTGTAGAAGGCACGTCTCCCTCCGGGAGAGGGAGGCCACTGAGGGGTTTACACCAGGACGCTGATGGGGCCAAACCCGTGCTCTTGCTGTAAAGCTCTCACCGCCCCCCGTTCCTGGACTCCGCCTGTCAGTGCTGGGGAGAGGGAGGCAGGCCTCCCCGGTGCTCGCGCCCGTGACCGCTGCAGTGGCCAGGCCCCCCCGCAGAGCTGCAGGCGGCAGGGGTTCCCCCGCGGGTGCCTCCTGGTGCCCGCAGCAGCTCTGGGTGGGGGTGGGGGGGCAGCCCGGTGCTGTCGCCTGCTTTAGGACGCGGAGCAGAGGCTCGGGAAGGTGCTGGATGGATTCCCTGGGGATGGTTCACAATGGGGCTGTGATTGAACCTGGCTTTCCGACTCCCAAACCAGCCCCTTTTCCTCTGAACTAGGCGTTGTCAACCCTGTCAGATCCAGTGCCCCCTTTCTAGAACTATCCTGAAATGGGTTCGTAGTTAACGTAACAAGCAGAATTTTAAAATGAACACAGTTCTCTTAAGTGTAATTCGAAGGAATAAAAAACAAACTGTTTCAAGATAGGAATGGCTGGGTGTGCCCAAACAGGAGGGCAGAAGGCAGTGGGCGGGCGGCTGCTCCTCCACGCAGCATCACCACGCATACGCCGCCGGTGGGGGCGGGGTCGCGGGGTGACAGGGCTGCACCTGCACGGCGGGGACGTGGTCTTCTAAACAGGGAGACTGCGCGGGGAAGGTCTGAACACTACAAAGGACCATCTTGTCTTCCCCGCCTTAGTGCGCGCTTGGCTCTGAGGTGGCCCTGAGAGTGGGGGGAGAGTTCTTCTACGACCCCCAGCCGGAAGACGCTGCCAGGAACCTCGTGCTGATTGCAGGGGGCGTGGGCATCAACCCCCTGCTCTCCATCCTGCGCCACGCGGCAGACCTGCACGCAGAGCGGGCCAGCGGAGGACGCGGGCGTGAGCTGGGGACCGCGCAGCTCTTCTACAGTGCGAGGACCACCAGCGAGCTCCTCTTCCAGGTGAGGGAGGCGGCCGAGTGTGCTTACGCACAGCGGTTCCTTGTCCGCGAAACTTGCCCCTGGCTCTTTATTCCTGTAGAGGCGCACAGCTTTATCATGTTCAGATGAGAATTCGCCACCCCATCTTACACGGGACAATCTGACAGCTAGCGGGGAGGAGGTTCCGGTTAGGACAGCACAGGGTAGGTTCCGTGGGTCAGGTCGATAAAGAGGAGACTTCAGGTGGCTCCCGTGGCTCGGGGGAGGTGAGAAAGGGCTTGGACCAGCTGGGCACGACGCCCCAGCAGTCCCATCCAAGCACATTTGATGGCGAAGGCGTCTCTGGGTTGCGTGGCAGCTGCAAGAACAAGAACAAAAGAACAGAAACAGTTAAAAGACGCAGCCATGGTCAGTGAAACTGCTGCTTAATTGCCAGTGTTGGAGAAAAAGGGAAAAGAAAAAACTCCCGGGGAGAGTCAGCAATGTGCTTGTTAGCATATTCAGATTTCAATTAAAGCCAAATAGCCCCTGCGCTCTGAATGCTTCGGCCCCGCGGCTGCAAACAATAGCCCTAAGTGGAGCGGGTGGAGAGAATGGGAGGCAGGGCTCGGTGGCTGCGCACATCTGTGGGGCGTTTTTAAAAATTGTAGTGTGACCAAATACGTTTGACATTCCAGAAAAGTATCATCCGTTTAGTAAATGAATTTCCTGAGAAGATTACATGCAGTTTGCATGTCACCAAACAGACGACTCCGATCAGCGCAGAACTCAAGCCCTACGTCACCGGTGAGCGCCCTGGAGGCATCTGGGCTCGCTTCAGGCCTTTCCTTGGCAGACAGGCCACTGGGCTGAGTGTAGACGCTTTACTGTTGGGGGTTGCCAGCTGGGAACGTCACTACCTAGGGAACTGAGAGATTCATCGTGGAAAATACGGAGAGGTTTAGCTGGATTTCCTGATTATATACAGGTTTTCATTAAAACACATGTTCTGCATTTTTTCGGGGGTCTTTGTGACATCACCGTAGGATGCATACGAACAATTGCTGTTCCAGCCTTGACTGAATCGAGTCCATTTGCTATTATGGATCATTTAAATTACGCGTGGCTTCTGCTTGGAGAGACTTTATAAGTAAACAGCTTGTTTACTTTACTGAAGGCAGAGACCACTAAGCTAGTTGCCCGCTGGCAAGTGCAGCATGCTTAGCGTCCCGCTTTGCCGCAGGTGCGGTGCATCCGGGGCCGGGGATGCACGCCCTGCCCTGGCGCTGTCTTAGCACCACGCTGGCCCAGGAGCCGTCGCCTGGCCGCTCCGTCTCGCCCCTGAGCTGGGCGCTCCTGCCGTGCTGCTGGGCGGTAGTTAGCCCCTCGTTTCAGCACGCGGACGCGTCTCACCTAGGTCCATGCTTATTCTGGTATTTGTGCGTGTGTGTTTTGTTTTTTGGTAGAAGGAAGAATAACGGAGAAGGAGCTAAGCGAGCACATTTCAGAAGAGACTTTGTTCTATATTTGTGGCCCACCTCCGATGACGGACTTCTTCTCCAAGCAGCTGGAAAGCAGCCACGTTCCCAAAGAACACATTCGCTTTGAGAAGTGGTGGTGAGGCGCAGGCAGGGGCGGTGCCGGCGCGGGTCGCAGCGGGCGGCGGAGTGAGGCTGCTCCGACCTCGGGCGTCGAGGACTCTGCCTGCGCTGTCTTCCTCTTCAAGGCTGTGACCTCAGTGGCCAGCTGGAGAGCAAAAGAGAAAGCCAGGCAACAGACCTGAAAGATACGCTTTTTGCAACGACTTCACTGATTAATTTTTTTAGTATATTGACTTTTTAAAAAATCAGTAACTGTTTAATGTACCATTAATTGGTTAATGGAGGCTTCTCCTTTGTCCTTAGGGGGAAAATTACATATCCTTATGTTTAATCATATGAAAATGTGGGTTTGTGTGGAAATACAGGCTCTCTTTGGATTACCTGACAGCGGCCCATATAGCTTATGTCCAATAAACTTATGTTTTAAACACAATATTAATTTTACTTAGAAAATCCTTTGTATTTAGTGTCTTGGCTTACTTTCATGGCCTATATCCTTCCTTCTTTTGGACCATCAAAATGGGTTTGGAAATGGAAATTGCTTTAAGGAATTGCATCTCCAGCAGAGCTGTTTTCTTGTTCGTGAATGTCCTCAGTGCATATCTTCTAAAAGAAACCCTCTCTGCGCCTTGGCCGCACGCCTCGGCCCTGGGGGACAGCTGCTTTCTAGATGGCGGTGGCCCATGGCGACGCCCTCACGGGCTGGCAGTGACGCGTGCTTAGGCCGAGGTGCGCGTAGAGCGCCTTGCCAAGTCCTGCTGCTCTGCTTTTCACTCCGTTGCTTTTTTGGGGTAGTTCCTGGCACCAGCATCTGCTCACACGAAGCTGTTGAGGGGCTGAAAGGAAGCAGCTGGCAGCTGCCCCCTGGTGAACCTGGCCTGTGGGCTCATCTCGGGGTGGACAGGTGCTTCGCCCCCGAGCTGCCCCCATGAAACTGCTGGGAGGAGACTGCATTTCCTGTCTCAGTTTAGATTTTTTAAAACTGCAAAAAAACAATCCAAAACACCCGGAGGGCCGAGCGAGGCCAGGCCTTGGCTTCTGTGCTGGGCAGGCAGCCCCCTGGGGGACGGCGCGGGGTGGAGGGAGCCCGGGAGGAAGAGGGCAGGTGCAGAGCCAGGAGCCGGGCCAGTGCCGCAGCCGCCTCTTCTCACCTCGCCGGCCACAGCCCCCCGGTGACCTCCAGGCCCCCGCAGCCGACGGGCTTGTCCTCGTGAGACACGTGGTGGCAACACCGTTCTGGTTCCTGTGCCCCTTTGGCTTCGGTCACGTCTCAAGCAGGTCACCTGTCAGCCACTCCAGTCCCAGGTTTGAATTCCGCAGGGGAAGGGAGGGCAGTTTCCCTGACTGGAGAGTCAAAATCCATTCAAGGAATGACCACCAGCCTTTCAGGGGTGGCGAGGGGGTGGGGGCGCTCTGGGCACGGCTGGGCATTGGGCTGAGCAGTCAAGTGGGCCAGGGGTGCCGAGGTGTGGGAGCGGCCCGGGCAGCGGGCGGGTGGAGGTGCGGGGGCGCGTCTTCAGAGGGGCGGGGGCGGGGGGGCTAGCAGCGCAGGGGGGACAGCGGGGGGGGGGGGGAGCAGTGGGGGTCCCGCCGCTGTTCTCAGCGCAGCGGCGCCCAGGCCTGCCCGCCTGCCCTTGTCCCGAGGCCCTGGCTCTGCCCCACCTGCCCCCAGCCTACTGCCGCCATCTGTAAACGGCTCGAGTACAGCACCTTCCAGCCTTGATCTCCCTGGGCCAAATGCCCAGCAGCATCTCCTGGCCTGTGGGCCAAGGGTGGGTGTCCCGTGACCCCTGCCTGCCGGCCAGTCCAGCTCTCTGGCACTCGAGTTGAGCTAGCTCCCTCCAATACGGCTTGGAATTCAGTGCCGTAGCCGACAGTGTAGACTGGAGCGCGCCCTTGGGCCAGACGGTCTGGGTTCACGGTCCAGCTGTGCCGCTTACCAGCTGAGCACCTTGGGCAAATCACTGCAGTGCTCTAGGCCTCAGTTTGTAGCTGAACACCTGTACACACACCCCTGCAGCCCCACGTAAAATGGAGATCGCAGTACCTATGTCATGGTGCGATTAAATGTGATTATATTTATATATATATATAATGCTTCGCAGAGCACAGGGCACGTAGAACTAGGGGAGTGGATTGTTGTTAATTTGCTCTTCCTTGTTCTATTCAGAAAGGGTTCCAAGCAGCTGGGTGGCTGACGGTAGCCTTAGGTGGGCAGGGCGCTGGCTACACCCTCTGTGCTTGGCACATAGGAAGCACTTGGTAGCTGTCTGTTAAGCAGGCAAATGGTCCTGTCTAGAGCTGGATTAAAGGACTTCTTCCCGATAAGTTCATAAGAAGATGTTTTATGACACGAGACCCTTTCCCAGACTGCTCAAGAGGACCCGTCCCCCTGACGTGAGCACCAGGCCAGCGCTGTGCCGCGTCGCCACCTCCATTCCCAGAACGTTCCATCAGCCCAAATAGGAACCCTGTGCGTTTGACGCCTTAGCTTCCCATTCCCTATCCCCACTCCATCCCCTCATGACCTGTACTCTAGATTCTGACCTTGAGTTTGCACATTCTAATTATTTCAGATGAGTGAGATCATACACGTTCTGTCCTTTTGTGTCTGGCTTATTTCACTCAAAATAATGTCTTCAGGGTTCATCCGTGTTGTTGCATGTATCAGGACTTCGTTCTTTTTTACTGCTGAGTACTGTTCCACTTTATGCATATGCCACATTTTGTTTATCCATTCATTGGTTGCTGGACACTTAATTCCTTCACAATTGTGAAAGATGCTGCTGTGAACATGGGGGTACAAGTATCTTCTGAGCCCCTGCTTTCTGGGCACGTACCCACGGGTGGGATCGCTGGTCTGGTCTACACTGAGCTCCCTGAGGGCTGCACCCCTTACAGGCCCCCCAGCAAGGAACGTGTGTTCCTCTTTCTCCACATCCTCGCCACCACTTGCAATTCTCTGGTTTTTGAACAGTTTCCGTTCTAATGGGTGTGAAATGGTGATATATCTTTTTATGTTTTTGCCTGTCTTTTACTATAGGTGCCCTACCCCCACCCCACACACACATACGTACACATTTTTCCTCTTCTGTTTGTTGAAGAAATGGGCTCGTTTGTCCTATGAACATTCCCATGTTTTGGACCTGGCCGGCCGTAGCCGCAGGGTGTCATTTAACACGCCGCCCTGCCCTCTGTAGCTCGTGTCGACTGCTCGTTAGAGCTTATGTGGGTGCAGAGGAAGTCCTTTTTGCCGGGAGTCGCAGGTGTGCTCTGTCCTTCCTCCTGTGTCACACGAGGCACGCGATGCCCGATGGCCACGCTTGCAGCCTGAGGATCAGTCGGTGGGCTCAGCGCTGCCAGCCTGACCCAACCTGTGTGAGGTCCTCAGCCGCTGCTGGTCGCCGTCTAAGTCTCGTTCCATGAAGGAGAACTTCTCCTTCCTCAGTTAGGGCCTGGGATTCTCTGCAGAACTCCTGCCTGCCTTGGCCTGCCCCGTACGGAAAAGGGCAGTGAGTGTGGATGAGCCAAGGCCTGGGCACCTCCGAGGAGGACACTGGAATGATGAGGGAGCCTTAGGAGGTCACCGCTGTTCATATACTTGGCTCCTTTCATCCACCCCAGTCCTCTTGTGAGTCCACGTTGTCTCACGTTGCCCCTGCTGTGGTAAGATTTGGGGCTCTCAAGAGATGCAAAATGTTCCCAATAAACAGGAAAAGGAGGCGAGCGTGGTGTCTGGAAGCCCCGTGGCGAGGAGGTTTGAAGGAGCGAGGCCTGGCCAGCTGTGCGTGGCGCCGATGGGCAGGGGAGGTGAGCTCTCCCGAGCGACCGCAGGCTAACAGTTGAAAGGTCGTCGGTGAGCGCAGCGGGCCGGGCTGGAGGGCTGGAGGGCGGAACGGGAGTGGGTTAGGAACAGTGGGGGAGGGCTCCCTCGCTCTAGAGCCGGCAAGACTCCAGTGTCAAGGGACTTCGCTTCAAAGGGAAGGAGAAAAATGGGGCGGGAGCCGGGAAAGGGAAGTGAGGTCAACAGAACAGGGTTGTTTTTTTTTCTCGGTTGATTTTTTGTTTCTCAAATTTTAGAATTTGAAACAATTTTAGATTTATGGGTGAGTTGCAAAGATAGCAGAGAGTTCCCCAATGCACTTCACTGGCTTCCCTGAGTGGTAACATCTTACATAACCATGGTACATTTATCAAAACTTAAGAAATGAACTCTGGTACAATACTCTTAGCTAGAGTGTGGTTTTTAAGAGGAGTGAAACAGCAGCCTGACAGGTGGTGAACCCTAAGAGTCCTTCAGTGGGCCCCAGGTGGGGGGTGATGACTCTTTCTAGAGGGTGAGGAGCCCATGGGCTGTCATTTGTTTAGCACCTGCTACGTGCGGTGGCTGTGCTGGGAAGGGAAGAGGCAAATTATTGGGAGAGCAGGTTACGCGCTTCGGGAAACTATTTTTATGAGGCTAATGAGTGATAAAAGCTGTCTTCTAGAAAGAAGGCCATTACCGATAACATTTCAGCAGGACAAAGTGGAAATGCTCTGGGAGGAAAATGCTCCTTTGCACCTACCTCCTGGAAGAAAGAGAAGCTGTAGAAGCGGGATGAGCGGGTGGGCTGTTAGGGGGGCAGGGCTGGGAGGGGGTAGCAGGAGAATGGGAACCTCTGGAAACAGTGGGAGGGGGAGCCTTCGTTCCTGGACACGTGGGTGCAATGTGTGTCATGGGGGCTGTGAATCCCACTAGGTGAGGGCTCGCGGTGGGTGTCAGAGCAGCCTTCTGATGCTTTTTCCCTTCTGCAGGAAAAACAGCAATTTCCTCCATTCCTGGGGACTGCAGGTGATCACAGACTGATCATTTAATCTGATGGCCAGTACTTCATTTTATTTTAAATGAAACTAGAAAAAAAAAAAGAAGAAAAGAAAGCCGTCACAAAAAGCATTGTTCTCATCTTGGAGAAATGGTTGGTGAGCTGTCTTGTCTTTATTAGTAGGTGCATGAACAGTAAGTGTGGTGATGACATCCACAGATCCCTTCCAGGCCGTCGTCAGCTCCAGGCATGCATTTCACGGGGTTTTGTGCTGAGGAATCCAAGCATTCGGAGTTCTCCAAAACCCCACCCTAGTCTTTTCTACCTCATCCACGTCCTGTTTCCCTGTGCTTGAGCAGAAGAAGATTTTGTCTGTTCCTTTGTTGTTTTTTAATCACTTGGTAAAAATGATCATAAAAAGTTCAGTAATATCAAATGCTGAAGGCCTCTCAAGCGCCTCTGTATTAATGCCTAGCTAAGTGTCCCTTTAGATATTTTACACTGTTTTAACCTTATATACATATTACTATGTGTGCTCATTTTTTAAACACACTCCAGATTGTGGACATAAATGATAATGTACTTAATCATAGCCTGTGATGGGCATTGAGGTTTTCTTCAGGTCTTGGCTATTATTACAAACAATATTGTAATGAAGGAACTTTTACATAGAATTTTTGTGCACATAGGTATTTCTGTAAAATTACTAGAACTGTCATTCTGGATCAAGGAGGATATGCCTTTTAAATGGACTGACATAAATTATGCTAGTTTATACGCCTAATCTAAATTATGCCTAATCAGTTTATGTTCTTAATGTAGAATGCAAGTGCCCCTTTCTCTGCCTTCTTCCCAGCACTAGATACTCTCTGTTCTTAAGCTATTTTTCCTAGTCAGTTGGGTTAACGTTGATTTTTTAAAACATTGACTGTTCCCTGAGTATTCCCTAGCATTTTTTTCCAAAGTTTTTTTTTAAAGAGACATTTTTTAAAAAGTAACATTTCTGCTCCTGCTTTTGAGAATGGTGTGTTCAGTTCATCTTGATACTTTACTGATTTGTAGCTGTTATAAGATAGAACGAATGACAGTCCATCTGTTATATGTATATTGCAAAGATTTTCTCCCAGTCTGTTCCTTGTCACTGAATTTTGTTTGTCGTAACTTATACCAAAGTTTAAAAATTTTATATAATCAAATATGTCAGTCTTTTCTCTTGGGCTCTTGTATGGATATATTTTCTTCTGATACTTTTACAGGCCTTTAATCCTTTGGGCATTTATTTTTATGCTTGATGGGGGAATGGAGATCTGACTTTTTCCAGATGACTTTCCAGCTGCACAAAGCAATTTATCAAATAGTCCACACTTTCCCCAATGATTTGAAATGACTCCTTTATCACATACTGAGTTTTCATCTACAGATGGATTTTGTCCTCAGCTCTCTACTCCATTCTTTGGGTCTATTTATGTGTTCCTCCTCTGATAACATACTGTTTTATCTAGCTTTTAGTATATCCCATATTTTCTGTACCAACTTTTCTTTCATCTCCAAAATACTTAAACACACATAGATGTGCACAGCAATAGAACTTCACTTCTTCAGGTAGAGTTATAAAGGGGAAGTGACGGGAAGTAGTAACTCTGCAGTTCACCTGAATCAGTGGTGCCTGGAGCCCTGCTGTCAAGTGAGCACCACAGCCACAGCGGTGCTCGGCACTTACAGAGCATTTTGTTTTATCTCAATAGATTTCCCCACAACATTTCTGTGAAGTAGGCAGAATAAATAATGCTGTACTCGTTCTACCAATAAGGCTGGCCCAAGGTCACACAGCAGGCTGTGACAAGCCAAGCCCAGGTAACTTGGTGTCCTCCTTCTCTACTTGGAGGACTCTCCTTTCCACACTCTCATTTCATTCCAAAATCTTCCTGCCACTCAAGGGGTGAGTTCTCCCTTTCTTTCAAGAAATTAAATAAGAACACATCATCTCCAGAACTTCCCAGTTAAATGAGGAGCTTTTGTTTTATCCAACTAGGCCCCCATACTCTTAGAGACAGTAATAGCCTAGAGAGAAGAAGAAAAAAAAGGGACAAAGCTTGGCTGACTGTGTGGCATGCTAGAAAGAATGTGGCATCAGGCATCACGACCCCTGGAATGGAGTTGCCCCATTCCACCATCTCCCTCCTTTAGGACTCACTCCATTTCTCTAACCTGCTTTCCTCACTGTCAAGCAAGTAGAACCATGTAATTTAAAGGCCCTTTCAGCTTTACCCTTCCACTATTTCATGATGGAAAAATGGGCCCTGGAGATCAGGGCAGTTGAGGCTGATCTTTCTAATGAGAGATGACTGAGTAGCTTCACTGTCTTCAAATATTTATCAATTGTTGCAATGGCTGCGGTTGGCATCTCCAGTGTGGACAGAATAAGAAGAAATTGCCTTGGACCGAAGCAAGGGGCAAGTCTGGCTTGACGTAGAAGACTGTGGACTATACAGATGATTAAATTCTGGAGTCGAGGCCCAAGAGAAATGAAATAAAACCGTGAATAAG
Source organism: Dasypus novemcinctus (assembly GCF_030445035.2). Taxonomy (NCBI): domain Eukaryota; kingdom Metazoa; phylum Chordata; class Mammalia; order Cingulata; family Dasypodidae; genus Dasypus; species Dasypus novemcinctus. Next base: position 41,950,655 of record NC_080703.1, on the reverse strand, counting down.
AAATAAAACTGACAGTATTTGCCTACCGGGGCTGAAGTGGGCTTGCTGAGACGGGGCTAAATGATGGTGCCCTGGCTTCATAAAAGGAAGGGTTTTGACAGTTATTTACTAAGGCGTTTCATGAATCTAGAAACTTCACCACGCTTGCTTGTCTTTCCTTCAAAGAAGATTTTTTGTTTTTTTTAGTTGAAGAATCAAGATAGGAAGTGCCCAGAACTGAAGATCACGAACAGATGTTACAGGAAGCATTTTGCTGTTCACTGGGGTAAGTGAAATATATTTCTTACGTGCATTAAACGTTTATATTTAGAGGAAACAGAAAAATCCAAAGGCATGCCGACCTTAATGACCAGTGAGCAACAAATTGAAGTACAGAAGTCTTACGTTTTACTGCATTAGTTGTGGGGTGAAAAGCCTTTCTCCCCCCCCCCCCAGTCAGCCAACATGGGAAACATGCTTTTAAACTCTCTCTGGAATGAATTCAATTCTTTACCCCATTTCCAAGACACTGTCCCCACAGTCGACAGCCAGGGCGGGTACCGCTGGTGCCCGGGCGAGAGCGTCGCCGTGACGGCCTGCATCTCCACTGCCCGTGTTCACAGCCTCGGCACCTCAGAGCCATGATGGACAGTTGAGCCTGTGCTGCCTTGTGCCACCCCCACGGCAGCTCTCCCACCAGCTGCGCCGACTTCCTTGCCCTCCCCCCAAACTTAAGGACATAGTTGCCCGCCTTGAAGGAACTTGCATTTAGATGACTTGGTTAATAAATACTGTTGAGTCGGCTATCAGCGTGGTTTTCCTTCTTCAGGCACTGAGAACCAATCCATAAGAGTTCTAGAAAAGTCCCAAACGAGCCTAGAAAAGTCCCAAACGAGCCTATCCCTGGAGTGTTTATGCGGAGGAAATGGCTTTGACCAGTTCATGCTTATCTGGTCCTGATACGCCTGATGGCTGCAAGCGCGCCTTCCTTCACCAACCAACTGCAAGAGCACGTCCGGTTTTCCCTCTAAATAGCTGCTCCCTGCCCTTCTCTCCCTCTCCCCGAGGTGCCCGCCACCAGCACCCCCTGGACTAAAGCTCTGGCCTCTTCGCTTCTCCTCTGCGCCCCCTCCCGGCCCTCATTCAGCAGCAAGCAGAGTCTCCAACCTGCACGTCGGATGTTCCTTCCCTGCTTAAACCCCATCCAAAGAGGTGGCGAAGCCAAGTGCCCGAAACCTGCTGGTTTTTACGAAAGGGTAGTTATTGGGCAGAAAACCTTATAGTTACAAGGCCCTCAAGAGTCCCCCTCAAGGTGGTTTTCTCTCCAAGTCGGTTTCCACATGCCGAGGCAAGACGGCGGGCGGTCCCTGCCTGGCCTCTCCTCCCTTCTCCCTCTTGAGGCTCACGGGCCCAGCTCTTCCGTCTCAGCCGTGGGCTGCAGAGGGCCCGTCTCTTCCGTGGCCGCGGGATCAGCGTTCTTCTCCGCCGTGTCCATAGCGCTCTCACTCCTGTTCATCTTCGTCTATGTGTCTCCTTGATTGTCCGTTAGTTCCAGCCTGCCGCGGGGGCGAGGACTCAGATGTGATTTACCCCACTGCCATGGCCGGCTCAGAGCCCCGTCCTGGCATCATCTAGTCAAAGCCGTCTCGGCTGACTGATACAATCAGAGGGCATCACGCCCAGAGGAAGAGACCAGTCTGCAAACATCCTCTCCCTTTGGAATTCATAAATCCTCTCCAACTGTCGCAGACAGCCTCCCGTTAGCCCCCCCGAGGGCTCGGCCTGCGCTCGGCCGTGAGCACCCTGCCGTGTCCCCGCCGCTCTGCTCCCGCCGCCTCCAGCCTGCCTCCCGGACGTGCCCCGGCCGCCTCTCTTCAGGGCTGCCCTGTCCCTCCCGTTCTCGTGCCTCTTGGCCGACACACAGCACCTACTGTGTGCCAGCCCTTTCTGAGCACTTCCTGTGCCTTTTTTAGAAACAAATCAATTTTATTGATACATATCATCAAAACGTACAATCCATCCAAAGTGCCCGGTCAGTGGTATTTGGCATGATCGCACAGTTGTGTATTCATCCCTTCAGTCGTTATTCTAGCATTTTCATTATTTCAATAATAATTTAAAAAACCCCCCAAAAATCATCACCCTCAGTCTCTCTCTGCTTCCCCTGCTGTACCTAGCTACTTTGTGTGTATTGATTTCTTTAATCTTCAAAATAACTGTTACCCCCATTGCAAGATGAGCAAACTGAGGCAGAACGGTCAAGTAACGTGCCCAAAGCCGCCTGGAAGTGGCAGAGCCGGGCTTCTAAGCAGGTGACCGGCTCTAACCAGTGGGCACACCTGCTGCGGGCCCCCAACAGCTCGTCTGGCAGCTCTGGTGAGGTGCCCATGCCCCTCACCCTCATGGCACCCTGAACCCTTCCCGGGTCCTAACTTGACGCAGTGACGCAGTGTCCGTCTCTCCAGGTGGGCTGTAAAGGCCAGGGCCCCTGCGGCTCGCCTGGCCCCCTCCCCCAGCACCCCCACAGCGGTAGGGGGATAAACGGTCCCTCGCCCCACACAGGCCGCCTGCCGCCGGCTGCTCTACTGGGGGCGTGGGGCAGCACCCCCAGCCCCGGGGAGCCCCTGCCTGCAGCCGGCGCGCTCTGAGAACCTGCGGATGACGCGGCCGCCCCGGAAAGCCCAGCCCAGGCCAGGGGGCTTGTCCTCAGCACTGGGTCCGCAAGTGTCCCTGCTCAGGCTCTGAGAGCCGCATGAGGCAGCGCGGTGGCCCTGGAAGGCCACCCCGGGAGCTGCCTGCCCGCTCCCCAGCCCCTGCAGGACCCAGGCCAACGGCAGTGCCCGCCCTGGACGTCGTCCTGCCCGAAAGCCGTGCCATGTCTGCGAGCCGCTCCCAGGCTCTGTGGCTTGGCCTGACCGTGGTGAGCGTGCAGAGGGCAGCGCTGGCTGGTGCGCTGCCCAGGGGAGCCCGAGTGCCCTCCCCGCTGCGCTCTAGTTTGGTGTTTGGAGCTGCCCCATCAGCACCGACTCCAGGAAAGGAGGTGCAGGCTGGAGAGCCCAGGACGTTCAGACAAGGGCTGGGTTAGCGCCTCTGCTCCTTACCAAGCACGGAGGCTGCACACCGCGTGGCTGGTGCTTGTCCTGTCGGGACGTGGGCCTTGGCCTCGGGGACACGCAGGCCTCGGCGTACCAGGGGCCTGTGCCATGCCCACGACAGGGCCCTCCTGAGCTCTGTCAAGGGCCTTGGGGACGAGGAGGGCTGGGGCGGGGCGGGGGCCGAGGGGTTCAAGGTGAGCCCCGGTGGCGGGTTACGCGCACCCTGCTCGGGATCTGAGGTTCCAGCTGGGAGGCCCCGGAACGCAGGGGGTGGGAATGTGAGAGAGCGGGGGCACTCGACACTGACCTGCGTGCACCGTGGGGAGCGCGCCCCAGTGCTCACGGGCACTGAGCACTCCGCGTACCTCATCAGCCCTCTCGGAAGCCTGAAGCATGGGCGCCCCTTCACGGGCCTGCACACGTGAGGACTGAACTGCGCTCCGTCATGAACACAGGTCTCCGTGGCTCCACGGTCAGCCCTCGGCCCCATGGCCCTGTGCCCTGGAGGGCACTGCCATGGCGCTTCTCAAGCTGGGCCTGGCAGGCATTTGCTGCAGCTGGCTTGAGTGATGCCAGGCTCCACTGCTGCCCCTCCTGGAAATGCACCCCTGTGCGGGGGCGCAGCGGAACTTGAAAACACTTTCCTAGCGAAAGGGAATCCGAGTTCAGCCACAGCCTTGTGTAATGTCTCTTGTTACCAGCGAACGCTTCCCTTCTCCTCCTCCACAGGCAGAGGAGTGGGCCGAGCCATCTGTGCACCCTCGGCCCCTGGATGCCCACCAGGCCACACGGTGGAGGGACGGGGCCAGTCCCCCCTGCCCCTCGGCCCCTGGTGCCCGCCAGGCCACTCAGTGGAGGGACGGGGCCAGAGCTCCATGTCGCTCCCCACTTCCTGATCGCCCCGGAACCCCATTCTTCCCAGAAACACAGAGCCGCAGCCCCCTGCTGCCAAGCCCCGTGTGCCTGCACAGCCCCCTGCTGCCAAGCCCCGTGCGCCTGCAGGGCTCTTCCTGGGCCTCAGTCCACACGCCCGCCTTTCACTCACCAGCAGTCACAGGAAAATGAAATTTCCTTCCAGAAGCCCCCATCTGAAATGGCCATCCAGGACGCTGGGAGAGGATTTTAGGGGCTGGGCTGGTCCCCACATGTAGAAAACCATTTCATTTCAAAGGAAGAGGCTTTGGGAGCAGGTATAGGGCTCCTGCAGCTGGTGCTCCTGAATCACAGCTCCAAGCTCAACTCCCCCGGCCGCCTGTGCAGCCGCCGGCCCAGGCCGCTCCCAGCCCGCATCTCCGGGGCACCAGGAGCAGGTCAGAGCCCCACGGTGGCCCTAAGTGCAGACGAGGGCGGCTCTCTTGCCGGAATCAGCAGGAGTCGAGAGGCTGGGTGGAAAATTAAGCTCTTCAGGAATGGTTAGCCGGCCCTAGGGCCAGACTCCCCAAGGAATTCAAGCTAGACCCAGCGAACTTTCACTTTTTTTCCACGATAAACATAGCCAACATGACGTGTTTTCATTACTGAAAGTGCCACCCAAACTGAGTGATTTAAGGCTCTGCCGGCAGGATGCAGCCTGGGACCCTGCGCCTCAAAGCTGTGAGGCGGGAGCTGCTTGCGTCCAGCCTGCCTCCAGCCAGCGTGTTTTCTAAAAGTTGTGATCCTCTAGGATATGTGCCAAGAGGCAGTATTTTTATTAAATCAAAGTGCTGGCTAGATGTTAACAGTGGGGAAATGTCATTTAGAGAGAGTTTTCTTCGCACCGGCCCATTTCAGGTGAGCTCTGGGAAAGGGTAGGGAGCTGGCTCAGAAATCAAGAGGAAACCACGATACGGCTGGACGAGGGTTGTCAACACGGCTCTATAGAAATATGTTGCAAGTGTGTTGTATTTTCATAACCTTTCAGGCAGGGAAGATGCTCCTCATTAAATAACTTACCTAAAAGCCGAGGTGCGTGCTGAGAAATCGATGTGCCGTTTTGTTGTAGAAAGGTAGTTCTCCTCGCACCAGCTGGTCAGCCTTCCTGGGCAGTGGGGAGGTGTGTGAGGGGGGCTGGTCCTGGCACTTACTAACCTGGCGATACTTGAATTCCACTTTCCATCTTCTTTTCACAAATAAAGAGTGGCGTCGCCACGCTGCTGGGCGTTAGAAGCGTGTGGTGTACAGAAGAGCAAGGGAGGCGGGAATGCGCACCTGCCAGCAGAGTGGTCAGACACGCCAGCGGGGACTCAGGGTCGCCTACGACAGATGGGGCCTAAGTATCTGCAGGTGTGTGTGCAAAGGTTAGAGACTCACGTCCTTGCTGTATCTGCAGGTGTGTGTGTGTTAGAAGCTAGCTTCCGTGCTGCAAGCATTTACAGGTGTGTGTGCAAGGGTTAGAGACTCACTTTCTTGTATCTGCAGGTGTGTGTGTGTGTGCAAGGGTTAGAGACCTGCTTTCTTGTATCTGCAGGTGTGTGTGCAAAGGTTAAAGACTCGCATCCTTGCTGTATCTGCAGGTGTGTGTGTTAGAAGCTAGCTTCCGTGCTGTAAGCATCTGCAGGTGTGTGTGCAAGGGTTAGAGACTTTCTTGTGTCTGCAGGTGTGTGTGTGCAAGGGTTAGAGACCTGCTTTCTTGCTGTATCTGCAGGTGTGTGTGTGTGTTAGAAGCTAGCTTCCATGCTGCAAGCATCTGCAGGTGTGTGTGCAAGGGTTAGAGACTCACTTTCTTGTTGTATCTGCAGGTGTGTGTGCAAGGGTTAAAGACTCGCATCCTTGCTGTATCTGCAGGTGTGTGTGTTAGAAGCTAGTTTCCATGCTGTAAGCATCTGCAGGTGTGTGTGCAAGGGTTAGAGACTCACATTCTTGTGTCTGCAGGTGTGTGTGTGTGCAAGGGTTAGAGACCTGCTTTCTTGTTGTATCTGCAGGTGTGTGTGCAAGGGTTAGAGACCTGCTTTCTTGTTGTGTCTGCAGGTGTGTGTGCAAGGGTTAAAGACTCACATCCTTGTTGTGTCTGCAGTGTGTGTGCAAGGGTTAGAGACCTGCTTTCTTGTTGTATCTGCAGGTGTGTGTGCAAGGGTTAAAGACTCACATCCTTGTTGTGTCTGCAGGTGTGTGTGCAAGGGTTAGAGACCTGCTTTCTTGTTGTATCTGCAGGTGTGTGTGCAAGGGTTAGAGAGCTGCTTTCTTGTTGTGTCTGCAGGTGTGTGTGCAAGGGTTAGAGACCTGCTTTCTTGTTGTATCTGCAGGTGTGTGTGCAAGGGTTAAAGACTCGCATCCTTGCTGTATCTGCAGGTGTGTGTGTTAGAAGCTAGCTTCCATGCCGTAAGCATCTGCAGGTGTGTGTGCAAGGGTTAGAGACTCACGTTCTTGTGTCTGCAGGTGTGTGTGTGCAAGGGTTAGAGACCTGCTTTCTTGTTGCATCTGCAGGTGTGTGTGCAAGGGTTAAAGACTCGCATCCTTGCTGTATCTGCAGGTGTGTGTGTTAGAAGCTAGCTTCCATGCTGTAAGCATCTGCAGGTGTGTGTGCAAGGGTTAGAGACTCATGTGCTTGTGTCTGCATGTGTGTGTGTGTGCAAGGGTTAGAGACCTACTTTCTTGTTGCATCTGCAGGTGTGTGTGCAGGGCTAGAGACCCGCGACCTTGCTTTAAATACCTGCATGTGTGCGTGCAAGGGTGGGAGGCCCACTTCTTTGCTGTAAGTGTATGTGTGAGTACAAGGTTTAGAGACCCATGTCCTTGCTGTAAGTATCTGCAGGTGTGTGTGTGTGTACAAGGGTTAGAGACCTGCTTTCTTGTATCTGAAGGTGTGTGTGCAGGATTAGAGACCCGCTTCTTTGCTCTGTGTGTCTGCAGGTGTGTGTACCAAGGTTAGAGACTCGTGTCCTTGCTTTAAGTATCTGCAGGTGCGTGTGCAGGGTTAGGGGCCTGCTTCTTTGCTGTCGGTGCAAGGGCCTGGCACTTAGACACACCAGCGGCCCCAAGCGCACAGAGCCCTCAGGTTGGGTTTCTGATGCCATTCTCCAAAAAAGAGGAGAATCAGAAACGGCTGATGCTCGGGGAGGAGCCTTGAGCTTCTGGTAGAACCAGAAAGTGAGAAAGTGCTCAAAGAACAGCCAGAGGTACTCACTGCAGGGAGTACTGACAGGGACACAGGAGCCAACTGAAAGCCCCCGCCACGCGGCACGACAGGAGGGTCTCTGCAGGTGCGAAGGCACAGGCCCCCTACAAGGTCCTTCGGGGGGGTGCAGGATGGTCAGCGCGAAGGCCACGCCAGGAGGGAGAAGGTGCTTCCCTGGTGGCGGCTCCGGCAGCGAGTGCGGGCGGCGCAGAGCCCCCAGGGGCGCTGCCTGGGCCCGCGCAGCCCCGGCTTCCAGGACGCAGGCGGGCAGATGGCGCTGAAGCCCCAGCGCGGTCCCGTGAGCTGCGTGGGCAACGCTGCGGCAGCAGCTGGAACGCAGCCGGCCACGGCAAAGGCATCGGGCCCAAACCTCGGGCTCTGGAGGGAGCGGGTCAGCGCGGGCTCGGTGGTCGTGCCCAGCATGCCACAGCAGCGTAAGGCGCCGATGACAGGGACAGCGGGCCCGATGGGAACCCTCCCTTCTCTCCGCAGATCTCAGGCCGTTCTGCGAGGCTGGCTTTAAAACGGTGGTCGGCTTGGGCTATCCGGCTATTGGGTCAGGACTGGGTGTGACACGGTAAATAATACAACGCACTAAACTCAGAGAGGATTTATTGCTTTAAGTAACCAACAAAGAGAGGCAGGCCGTGCTTCCCCCCGGGACAGTCGACATTCTCTCCAGGCTCCCAGCTGCGTCTACTTAAAGCCTGACCAGTACTTCCGGGACAGAAACACGTGAGGACCGAGCGCGTGTGGGTAACAACCTAGCCAACGACACACAGGGTAGAAGAGCGCACGGCGGGGGCGCCCCGCAGCAGCAGGCAGTCACGTGGCCGTGCGGGGCGCTGGGCACAAAACGTAGACCACGGTTTGGGGCCCGAGGCCTGACCCGACGCTCGGGCGATCTGCAGGAGCAGGTGCGCAGACCGGGCGCTCCGGGGCCAGGCTGCCAGCCTCTGCCGCGGGACCGAGAGGGCCGGGGGGTGGCACCTCCTGCCCCGGGGGCCTTCTTGCTGAAGCGGCAGGGTCGGGGGGGTCAGGGGAAGGGCAGCCGAAGGTCAGGAGGCACTGGGGCCCGGCCACTGCCCAGAGGCCAGCCTGGGTCTGCAGCCAGGGGGGCACGGAGGTGACAAGAGTGTCCCCCGGGTGGGCAGGCCCCGGGCAGCACCCAGCGCTTGCCGCCTACCGCTGGGCACCCTGAGGGCAGCGAGCCAGCCGGCCCCCCGCCCCCCGGCCGCCCCCCGGCTCCAGCAGGCCCACTCAGTCGCCTCGGGCCGGTGTGCCCCTGCACGGGGCGCCGTCCTCCCCGGGGCTGGCAGCGCCGTCCTCTCCGGTGTGGTTGGGGACGCCCTGCTCCCCCGGCGGCCCGTCCCCGTGGGGCCGCCCCGGCGCACTGTGGCCCGCGTCGCCGGCCCTGGAGGGCCCGTCTTGTGTCGTCCCGTCCTCTGCCGGCCGCCGGCCCCTGGGCCCGCGCCTGGCCCCCGGCCTCCAGGAGCGCCGCACGTGCGTGTTGTCCCTGGAGAGTCGCCACTGGAACTAGAGCAGAGGGCGGGGTGAGTCACGCTTGGTCCCGACAGGACGCAGCCCCAGCCTTGCAGGGCGGCCGGAGCCACCAGCCTGGGCGCCCCTCGGACGAGGGGTCACGTCCTGCCCAGCCCCCCAGCAGAGGGCACGCGCACGTGGGGACCCCGAAACCCCGTCACTTGGGAGGCCGGGATGGGGCGAGGGCTGTCACGCCCTCTGCGCCCCGCGCCCTGGCAGCGTCCTCTCCCGACCCTCAGGGTGTCGTGTGGGTGGGCAGGGGACACTGGGAGGGTGGCCCCGTGCCCCCAGAAGCCGCCCCCACCAGCGCCAGCGTGGAGCCGGTCCTGGGGTGCTGACCGTGGGCTCGCATCCCCGCGCACAGGGGACAGCCTGGCCGCCTGCCCTGACCGCGAGCGGCGGGAAGTGCTGTTTAAAGCCCCGCGCGGGCGCAGGGGGCCCCAGCTGGAGGGCGCCGTCCTGCCAGGGAACCGCGGGCGCCCCGGTGCGGGAGAAGCTGCCCTACAGGCTCCCCCCCCTCAGGTGGGCACAAGGCTCCCATGCTGGCAGCTCAACCCCTAAGCCGCGGCCTCGGGTGGCAGCTCCTCCCGCGCTGGAGCGGGGCCACGAGGGGCGCTGCGCCGTCGGCGGGCAGCGATTTCGCAAGTTGACCGTGACCAGTTCTGAGTGCCGTGCTGGGCAAGCCCCGGGTGTGCTGGCTGGAGGGTCACACACCGGCCACCCCCAGAGCCTTCGGGGTGCACTGTCGACTCAAAGCAAACCTTTTTTTTTTTAAAGATATCTTTTTTTTTAAATTTATTTCTCTCCCCTTCCCTCCCACCCATTGCAGCTCTCTGTGTCCATTCGCTGTGTGTTCTTCTGTGACCGCTTCTTTCCTCATCAGCAGCACCGAGAATCTGTGTTTCTCTTTGTTGCGTCATCTTGCTGTGTCAGCTCTCCGTGTGTGCGGTGCCATTCCTAGGCAGGCTGCACTTTCTTTTGCGCTGGGTTGCTCTCCTTACAGGTGCACTCCTTGTGTGTGGGGCTCCCCTACACGGGGGACACCCCTGCGTGGCAGGGCACTCCTTGTGGGCATCAGCACTGCGCATGGGCCAGCTCCACACAGGTCAAGGAGGCCCGGGGCTTGAACCGTGGACCTCCCATGTGGTAGGCGGACGCCCTATCCACTGTGCCAAGTCCGCTTCCCCGAACGTTCTTCTAAACTCTCCCATGGTTCTCGGATTTGCCGCCTTTTGGACCAGACTGGTAAACCGGAATGTTCCGTGAGTGCAGAGAGCAGAAAGGCGTGAGGCCCGTACCTGCGCCAGGCCTCAGCGGTGCCCTGCCCTGCCCGCCCCGCGCGGGCTCGCCTCCTCCCCTGGGCCCACCAGCCGGCGGCCTGGGGTGCCCCGAGCTCGCTCCACCGCCGCAGCCTTGCCTCAGCCTCCCCCCTGGTGCCCGCGTGAGCCAGAGCCGCCGACATTCGGCCTTGGCTGCCTCTGCTGCCGCCCGCGCTCCAGCGGGCACCCTGGTTCGTGCTTGGCGGCCTCGTGGCGGGTGGCTGCACTGCGCTGGGCTCCGGCCCGAGCGGAAGGCGCTCCGTGAAGCTGAGCGCCCCACACCGGGCCTCTGCCTGCCGCACACTTCAGAAAAAGGCCCATTGAGGCTGCAGAGGGGGAGCCAGTTAACCTTTTGCCAAAAATACGAGATTATCTCAGCGACGAGGCGCGAAGATGCCACACGTCAGCGCGGGATGGCCGGGTGGCCGCGGCCTGGCTCGGCCCCGGCTCTGGCGCCCGTGAGGCCAGTTACTCTCTGAGGTTCAGGGCCTTAATCTCCACACCGGGTGTCTCTGCCTCCAGGGCTTGTGCCCTCTCCGGGGGGAATCCGCACGGTCATTGACGGGAACCGCCCTCTACAATTGTGGAGTGACCGGCCACTGGCGGTTCCACCCACCAGGCCTTCCCCGCACGTCCCCAAGCCGCTGCTTAACGTGAATGCCTTGCTGACCTTGCCTGGCCTGGAGGGTGGCACGCCAGCCGCGTCCGCAGGGAACCCCAGATGCAGGGTAGGGAGGACCGGGGGGCTGGCGCCGCGCCGGGTGGCCCGCTCCAGAGTCGTCAGGGAAAAACCCGCCAGTACCGTCCAGGGCTGTGCCGCTTCCTGTCCTCAGAGGGGCATGGGGGGGACGCCCCCAGCTCCCGGCCCTGCCCGGGCCCGTCCCGCCCCAGCTTTCACGTTTGCTGCGGCCAGGTTCCCTGGGAGACGCTGGCCGCGCCGTCCCTTCTTCTCTCTCTCTCGCAGGACAGCTGCAGTGGCCAGGCCTTGCATCGGGAAATCCAAACACTGACTGCTCGGGGCGGGGCGGGCAGGTCTTCAGCAGGACACCTGCCAAGAAGGAACGCGCGTGCACGAGGCGCCTCGTCCGTGTGACAGGGATCCCCACTTCCGGAGACCCCCGGGCACCATTTTGCAGGTGAGCTCATAGAGATTCAGAGAGGTTAAGTAACTGGTTTGAAGTCTGACAGCCGGGAAAAAACAGGGGTGGGCTCCAGACACAGTGCTCCAGCCCCAACCTCCCCAGCCCTTGTTCCCGGGACAGGCTCAGGATGGCATGTGAGCCCCCGCCGTCGGGGGGCACGGCGTCTCGGGCTGAGCAGGTGTCGCTGCTGTTCAGGATGTTTTGGTTTGGCTGAGTAATAACAAGCATCGACACCGAAGATTCCTAGACAGGCCCGTTTAAAAAAAAATCAGCGGCGATGAAGGTGAAAGTCTGTCCACAGTAAGCACGGCAAGAAGCCGGTCCAGCTGAGACCTGGATGGCCACGGAGTCGCCCCCACTTCCCACTGACACCCAGCCCGCCGCCCAGTGCCCACGGCTTCTGCCTCTGCGGGTGGGGGCCGGGGGCGAGCCTGCGTTTCCAACCAGCGCCCAGTGCGTCCCCGGGCCCCGCGCTGGGAGCCCCTGGGGGAAGCAGCCCCCGGGCAGGGCTTACCCACCGAGCCGGGGAGGCGGCACCGGGCAGCCTCCGCGGCTGGCTCTCCCCCGGGGGCTTCGCCCCTCCACTCTCCTCCGCCTTCAGCGCCCGCCGCCCTGGCCACGCGGGCCTCCCTGTCTCCTTTAAGAAATGGACTTCAACGAGCCACACGACCCCTTCCCCCGGCTGGGGTGGCGCGACCGCAACCGCTTCTTGGGCGGCAGCTGTGACGGCTGCACCGTGAAGGGGCAGCCCGCCCTGGCACTCCCCGGCCGGCGCGCCTGTGCCCCGCGGTCCCCGCCGGGTCTAAGCCGGGGACACCCCGCTGCCACCCAGGTCCAAGAGGCCTGTGCTGAAAGTCCCTTCGCAGCGCGCCCAGGGCCCCCGGCTGCAGGTGAGTGGAGCTCGCGCGCACGCTCTCAGGACTGTCTGGCCACCTGCCCGCACATTCGGCTAGAAGGGGGCCTTCTCCCACTGTGTGGAAATCGCCCGTCACCTCGGAAGGACTTTAGCATTAATTTGCTAGGAAAGTCGCGCTCCCAGACACAGGGGCTTCCCTTCGCCGCCGCAGGTCCTGTGGGAGCCTTGCCCGCTGGGTCCTCATCGGCCGTCCTGGGTGCCGGCCCTGCGGGGCCTGGCCCTGGACTTGAGGCCAGCACTGGGGTCCCCGGGCTGGACACGACGCCCGGCTCAGGCTGGGGTGCCCACTCCGGTGCTGACGCTGCAGAGGGTTGCTGAGTGCCGGCCACGCCAGGGACTCGGAGTGGACGCGGCAAGGGCGGCCTCTGCACCACAGCGTGGCCGTGGGACGTCCCCGGCAGGACGTGGGGGGGTCACGCAGAGGCTGGGGGGGGACAAGGGAAGGGGGGCCTCCAGGCGTGCCCCAGGAGCCTGCGCGGGTCACAGGGGGCCCGTCCTCAGAAGGGGACGCTTGAGCAGAGGAGAGGAGGGGCGTTCTCCAGGCCGCAGGCCGAGCAGAGGCCTGTGGGGGGCTGAGTGGTGGGGGGGGCTGAGGGAGGGCTGAGGGGGAGAGGGGCTGAGTGTGGGGGGCTGGTGGGGAGCAGAAGCCCTGTGGGGGGCTGGTGGGGAGTGCGAGGACACCGAGGCTGGCCTGGGGGCCGCGAGCCTGTCCTCCGGGGGCCCAGCTATGGCCGAGGAGCAGCGGGGACGTTGGGGCCCTGGGGACCCCCGCCTCTGTGGCAGCCACGGCGCCGTTCAGGCCGCCAGGCCCTCCACGGTCCCTGGGCCCGGGCTGGGGCAGCGGCCCCCCGCGGGGGACGGGCGCGGCGGGGAGGGGCCCTGCGGCGCTCACCTTGGCCTCCTTGCTCCGGGCTCGCTGCGGCAGGCAGGGTCTCTGCAGGAAGACGATCTGCTTGGTGGACACGTGGCCCTCCCTGCAACACACACGCGCTCAGCGGGGACGGTCCCCGGGGGCCCCACGTCAACGCCCGGGCCCGGTGCCGCCTCCCAGGTCAGCCCTGCTCTCCGCCCCCTCCCTCTCCCACTGCTCGAGGGACGCGGGGACACGCCACCTTGGGGGAGACACCATCGGCCGGGGGGAGACGTGAAGGCGGGCCGGGGCACAGGGCAGCACGCGGACGAGCGCTCCCCGGGGGTCCCTTCAGAGGCAGTTTGGGGGCTGCACACTCCACCCCTTGGCATGGAACAGCAGCCACGGAGCCGAATGGAGAGCTTCCTGCCCTGCAGGGGGGAGGCCCCCGGGTTGAGAGCGGGTGCCGCCCGAGAAGGGCCCCTGGGAGCGGCCCCCGGGGCCACCCAGCACGCAGCAGCCCCTACGACGGAACGTGCCGACCGAGGCTCTGCTGTTTGGGAAGCGGGTGTTGCTCTAGCGTTTGGGCGCCCGCCTACCACACGGGAGGGCCCAGGTTCGGTTCCCGGTGCCTCCTTAAGACAAGCAAGACAGCGAGCAGACGTGACGAGCCGGCACGGCGAGCTGACGCAACAAGATGGCGGAAGGAAGAGACACGAGGAGGAACGAGAGACACAACAAGCAGGGAGTGGATGTGGCTCAAGCGACTGGGCGCCTCCCTCCCACGTAGGAGGTCCCAGGAACCTCCTGAAAAGAAAATGAGCAGACAGAGAGAGCACACAACGAGCAGACAGCAAGTGCAAACGAGGGGGGACAGAGAGGACTAACATCTTAAAACAACAACAGGCTAGCGTCTTGGCCAGAGGACGACAAATGGGCGTCGTCGGGGACTGCAGGGCAGGGGGGCCCCTCTAACCTGTCCCTGGAGGGGCCTGTGGGCTTGCGGCAGGCGCCGACGGGAGCAGGGCATACCTGGGGGCCGCGGCGCCGCCTTACCTGGTGGTCCTGAGCACGGGCGTGGCGAGCACGCAGGCGAGGCGCCAGCCGTAGGCGGCCAGCGAGGCCAGCAGGGGCACGTAGTCGGTCCGCACCTCGGCGCCCTGCGGAGAGAGGCCGCGTCAGGGCCCCGGGCGCCTCCGCCCGCCAGCCAACAAGGGGAGGCCGGCCTGGCGGGTGCCGATCGCCCCCGGGGCTTGTCCCCGGCCCGGAGCGCCTGCCTCAGCGGGGAGCGCGGAAGAGGGCGCCTCCGCCGGAGCTGCCCGCCCGGATGGACAGACGGGCTCCGGGCGTCCCCAGGGCAGCGCGCACCTCACCGCGAACACGTCAGGGCCCACGACAGCAGTGGGGCGGCCCAGGGCGGTCACGGGGGCCCAGGAACATCTGACAAACCATCGGGCCTGCGGCGCCCGCGCACACGCGGCCTCAGTGAGCACAGGGCACTCTGCCTCTACCGCGCACACCGCCAGCCAGGGGCCAGTGGGCGCAGGCCGCCCTCCCCGCCGTCCAGGGGCCAGTGGGCGCAGGCCGCCCTCCCCGATGTCCAGGGGCCGGTGTGCGCAGGCCGCCCTCCCCGCCGTCCAGGGGCCGGTGGGCGCAGGCCGCCCTCCCCGCCGTCCAGGGTTCGGTGGGCGCAGGCCGCCCTCCCCGATGTCCAGGGGCCAGTGGGCGCAGGCCGCCCTCCCCGCCGTCCAGGGTTCGGTGGGCGCAGGCCGCCCTCCCCGATGTCCAGGGGCCGGTGGACGCAGGCCGCCCTCCCCGCCGTCCAGGGTTCGGTGGGCGCAGGCCGCCCTCCCCGATGTCCAGGGTTCGGTGGGCGCAGGCCACCCTCCCCGCCGTCCAGGGGCCGGTGGGCGCAGGCCGCCCTCCCCGATGTCCAGGGTTCGGTGGGCGCAGGCCGCCCTCCCCGATGTCCAGGGGCCGGTGGGCGCAGGCCGCCCTCCCCGATGTCCAGGGGCCGGTGGGCGCAGGCCGCCCTCCCCGATGTCCAGGGGCCGGTGGGCGCAGGCCGCCCTCCCCGATGTCCAGGGGCCGGTGGGCGCAGGCCGCCCTCCCCGCCGTCCAGGGGCCGGTGTGCGCAGGCCGCCCTCCCCGATGTCCAGGGGCCGGTGGGCACAGGCCGCCCTCCCCGATGTCCAGGGTTTGGTGGGCGCAAGCCGCCCTCCCCGATGTCCAGGGGCCGGTGGGCGCAGGCCGCCCTCCCCGCCGTCCAGGGGCCGGTGGGCGCAGGCCGCCCTCCCCGATGTCCAGGGGCCGGTGGGCGCAGGCCGCCCTCCCCGCCGTCCAGGGGCCGGTGGGCGTAGGCCGCCCTCCCCGATGTCCAGGGTTCGGTGGGCGCAGGCCGCCCTCCCCGATGTCCAGGGTTCGGTGGGCGCAGGCCGCCCTCCCCGATGTCCAGGGGCCGGTGGGCGCAGGCCGCCCTCCCCGATGTCCAGGGTTCGGTGGGCGCAGGCCGCCCTCCCCGCCGTCCAGGGGCCGGTGGGCGCAGGCCGCCCTCCCCGCCGTCCAGGGGCCGGTGGGCGCAGGCCGCCCTCCCCGATGTCCAGGGGCCGGTGGACGCAGGCCGCCCTCCCCGCCGTCCAGGGTTCGGTGGGCGCAGGCCGCCCTCCCCGTCGTCCAGGGTTCGGTGGGCACAGGCCGCCCTCCCCAATGTCCAGGGGCCGGTGGACGCAGGCCGCCCTCCCCGCCCTCCAGGGTTCGGTGGGCGCAGGCCGCCCTCCCCGCCATCCAGGGTTCGGTGGGCGCAGGCCGCCCTCCCCGCCGTCCAGGGTTCGGTGGGCGCAGGCCGCCCTCCCCGCCGTCCAGGGTTCGGTGGGCGCAGGCCGCCCTCCCCGATGTCCAGGGGCCGGTGGGCGCAGGCCGCCCTCCCCGATGTCCAGGGTTCGGTGGGCGCAGGCCGCGCTCAGTCCCAGCAGGAGCGGGTGGTGGGGCTAAGCCCGTGCCTTGGCTGAGCGCGTGGCTGCACCCGCAGGACGGGCCCTGGCAGGAGGCCCCACTGACCCCACCAGCAGCCGCTGCCCCAGGGCTGGCGAACCCCGGGCTCCGGCCGACACTGAGGCGGCCCCGCCCCGCCTGAGCACCCGCTGGAGCCCGGCTCCTCGGAGGGCCTCTGAGGTCCCCACGTGGCCCGGACCCCCATGTCTGAGCCCTACAGACCCCTCCCCTCGCGTCCGAGCAGGGGCACGAGGGTGAGCGCAGCCACCAGCCCGCGGCCGGCTCAGCCCAGGCTGCGGGAACGGGGGCGGGGTCCCTTGGCAGCGCCGCAGTGGGGAAGGGCCTCGGGGGCGTCTGGGCACAGGGTCCCCTGGGCGTCTGGGCACAGGGTCCCCTGGCAGGGCCGCGGAGGGGAAGGGTCTCTGGGGCACCACGGGCACAGGTCGGGGCCAGCCGGGGCCTCGAGTGCGAGGATGGGGCCTGCCTGGGGGGGCATGGCGCATTCGGAGGGGGCCCCCGGGGGCGCAGACGGCGCACGTGGCGTCGGGGGCCAGGGAAGTGCGCGGGCAGCCCCCCACCTCACCCCGTGGGCTGCCCGGCGCCTGAGCCGGCCGCTGAGCTCGAGGTGCTTCCAGGCCAGGGGGCGCCCGGGCAGGCAGGTCCGCTCCCCACGGGCGGACTTCTGGGGAGAGGGGGCCATGGCTCGAGAGGCGGACGCACAGCCCCGCGGAGCTGCCGACGCCCCTGGGTCGCCCACCGCAAGGTCACGTCCCCTGCCAAGAGCAGGCCCTGCTTGGCCAGCCTCAGGGGCGCGCCTGGGGCCCCGGTGCTGGTCAGAAATGCAGGTTCTCAGGCCCCCACCAAGACCTGCCCAGTCAGGGGCTCTGGGGGGGGCCTGGGAATGGGCGTTTGAAGCAGCCGCCTGGTGCTTCCCCGGCGAGACCTGGGGCCCCCGTGACCGGGGAGGCGCTGGCCGGCAAAGCCAGGAACCGCCGTCCTCACCCAGCTCCAAGCTTTCCCTGCGCGACACGTGGACAGGGAAACGGGGCCTGAGGCTCAGCTCTGGCTCTAGAAGCAGGAATGGGGGAAGGTGGGAGGGAGGGGAGGGGGCAGAGAGCAGGGGGAGGGGCAGGGAAGGGGTGGAGCACGTGGAGGGGGCAGAGGGCAGGAGAGGGGGAGAATGGGGGAAGAGTGGAGGGAGGGGAGGGGGAGGGCGGAGGGTCACACGCACCGGCCAGGTGGACGAGCACCCGGCTGTGCCCCTCCTGGGAGCCCTGCCCGGCCCGAGGTGCCAGCAGGGGACCCACCCCTGGCCTCGTGGCCCCTCCCCAACGCCCCCCTGCCTGGGACCCACCCCCGGCCTCACCCCCGGCCTCACCCCCGCCCCCCTGCCAGCGCCCCCGGCTCAGCGCACTGGACCCGAGGCCCAGCAGGAACAGCCCCCGCGCCCGCCACGCTCAGCGGTGGCCGTGGCAACCAGAGCCTGCCCCGCCCAGAGCTGGGGGCAGGACGGCGATGTCCATCCTGGCAGCAGGGACTTGGGACGAGGCGGCCCTCACAGAGGCCAGCCGGGCGCCGCACCCTGCCCGCGCAGAGTCCCCCGGGGAGGGTGTCCCAGCCGCAGCCCTGCCCACGTGCGGGGCCAGCCAGGGACGGGCCAGGCCCCGCGGCCCCCGCTCCTGGGCTGGCTGAACTCCCGCCGCCCGCGGCTGCCCCCGCACACCGGTCAGGCCCACCTGCCTGGGGCCCGTCCAGCGAGGAGACGCGCGTCCCCAACGGGGGACAACCAAGTCCACGGGCGCGAAGGCCGCAGGGCGTGCAGCTGCCGGGCCTCGAGCTGCCTTTCCCTGGACCCCAGTGCAAGAGAAGGAGGCTGCAGGGGCCTGCCCGCGCCCCCCGGGCGAGAGTGGGATGCTCACCAGCTGCCCGCTGCCCGCTGCCCGCGGGGACCCGTCAGCTCCAGGCACACCTGGGCTGTCAAAAAAACGGCTCACGCCCTGTGCTTTCTCAACCCGCGTGAAAGGAACTGGTTTCTACCTACCACTCTCTCCTTTGCTCCCTGCAATTATTTCTCCCGTGGCTGCAAATCACCTACAGAAACAGAGTCCGGACAGCCTTCTCTTACCCTCCCAGCTTTTGACAACAGGATGGAGACGGTATTAAGAAACGCATTTGCTTTTTGAGCTTTTTTTTTCCCCCAAAATTTATCTTTTATTTCTCTCCCCTCTCCCCGCCCCCCCCCCCCGCCCCAGTTGTCTGCTCTCTGTGTCTATTTGCTGCGTGTTCTTCTTTGTCTGCTTCTGTTGTTGTCAGCGGCATAGGAATCTGTGTTTCTTTTTGTTGCATCATCTTGTGTGTCAGCTCTCCGTGTGTGCAGCACCATTTCTAGGCAGGCTGCACTTTCTTTTGCGCTGGGTGACTCTCCTTACGGGGCGCACTACTTGCACGTGGGGCTCCCCTACGCGGGGGACACCCCTGCGTGGCACGGCACTCCTTGCGCGCATCAGCACCGCGCATGGGCCAGCTCCACACGGGTCAAGGAGGCCCAGGGTTTGAACCTCGGACCTCCCATGTGGTAGGAGGACGCCCTGACCACTGGGCCAAGTCCGCTTCCCGCTCTTTCTCCAGATGAGGTGGGCCTGAGGTGTGGAGCGCTGTCATGGGTTGGGGGGCCTTAGAGACCCCGCAGGTGCAGCAAGCTGCCTCACGACTTCAGGTGAGCGCAAGCCTGACGACGGCGCTCGGCGGAGCCCCCAGCACGCTGCCACGCCGTTGCAGGCGAGGGGGACGAGGACGGAGAGGGACGAGGACGTCTCACGCGTGGGCTCGGGGCGGGCGCCGCTCTCCCCGTACAGCCCCCCACTCTCCTGGCACTGGGGGGGAGGCTTGCGTCCCGACCCCTGGCCCTTCTTGGGGAGCGGTCGTTTGTGGGAACCTCGCCTGCATCACAGGAGAAAGGCAGGGGCTGCCCCCCGGGCCCAAAGGCTGTGATGTCACAACCAAGTCATCACGGCAAAACCGTGGCCTGGAGAGAAACGCCAGGTGGTTTAAAAAGAACCAATACTGGCTCCCCGGTCAGAGCAGAAGGTGGTGGATTCTAGATGTCACAGAAACTTGTGTCACCTCCTGGCGAAATCCCAGGGCGAGTGGTTAAAAAGAGGGTTGGAGCCCTGGAGAGAAGGGACCCGTCCCCAGAAGCCGGGTCCACGGGGCAAGCGGCCCTAATGCGTCAGGCAGGGCAGCAGTCGGCGCGGGCCGAGGAGGTCTGAGCTGTGGGAACGCACCTTGCCAAGCTCCTCGTGGCCCCCACGGAGAAGAGAGATCAATAAAGTGGACGATGGCCCCAGGGCCCTGGGGAACCCCAGCGTCTGCGAAGACGTGCTCAGTCAGTCTTCTGACTTCAGGGTCCAGAAAAAGGACAAAGTAGGTACGAGACCCACAGAGAAGCCAAAGACAGGCTGGGCAAACGGGCAGAAACCACAGGAGACGCCGCGCGAGCGAGTCAGCCAGGCGCCACCTCACCGCACAGCGGGAGGAGCGGCCCACGCTGCCCCTCGCCAGGGACCTCGGGGCGTCGGGGGCCCCCGCGGGCTGCCCCGGGCCAAGGCCGTCCCCGGCCGCGTCGGCGCAAGGCCCGGTCCTGCGGGCAGCTGCTCCTGGGACGGGCGCCGCCCTTCTGTCCCCACCAGCCGCGCACAGTCTTCTGTGTCCCAGACCCGCTGTGGCCGGTCAAACCCAAGATCACGACGACATGTCTTAAATTTACTTAAACTGATAAACTGTACGGGGACTCAAAGTTGTTTCCAGGAAAACTAAGCGGAATGCTTGGGAAAGACTCTGAAAGGAGAGTCACTTAAAAATAACGACAGCTGAACTAGGCGTGGGGCAAGAGACTGGAAAATGGGGGAGAAGAGCGAAAAAACCCCGGCGGGTTCGCGAGCAACTGGCCCTGGTGAGTGTCACGGCGCCGTTGGCGTGTGGTCCACGCAAGGAAGGTGAGGCGGACGGTGCCCTCTGTACTCAAAACGCCGGGCAAGCGGAGGTGCATGTCGCATGTCGCGCTGAAATAAGACGTGCACACGGCAGGGTTTTCCTTGCCTCTCCTTTTCGAGTGACTTTTTCGATTCCCCCCCAGCCACCGGGCCACCTGCCTCATATGTAAGTGCTTTCATTTCCGTCTGATGTTTGGGTCGGGCGTGACATTCCACAAGGGACAGGGGCCCCGGCGGTCAGCCCAGCCCCCGGCGGTGACCTTGACACGCAGGCGGGCTGGCGCCGGGCCCCAGGCGCCGTCAGGCCCCAGGATGCTCTCGGGACGCCTGCCCGTCACCCGGCCTCCATCTTGCCCCCACTTTCAAGGAATTACTTCCTGCTCACACTCTAGATGGTCAGCTCAGAGAGAGGAAACAACATGCCCCCTGTCCCATGCGCAGGGCTGATGTGTGCAAGGAGTGCTGTGCCATGCAGGGGTGTCCCCCGCGTAGGGGAGCCCCACGCGCAAGGAGTGCGCCCTGTAAGGAGAGCCGCCCAGCGCAAAAGAAATGCAGGCTGCCCAGGAATGGTGCCGCACACACGGAGAGCTGACCCAGCAAGATGACGCAACGAAGAGAAACACAGATTCCCATGCTGCTGCTAAGGACAGAAGCGGTCACAGAAGAACACACAGCGAGTGGACACAGAGAGCAGACAACTGGGGGGGCAGGGGGAGAGAGAAATAAATAATAAATCTTCAAAAAAAACCAAAATGCCCCCCATAAGTGCCCTATGGGTGGACTTCCATCCTACCCGCAACTGTCTGTAATTTTAGGGCTTGGGTTTCCCGTTGAGAAAATGCCGTTGTTTGCACCTGCCTCGACACCGCTTCCAGCTCAGCCTCCTCTGCTTTCAGAATAAGAGGAGGAGATGGGGAGAGATCTGCCTCGTGAAGCCAGGTGACCAGCAAAGGAGGTATTTACCGGGTGCTTGCGTCTCAGTCCCAATCTTCCAAGTGTCCCACCTCTTAATTCCCCTCGGTTCTGCGAGGCTCTTAGCAGCAGCCCCGTGTACGCAGCTAGAAGGGGGGCCGGGCACAGGGTGGCTGACGTTCCACGCGCGCAGTACTTGGCTGGGAACGTAGGGGCGGATGCGCCCCAGGTGGGTCCGGAGCCTGCCCTCTTCCCAGCCTCCCAGCACGGCGCACGCAGCAGGGCGCGCCGATCAGGAGCACTTCCAGGTGGAAGTGCGTGTGCGTGCGGTTGTGTGTGGGTGTGCAGGGGGGAGGGCGGCCAGGACGGGGCGGCCGGGCGGTCCCAGCCGTGGGGGAGGAGGAAGCGCCGGGGAGGATCTGTGGCCAGAGGTCACGCCTGGGCCGGCAGGACAGCGGCTGCCAGAAAAGCAGGGTCACCAGCGGTCAGAGGGACCTGCCCAGGCCTTCAAGGGGAAAGAACTTTCCAGAAGCCAGAGGGCGTGGACGAAAGGAAGTAGCTGGGCTAGAGGGTGGAAGGGGAGGGGACTGGCCAGCACCCACGTGCTCTGGAGGGGCGAATGCAGGAGAGGGGCAGGGGGCCGGCCGGGGGCGTCGATAGGGGCCCTCCAGAGCGTGCGCCCTGGACAAGCTGGCCCCGCGCTGGGCACCGCCGTCGTTCTGCTCACGCAGTTATGCCCTTGGAGCCCCAAAGCCTGGGGACAAGTTAGAAACGCACCGGCTCGGCCCCGCACTGACCCGTGAAGGGACCCGTGGCGGGGGGGCCTGGACGTGTGTTTAAACCCTCCCGGTGATGCTGGCACGGGGTCGACGCTGAGATCTGCTGCCTCCCCAGGGCTGAACCCCGAGGCCGCCACCCATCAGGAAGCCTCTGTCGGGGTGCGCCGGGCGACAGGGACAGGTTCTCCAGGCCAAGGAACCCCGTGGAGACAGGCACGCTGACGGGGACAGGAGGCGGGGGGCTTACACACGGGAACGGCGGGCGCAGAGGGAGAAGGGGTCAGAGCGGCTCTCGGGGGCTGCCCACGTCGGCTCCCAAAGGGAGACACTCATAAGCCCGAGGGGACGGGCTGCCCGGGACACAGCCGCTCCTCACGACCTGGAGAGACGCACCGTGGGGACGCGCACGAGCAGGCTCAACGCAGGGAGACTGGTAAGCGACACCCCAGAGCCATCCTGTGCTGTCCTCCCCGTCAGCAAATTCAGAGGCTCTGTTTCCACCACCGTCAGCCACACCTGCGTGTCGTGATGTTGAAACGGGACGAGACACAGGCCAGGGGAGCACGCGGGGCTGCAAAGAGGCGCACGGAATCGGCCCTTGCAAGCCGGCAAGGACACAGGCCTCGAAATCCAATTTCATTCCCAGGGACTCCTGGGGGAAAGCCAAAGCAGCGTCTGGAGGGACGGGAGATCCCCGAGCTACTCTCCCAACAGATACGTGTTCAAAAAGAAGAGTCGAGGCCCTCAGCACGACCGCCTGCGAGCGACAGGTAGTCTCTCCCGGAAACCGCCGGAATATCCAGGCAAAGTTTCTGGGTAAATGTCAACGTCTCCTGCCCTAATTCCTTAACTCATAGAATGGACCTCTCTGTATTAAAAAAAAAAACAAACGTGGTGACGGTACTGCAAAACCGTGTGTGGGATTATCATCATGGAACGTACAACTCAAGTGGGTGGAACGGGAAATTGCGCGTTGCATAGAGGTGAATAAAAGTTAAAATGAAAATAAAGGGCAGGTGTATCCTCATGTGAGTTTCCGGCCTTGTCCCCCCGCGCAGAAGCGTCACCCAGCCCACGTCCACGCCGCTCACGGGTCAGGGTGGGTGCCAGAGGCTGAGGGCAGACGGCGCGGAGGCACCTTTCCCGCCCCCTGTCACCGGCCACCCCGCGAGCACCTGCGCCGTTCTCCCAGACCCGGGTTCTCAAAACAGGGAGCCCGCTGCCGGGCCCAGGACCGCCTGGCAGCTGGTCGAATGCAGCTCTCCAGGCCCCTGCCCAGGGCTTCTGAGCCCGGGCCTCGGGGCTGGGGCCCGAGAACGAGCATTTCCACTAAGTTCCCAGGTGGGGCTGACACTGCCGGCCCGGGGCGCCCGCACTTTGGGAACCGCTTTCTAGAGCGGCGCTGACTGCTGCCCCCGAGCCCCCTTTCCTGCCCAGGCCCCTCGGTCCTGCAGTGACTGGGGGCACCGGCGCTCATGCGCTGGGCTGCTCAGCGGCGCGTGCAGGTGTCGACGGGGACTGGACCCGCTGCCCGTCGTCCCCCAGCCCCTGCCCCGCTGGACCCCAAAACTCCAGCAGAGCCTCCTTGCTCTGCGTGCCCTTTCCAGTTGGGGCGCGGAGCCTAGAAAAAGCCCGAAGACAAGGCAGGGCTGACCTTGGCCCCCGGCTCCTGACGCGGCCGTGCCCCCGGCCAGGTGTGGACGCCCCGCTTCTGTCGCCGCAGCCCGAGAAGCCCGTAGGCTCAGGACGCGGGACACTGAGCACAGGGACCCCCCGGGCAGGGCTGCCGCTCCCAAGGGCGTCGGGTGGGTCCCCAGGCCTCCCATGCCTGGGACGGGTGGGCAGCGCCCGCTGGGACCCCCACCCCTGCACTCCTGGCAGCCCACGGGCCGGCGCCCACGAGCGGGTCCCTGCGTCCAAACCGCTCTGCCCGCGAGTGCCGCCTGCGGGGGGTGCACGAGGCCACCCCAAATCCGTCCTCCACGGTCAGCGCAGCGCCTCCAGGGCACACCCCGGGGTCCCCGAAACAAGCTGGCCCTTCGCGGCCCAGGGGAACGTGACTCGAGGCGTTTCCCTGCCCACGACACCTCAGAGCTCGCGGGTCGACGTTTCTCCAACGCGCGCTTGAGCACGTACGCACAGCCTCGGGCCAGGACCTACGCCCCCGTGCCTCAGTTTCCTCATCTGTAAAGCTGGCCAGTAGCAGGCCTCGCCTCTTAGACTAAGTGTGAAGACCGAATGGACCCTGTGCCCATTTCTTCTAAGTGTGACAGCAGCGGGGCCCGGGGTCCTAGCTCCAGACGACACTGAGGCCACGAGCCATTTGCTTAGCGTTTTGGTATGAGCAAATTAATCAAGAAGAGCTCTTTCCACCAAAAGGTGCAGGTACCTGTTTTCACTGCCCAAAGGTTGGCATGGGATGCCCCCATCCCTGCACCTGGACAAGGAGGGGCTCGGGCGCCCCGGCCAAACTCCCTCTCGTAGGAGGACCCCACCTGCGCCCCAGATTTGGCAAGCGGGCAAGGCCGCCCCTCCCCAACCCGGCAGCAGGCCTGCCGAGGGCACGCTTACCTCCAGGACCGTCCACTGCTCGACCACGATAGCGTCGTAGCCCTGCACGGTTTTGCTGTCTTCTGGAGAAACAGCTTCGAAGATGAATACTCCATCTGTCCCACCGTGCGAGGCATCTGGGGGGGGAGAGAGAAGGCAGGGGTGGGTGTGAGCCCGGCTGTGGCAGAAGCCTCGCGCAGCGCCAGTGCTCGCCGCACTCGCTAATAATTCCAATCAGAACATCTTTTCAGCATGTTAATTAAAGAAGGCACACAGCCACGGTCTAGCCCCAGCAGAATGAATGAGCCTAATTTACCTCGCAGTTCTGAATAATATTCTTGATTTTAGGAGCCCAAATTTCATTGTCGGCAATCACCATTTGATTTCACGCATTTACCTTCCTTTTCACGCTCCAGCGTCAGGACGCGCTGGGGAGGACTTAACCCAGGCTAAAGCACAGCCACTTAGAGACAGTTTTTAAGAGAAAACTATATTTAGGTGAGGGATTTTTTTTTTTTTAAGGGAGGGTGGATGCAACACAGCACCCAGCTCTGAGCCTGTCACACGGCCCTGGGTGTGGGCCCTCTTGGGGGTCTGTGTGACGTGGGCAGCTCTGGTCGGGAGGTGGAGACGGGCGCAGGGGGAGATGTCCCGGATGGTTTCCGCCTGAACACGCTCCTTTGGGTGTACAGCTCCAGTCGCTGTACCAGGTACGAGTTCTGCGCAATCCAGCGACTGGCATGACACATCTCAGACGACCCAAGAGTTGTCTTGGGTGATGAGGGTGGGAAGGAAAACGGAGCAGGGCCATGCCCCGCAGAAGACGCCAAGGGGGCCGTTGTCCTTCCGGGGATGGCCCCAAAGCCGGGCTCCTTTAGAAAGGGACTGCAGGACGGAGGGCTGGACCAGGGCCAGCTGAGTCGGGAAACGGGAGCTGGACTTCGGGGACGTGCGTTCTCATCTGGGAAATGGGGCGGTGGACGGCCCCTGGCCCCTGGGCGATGGGAGGTGGGTCGCTGCTCAAGCACACCAGCACGTCGAATGATAGCCTGCGTGGTAACGGGACACACAGCCGTGTGACCTCCCCCCACAAGGAGGGAAGGAGAGAGTCAGACTTCTCCAAGCCACACTGGAGCCCCTGAAACTGCCGGCATCGCCCAGAACCACGAAGGACAAGACGGACGCGACTGTGTAACGACCTTGAACGTCTCTCTCCCCGCAGACCCATAAACAAGGGGAAAGGCAACCCATAAAACGAGAAAAGTATTTGCAACAAAAGAGGCAAGGTTAGTATTCTTTATAGGTATGAAGCTTTTACAAATAAGTAGGTAAAAATACCAAAGCAGAAATGGGCAAATGGCACGAACTGGCAACAATGCTCTCTCTCTCACACACGTGCACTCAAGATGGTCAGCAAACCTCTCTTTTGCTTAGAAAATGGGCAAATTTTGAAAAGAAAATGCATACTCCCGGTGAAGGTGTGGGGAAATGGCAAAGCTCACAGTGCTCAAGGGCCTTTCAACAGCACAGGCTTTCTAGAAAACCATTCGACAATGTCTCAAGAAGCTGAAATAGGGAAGTGGTTGTGGCTCAACTGATAGAGCGTCTGCCTACCACATGGGAGGTCCAGGGTTCAAACCCCGGGCCTCCTGACCCGTGTGGAGCTGGCCCATGCGCAGTGCTGATGCGTGCAAGGAGTGCCCTGCCACGCAGGGGTGTCCCCCGCGTAGGGGAGCCCCACGCGCAAGGAGTGCACCCTGTAAGGCGAGCCGCCCCGCACAAAGAAAGCGCAGTCTGCCCAGAAGTGATGCCACATACATGGAAAGCTGACACAGCAAGATGATGCAACAAAAAGAAACACAGATTCCCAGTGCCGCTGACAAGAACACAAGTGGACCCAGAAGAACACACAGCGAATGGACACAGAGAGCAGACAATGGGGGGAGCGAGAGGAGAGAAAGAAATAAATGTTAAAAAAAAAAAAGATGCTGAAACAAAAAGTCCATTCTCTTTGACCTGGAACCCTAACTTCTTTCAGTCTCTTCTGAGGTAATAACCATCAATGTTGTCCACACTTCATCTACAAGCATCATTTCTAAAATTCCATAAAAATATAAGCAACCCAAATAGTCAACTGTAGAAAAAGAGCTCAATAAATTAGGAGATTTCCATCCAATGAAATACTACACAGGCCCTAAAAAGTCCTGGGAGTTTAATAATGCAGAAGAACACTTTAGATGCAATATTATGGAAGAAAAACCAACCTACATAACTGTAGTATGAGCTGTACGTGAACTTTTATGTTAAAAAGAGACAAACAAACTCTAAGAAAATATACAAAATGCAGTAATTATGAAGGGTGGATTAGGTATACTTTGTACTTTCTTCCTTCTCCTTTTCTATAAGGTTAATAAACAGCTAACAGAGGTGTAATACAAAGAGAGAAAACGACGAAGAATGCTCCTCTTCTCTACGTAGTCCCTGAAGGCGAAATTAGAAGGAAAAATTTCTAGAAGCCAGGGAGAGAAAGCTTCCCTCTAATCTAAGTGGAAAGCACCTTCTGGAGCGGTGTCAAGGTGGAAGGGAGGGCGCCAGAGGGGGGACGCCCCATCCCCGCCGCGCCCCAGCTCACGCTGACAACCTTCAGCCATGCTCCTGCCTCCCGACGCCTATCTGGCGTGGATATGTTTTGCCCAGTGCTCAGCGGTCACTGCAGATGTTGCAGGAGCAAGAGGGACACAGGCCTGTCCCCAAGGAGCCTTCCTCGCACGGCGGCGAGACGACGGCACGAGGTCGGAGGAACGACCGCTGCAGGGACAGAGCAGAGGGAGGCAGAGCTCGCGGCTGTTTCTGGAAGGGCGGCCCAGCCAGGGCTCCCGTGTTGAAGAGACCACGACGACATCTGTGAGCTGCAGGGCTGGAGAGCTCCGGGCACAGGGCAGGGGCCGGCTGCGTAGACGTGCAGAGGGAATGTGGAGGAGCCACGGAGCAGAGGAGAGAAAAAGGTCCAGAGCAGATGAGCAGGGACCGGCCGGCCAGAAGCCCGCACGCCTGGCCAAGGGGAAGTCAGCGGACACGGCGCGGGCCGACGCCGGAGAGGCACGTCTGTGTTTAGCTCGAGCCCGCGTGGCTCTGCCACCGCTTTGCGAACAACGTGTGCGGGCCACCTGGCTGTCTCCGGACAGGGAAGACTTGTGGGGCAGGGCTGCCCCGTGGACCCCGCTCTCCTCAGGTGACCAAGGAAAGCAGGGCTGCCCCAGCCAGCCCACAGATCTATGAGAATAAATGAGTTCTGGGGAGCTGGGAGGGTGCTTGTGTTACACAGCAGTTCTGTGGCAGTAGCTGACTGATACGATGTCTAAGATAGACCCAAGAATCACGGAGCCAGTGCGCTTCACTTAGCCTGGGAATATTCCTGATTATCCCACAAGGAAAGAGAGAAGCCTGACCAGCTCATCAAACCACAGGAGTGAGGGTAACGCTGGCTCCCAGCAGCCTTAGGCCCACGTTATCCAAGCCGAGAATGATCATCCACTTCAAGTGAGACCTCTGTGGCAAATCAATACTGTGCTCCTCTTCTTATTTGTTTCCTAGTCTGAAACATCCTCAGCAAACGCTAAGCTTGAGTCCCATGTACTTGGCTAAAACGTCTCCCCCAGTGCTGTTCTTCACAGGCAACCAGAGAGAGAGAGCCCTCTCTCTCGGGGTCCGGCACTCCGGGACAAGCCTGGCCACAGCGCGTGCTTGGAGAGCTCTGGGCGGCGCCGGCCCAGCAAGGGCCCTGCCCAGGAGGGGAGCCCCTTCTATAAAGGCTCCCCAAGTCCTGGCCCGAGAGCCCGGGACGGAGGACAGTTCACGGCTCCTCCGGGAGTACAGCAACAGCACAGCCGTTTCCTCCAGGGTCTCCAGAACTGAGTGTGGATCTGTCTTCCAAAGCCACGTCCCCCGGTGTCACCCCTGGACACCCCGGGGCCTCCAGATGTGCCCCGAGACCGTAAGCGTGCCTGATGCAACGTGGGGAAGCAGCGCTACGGCCAGCAGCAGTGGGCAAAGGCAGGGTGGCAATCCGTCCCACCTGATCGCTGTCCTCACCCGACCAGGGGCGTGGGCTTAGGGCTAATGCGCCACCAGAAGGTTCTAGAAAGGCACCCACACTTAAAATTCAGTCTTCCCCTCGGGCAGCTGCGGTGGCGTCGAGCCTGCCCGCAGACCCGCCACACGCGGAGGTGCAGCAGGGGAAGGAGCCCTGTGACCCCCGGGCAGGGGGGCGGCCAGGCGTGGGGGCCTGCTCCAGCCCCCGCCCGGGTCCCCTGGCCTCTCGGGCCTTGCCCCGCTCTCCAATCCCGGGGGCCGGATCCCCTGCGCAGGATGGCTATTGACGGGTCATCGGCGGCGGGACAAGCCCCCGCGGCCCCCAGAGAGCAGAGGGCGGGCCTGCAAGGGGGCTCCCGTTTGATCTGCCCCTGCCCGTCCCCTCGCGGCCTTCGTGGCACAGCGTCGCCGTGGCAGGTGCCGACTCGGGGCTGAGCGGGTCCACCCTGCGCAGAAAGGTCACATGGCCCCGTCGCTGCGTTTTGTACTAAACTAAAGATGCGCCCCACTGTGCACGAGACGTTGCCCTCCCTGGCTCTGTACAAATACGTGATGCCGGTCTCTTGGCGCAAGGCCACGCCGACATCCCAAGCCTGCGATTTCCTAGGACGCGGGGCAGGGAGAGTCCCCGTTTCGTCCCCAGACGTCGGTTCTGGCGGCAACTGCTCCTGTCCTGGACCCCTGGTTGCTCCGCTCCCCTTGGCCCACGCCGGGCAGTCCTCCTCCAAAACCCAGCCCGGACCGAGCGCGCCGTGGCGAGGGGCCTCACGCAGGATTAGAAATGACCCTTCCCTTTCAGCGGCCGGGACTGGCCTGGACGGTCCACAGCGGGCGGCTGGCCTCATGGCTGGCCTGGGTGCCCAGGGGGTCTCTCGCCTTCAGACGCTGTGCGGGGCCCCCGGGACCACCCAGCCCCAGGCACGGTAGGCGCCGGTGGCACGACGGGAGCTGCACGGCCGGCTGCGACGTGTGAGTCCACTGCGGGTGCGAGCACTGCTCAACGGGCTCCCCGACGGCGCGGTGCCCGCAAGCACCCGCCGCCCTCGCCGCCCTCGCTGCCCTCGCCTGCCTTCTCTCCTTGATGCCGTGGGTCATCTCGATGGCAGAACTCCGCTTCAGGGACAGGGCTGGCCTCCAGGGCCCAGTCCCACTGAACCGACCAGGCGGGAAGACAGACGCGGAGTCGGAGCGCTGGCCAGAGGCGCAGTGCCGTGCTGGACTTCACGTTTCATCCCCAAAACATTGCAAAGGGCAGCACTCTATCTCAGGGGGTGGGGACATGGAGTTTACAGAAGCCAACTGCCCACGGTCAGGCAGAACGCAAGAACCAGAGCAGCCTGAACCCTGCGCCAAAGCGCTGCTCTTCCGACTGACGTTGACTGAGCTGCCACTGCGGACGCGCCAGGCGCTGGCCCAGGCCTGGGGGCAGGCGACAGGCACTCGGACACGGGCTCCTCACGCAGGAGCTGATGGTCGGACCACTGCACCACGCTCCCTCTGCCTCTGTTTTTTTCTTTTATTATTATTTTTCATTTCTTTCTCTCCCCCCGAGTTGTCTGCTCTCTGTGTCTACTCTCTGTGTGTTCTTCTGTGTCCACTTCTATCCTTATCAGCGGCACCGGGAATCTGTGTCTCTTTGTTGCGTCATCTTGCTGTGTCAGCTCTCCATGTGTGCAGTGCCACTCCTGGGCAGGCTGCGCTTTCTTTCATGCTGGGCGCACTCCTTGCGTGTGGGGCTCCCCTACGTGGGGGACACCCCTGCATGGCACGGCACTCCTTGCACACATCAGCACTGCACTTTGGCCAGCTCCACACGGGTCAAGGAGGCCCGGGGTTTGAACCGTGGACCTCCCGTGTGGTAGGCAGATGCTCTATCAGTTGAGCCACATCCACTTCCCGTCTGCCTCTATGTTTTGGTGGAATCTTAGGAGGCTCGCAGGGAAGGGACCTCGGGGCTCCTGTCTGGGGACAAATCATGCCTTTTTATACAGGGGAAAAGGAACAGACGTATGCTTACATGTGGCTGAACTGTAGAGGGACACAATGCTACAGCACACAGCAATGAAAAGAGACGAACTGCAGTTAAAACCGTGGAAGCGCCTCACGGAGCTACAGAGTGAAAGAAACCAGACACAGAAGCACGTGCTGCCTCCGCCAGCCTCGTCTGCGGTGCCCGGGAAGGGCTGGGCCACCCCCGGGTGTGAGGGCCTTCGGGGGGCTCTCGTCCTTGGTCTGCGAGCTCGTTTCCTGGGCGCCCACCCTGTGAAATCCCACTGCACGGTTTTCTGTATCTGTGCTATATGGTATCGAAAAGCTGACTTAAAACTGTGCTATTGGGAAACGGCTGTGGCTCAAGAGATTGGGCTCCCGTCTACGATATGGGAGGTCTAGGGTTCGATTCCCAGGGCCTCCTGGTGAAGGCAAGCTGGCCTATGTGGGGAGCTGGCGCAGCAAGATGATGCAACAAAGAGACACAGAGGAGAGACAATAAGAGACGCAGCAGACCAGGGAGCTGAGGTGGCGCAAGAGACTGAGCGCCTCTCTCCCACTCTGAAAGGTCCCAGGATCGGTTCCCGGAGCTGCCTAAAGAGAAGACAAGCAGACACAGAAGGACACATGGCAAATGGACACAGAGAGCAGACACCAGGGGGAATGGGGGAAAATAAATAAATCTTCAAAAGCACCACCAGTGCCGTGGATTCTGAACACCCTGCCTTCGGTGGCGCGGCTTCTCGGAAGCAGAGGCCACACGCGGCTGGCGTCGGGCGTGAGCAGGCGGCAGTCTCTGCAGGGTGGGAGTCCTGGGGGGCATCAGGCCAGTGGGGTCCTCCGAGGGCCCCTCCACCCCTCGGCCCTGCCCGGCTCGCCGGTTCTCTGGAGCGTGCTCTGGCCTTCGCTGCGCCGCGGGAGCCCCGAGTGCCCGCTCACTCGGCCGCCAGGTCCCCGACTCGCCGCTCTCTGGCTGGACCTGACCCCTCCCTTCCAGGGCACCCGGGCGTGCAGGGGTCTCAGCCCCTCACCGACGCCCCCGCTCCTCTCTGCCCTCCTCACTCCTTCTCCCTGCCCACGCCCTCCTTTCCTCCCTCCACTTTCTCGCCCCTGACCAGCTGGTGGCCGTGGCGATGGCGCCATCGCACTGTGCCTCAGTTTCTTCAGCCGTGATGTGGGGACAGCAGCGGCCCCTACTCCCCGGACACAGAACGAGCAACTCAGCTGGAAGCGCTGAGCCGGCATGGCACACAGCAGCTGCTTCGTGCCCTTCGACAGCGCTGTGCATGCCTCTACCTGGCCTTGGGGTTGCAGGACCCAGACGCGGCCCCTGCCCCTGACACCAGGCCGGGGACCCCCCAGGGCCCAAGCCGGAGACCCGGGCAGCTCTCCATGCCCTGGGGGAGAAGCCCAGGAAACGCGAGCTGGGGTTTACCCGGGTAATTCAGGCTAACGCATCACGCTGTCTGCGGGACAAAGCTCCCGCATGTTTCTTATGACTCCGCGGAAAATGTTTTGAAGTACAAACATTCGTTTACGAGTCGTCACGGGCACCCTTTCCAGATAGCCAGCAGTTTCAACAGGCTCTCGGCCCCAGCTTGGCCAGGCTCGTGTGTAAGGACGCTGAATAGCGCATTAAAAATGGGCTCCTTTTTGGGAATCGGCTGGGGCTCACTCCGTTGGGCTCCCGCCTACCACATGGGAGGTCCTGGGTTCAAGTTCCGGGGCCTCCTCGTGAAGGCAGGCTCGCCCGCATGCCACGGAGAGCTGCCCAGCCTGCCAGCGCCGCAGAGAGCCAACTCAGCAAGATGATGCAACGGAAAGGGACACAAGTAAAAACACAAAACGAAACACAGAAGCATGCACAGAGAATGGGCACAGAGAGCATATAACAAGGAAGTCACAAGAGGGAGGAATAAGTAAAAATAAATACAGACACACAGAAGAACGCACAGTGAATGGACACAGAGAGCAGCTAGCAAGCCTGGGGGAGCACGTCTCTTTCATTCCTCATAAGAGGACAGACAGCTCTGCGTCCCCGGCTAGCGGAAGCCTTGGGCCTCTGCGGGGCACAGACGCCTGCCCACCGGGCAGCGCTCCTGCCACACCCTGAGATCGTGGCCAGCGTGAGCGCGAGCTTGAGGTCGTTTTGTCCCGGGATGGAGACGCGCGGCCTGCAGGGCGCAGCCTCGCTGCCCGGGTGGAAGACGGCCTGGCCACACTTCAAGACAGGAAGGCTGGACCTAGCGCAGAGACAGCCAAGAGGGGACGAAACGCTTTCCCGACCTCGGGGCAAATCTGAGGGGAAAAGGGGGGTGAATTATCTGTGTCGCTGGCCTTGGGGCGGGAGGGGGGACAGAAGCGGGGGAGGGCTGCTCGGCCTCGACTGCCCAGAAACGGCTCTGTCCACTCTCAAGGGGCCGCTCTCGGGCTCAGCTCGTTTGGGCAGTGAGGGGCAGGGAGAAAACCTCCCTTCCGACGCCTCCATTCTGCCAAGCAGGAGCAGTGGCCGGCGGCCGCCCACGAGGCCCTCCCCGCAGCCGCCCGCACGTCTGGGCGATGCCCGTTCCCCAGGGAGAAAGGCAACCCTGGCCGGGCCACACGCGGCTCTGAGCAGGGCACGGGGGACAGGAGGGGCCGCTGCTGAAGGCGGGGTGTCCCTGCAGGAGCGGGGAGCGGGCCTTCTCCCCGGCCGCTGCCGCAGGCTGGGGGCCTCCCCTGGAGGAGGAATCAGCTGCTCCCTGCTAGTCACGGTAACACACCTCAAGATAGATGCTCTAGCGCTGCACTGTCCACTACGGCGGCCCAGGCTCGGGCAGCTATGAAATGAAAACCTCAGCTCAGGCTCAGCTGCTTGGCCACGCGGCAGGGCCCGTGACCACCGGGCTGGACACACACGTGCAGAACGTGTCCGCCATCGCAGCGGTCGTGGCAGTCATCGAGCCCCGGGTCACACTTCCCACGCCGCGCGTCCACGCGGCCAACAGCCGCGGCCCGCTGCCTTCTAGAAGGCCTGTGGCGCCGCTCTGGCTACGTTCCTACTGGACAATGGCACTTGGACAGGAACAAGGGACCGCGCCCACAGCAAGACCGCTCTGCGCGGGCTCGTGTGCCGAGGCTTCGGGTGACCGATGGGCGAGCACGCAGGGCCGAAGCCTGAGGCCTGGCTCCTCTAAGGCTCCGAGCAACTTCGAGGCCTGCAGACAACGCCGCGCCCGGCTCGGCTGTTTGCTGAGAAAGGAAACGGCTCGACAGCCGAGGCTCAGCTGTTCTTGCCCCTGCTGTTTGCTGGGGTCCCCAAACACGGTGTCACACTTCATATACGTAGCCGTCCTGCTGCCCGGCACCCTCAGGGCAGGGGTGGGCGCCAAGTCAGCCCACTCCCCAAACTGCCCCCCAGCGGTGACCCAGCCGGGTGACCCACCCGCCTCCTGTCGACCTGAAGCCCTCTCTCCACTCGACACACGCCCCAGCTCTGGGCAGCCCTTCCCTCTACCAGTGGAAGGCTGACAGCAGTAGCGCTGCTCCACCGAGAGTGCTACTCCACTGAGTGCTACTCCACAAATAGTGCTACTCCACCCAGAGTGCTATTCTGAGAGTGCTACTCCACCGGGAGTGCTACTCCACCAAGAGTGCTACTCCATCGGGAGTGCTACTCCACAAATAGTGCTACTCCACCGAGAGTGTTGCTCCACAAATAGTGCTACTCTACCCAGAGTGCTATTCTGAGAGTGCTACTCCACCGGGAGTGCTACTCCACCAAGAGTGCTACTCCACCAGGAGTGCTACTCCACAAATAGTGCTACTCCACCGAGAGTGCTGCTCCACAAATAGTGCTACTCCACTGAGAGTGCTGCTCCACCCAGAGTGCTACTCCACCTAGAGTGCTACTCCACAAATAGTGCTACCCCACTGAGTGCTACTCCACAAATAGTGCTACTCCACCAAGAGTGCTACTCCACAAATAGTGCTACACCAATAGTGCTACTCCAAGAATACTACTCCACAAATAGTGCTACTCCACTGATAGTGCTACTCCAATAGTCCTACTCCACTGAGTGCTACTCTGTCAATAGTGCCACTCCACCAAGAACGCTACTCCACAAATAGTGCCATCCCACAAATAGTGCTATACCAATAGTGCTACTTCACTGATAGTGCTACTCCACCAAGAGTGCTACTCTACCGAGTGCTACTCTTATCAATAGTGCTACTCCACGCAGAGTGCTACTTCACAAATAGTGCTACTCCACCAACAGTGCCACTCTACCAATAGTGCCACTCCACTGATAGTGCTACTCTACTACAGTGCTACTCCACTGAGTGCTACTCCAAGAGTGCTACTCCATTGAGAATGCTTCTCTATCAATAGTGCTACTCCATCCAGAGTGCTACTCCACTGATAGTGTTACTCCCATTGAGTGCTACTCCACTGATAGTGCTACTCCATCGACAGTGCTACTCCACCCAGAGTGCTACTGCACAAATAGTGCTACTACTCCAATAGTGATACTCCAACAAGAGTGCTACTCCATCAATACTACTCCATCAATAGTGCTACTCCAATAGTCCTACACCAACAACAGTGCTACTCCACTGATAGTGCTACTCCATCGACAGTGCTACTCCACCCAGAGTGCTACTGCACAAATAGTGCTACTACTCCAAGTGATACTCCAACAAGAGTGCTACTCCATCAATACTACTCCATCAATAGTGCTACTCCAATAGTCCTACACTAACAATAGTGCTACTTCACTGATAGTGCTACTCCGACAGTGCTACTCCACCAAAAGTGCTACTCCATCAATAGTGCTACTCTGTTAATAGTGCTACTCCATTAGTAATGCTAATCCATTACTGGGTTGCTTCTCCATCCATAATGCTACTCCGCCGGTAGTGCTGCTCCACCAGTAGTGCTGCTCCACTGGTAGTGCTACTCCATTGGTAGTGCTGCTCCACCAGTAGTGCTGCTCCCCCGGTAGTGCTACTCCACTGGTAGTGCCGCTCCACCGGTAGTGCTACTCCGTGCAGCAGTCCCGCAGGGACCCCCCACACGGCAGGTGCTGCGGTGTGATGAGATGCAGGGGCTGTGCCCTCCCACGGCGCTCACAGGCCAGCCGCTCGGTCCACCTGCTGCTCTAGTGCCCAGTGCTGCCACGGCCTCTTCACACTGCGGTAGGTCTACAAACAAGGGGCAAACCCAGGGGATCCTCCTTCCAAAAGCTCTTAGAAGCAGCGCAGACGGGGCACCGTCGGAAGCAGTCGGCCCTCCCGCTGTCACTCTAGAAGACCCTGGTGCTCCGCAGCGCTGACAGAGCGCGGGCCGGGCTGCACGGGGAGCTCCTGGGCTGCGCTATTAGAAGTCGCACACCTCTCTCTGCACGGAGCCTGCCCTGAAGATGGGCCAGGACAACGAGCTGGAGGCGGAGCTCGTGACGGCCACTGAGGGCCACCGAGGGCTGCTGAGGGCCACCAAGGGCCATCAAGGGCCACCGAGGGATGCCAAGGGCCACCGAGGGCCACCAAAGGCCGCTGAGGGCCACTGAGGGCTGCTGAGGGCCACCGAGAGCTATCAAGGGCCGCCGAGGGCCACCAAAGGCCACTGAGGGCCACCAAGGGCTGCCGAGGGCCACTGAGAGCCATCAAGGGCCGCCGAGGGCCACCGAGGGATGCCAAGGACCGCTGAGGGCCACCAAAGGCTGCTGAGGGCCACCGAGAGCCATCAAGGGCCGCCAAGGGCCATCGAGAGATGCCAAGGGCTGCCGAGGGCCACCAAAGGCCGCTGAGGGCCACCGAGAGCTATCAAGGGCCAAGGGCCACCAAGTGCCACTGAGGGCCATGGCCGCTGAGGGTCACCAAGGGCCGCCGAGAGCCATCGAGTGCGGCCGAGGGCCGAGTCCGTCGTACCGTTCGCCGTGCCGAGCTGGAGGACGGCGTTGGCCAGCACGCCCCCTTTCCGGAAGTGGTCGCTCGTGTGCTCCAGCCAGTTGGCGTCCAAGCCGCTCACGCACTGGCCATTCCTGGAGACGCGCAGCGGGATGGTGACGGGGTAGTACCGCCCGCACTCCGGGGGGCTCCGCGGCCGGTTGAACAGGGCGAAGACCTCCACCGCTGCTGGCACTGAAAAAAGGAGGGGGGAGCAGTCAGGCACGGTCGGCACGCCCCGTCGGGGCCGGGGGCCACGGGCGCCGAGGACGTGGCGTGGACAGCGGGGCCTGCTGTGGCGCTGCCGTCGGGCTAGAACGCCCGCTCCCGCGCAGTTACCGCGATGCCTTAAGAGGACACGGCTACACAGGCTGAGCCTCAGGGGCCCCGGGGATTCGAACCTGGAATACAGCGGGCAGCGTTTACTCGGGTGTCTGCGAGGGGGGCGGAGCAGACGTTTTCTAGAAACTCACACGTGTGTTCTGGAAGTAAAAGCAGACAGGCATGGGCAAGAGCTGGTCTCAAAAAAAGAAGTAAATGTCCAAGGCACATACGACCAAAAATACCACGAGAACTCCAGGACCCTGGCACCGCCCTGAAGTCACCAGTGACCCGCTGCCGCGGTGTTTCCCAGGGCGGGTCCCGTAACGGCTAATCAAGGACATCAAAAACACAATGACTGACACGTAAGAACAATCATGGGCTCGTCGCCGGAAACGGCCGCGCGGGCGCTGGCACGGGCCCGGGACGTGAGCGGCGCGGCCACCCGGTGGCCGTGCGTGCCGCTGGGCCCGCGTCCGCGGCGGCGTGCCCGGGCAGCAGGTACCTGGCGTCCCACCTGAGCGTGAAGGCCTGTCTCTGTGTGACTCAGAGTCCAGCCATCAGAGGCGACCGGACTCGGAGCGCTCGGCTCCCAGGGGCCACCTGGGGCCACGCTGCAGTTTCCAAACACATCTACTGGGAGGAGGAATTCCCGCCCTTCCTCCAAAGCGAAAACACCGCGGGTCGTCAACACGCGCTGACAGCAGCAAGAGGCCAAGGCACGCCCGCGCTGCCCGCGTCCCGGGGCGCCCGGCCCCGGATTTTACCATTTCACGATTGTTTTTGAGAGTGCCAAATGACTGCTTTTTTAAATAATTGACTTCCTTTATTTAAAAATAAATGCATTTCAAAAGGAAACTGGGCTCCAAGGCCGGCCTGGGAACCTGCACCACCTGCCGTGGACAGGAGGTGACCGTGCGGCTCGCTGGCCCCAGGCCCCCCGCACGTCCCCCCTGAGATGGCCTCGCCCAGGTGCAGGGTGCAGGAAGCCCCTCCACTGCCCGGGGGATGGTCAGCCGGGCCTCCCCTGGGGGTCCGTGCCGGGGCACGAGGTCTGTGTCCTCAGCCACGTGGGACGGGGCCACTGGGCCACTCCTCTCCTGGGGTCACCTGGGAGGGAGGGGCCACGGGGGTTTCCCACCCCGGCACCTGGCTCCAGCTCAGCTTTCCTCGTCCACCTGCCTGGCTCAGGGAGAGGCCCCCGAGTCCAGGTGCCGGCGCAGAGCGAGGCTGCGCCCAGAGCCGTGACGCGCAGGGACAGAGACGTGCGCGGAGGGGGCCGCGCCGGGGGCGGTGAGCAGGGCCCCCGCGCCGGGCTCAGCTCGCAGCGGCCGTGCCCCGGGGGGCACCGCCTGCCCGTGGACTCCCCCGACGCAGGTCTGGGGGGCGAGTCGTTGGTTTGGGAGGAGGTCGCGGGAAGGGAGAGCGGGAGGAGGCGGGAGCAGAAGCGGCCGCCCTGACGAGGGGGCGGCTGCCCCCGGGCCCCAGCCTCCAGGGTCAGGGACCGCAAGGGGCCGTGCGGGACGGGGGCCCACCGGGGCCTCCAGGCGCAGAAGCCGCCTTCCCCCGCCAGCTCCGCCGCGCGTGCCCGGCGCGGAGCGTCACCTGGCCTGCCCGTCCCACGCGTCCCCACGCCACAGGGGCTGGAGAGGCTGTGGCCACACCAGGCTGTCCTCGGCTCGGGAGGCCACGGCCGGGCTGTCCTCGGCTCGGGAGGCCACGGCCGGGCTGTCCTC
This sequence comes from Dasypus novemcinctus, assembly GCF_030445035.2. NCBI lineage: Eukaryota > Metazoa > Chordata > Mammalia > Cingulata > Dasypodidae > Dasypus > Dasypus novemcinctus. Next base: position 41,912,429 of record NC_080703.1, on the reverse strand, counting down.
GGCTCGGGAGGCCACGGCCGGGCGGTCCTCGGCTCGGGAGGCCACGGCCGGGCTGTCCTCGGCTCGGGAGGCCACGGCCGGGCTGTCCTCGGCTCGGGAGGCCATGGCCGGGCTGTCCTCGGCTCGAGAGGCCACGGCCATGCCAGGCTGTCCCCAGGTGGCTGGGGGCCAGGGCCCGAGCACGCAGGCGCAGGGACTTCAAAGAGGAAGGCCAGCATCTGTGAGGGAAGCGAGGGGCCGCCTGGAGACGCCAGGAGCTAGAGAACGCGCGATGCCTCACCAGACGGAGACCCCTCACGTGGCGAGACACAAACCACTGTCCTCCCCGCGGGCACGGAGAGAATGGGGGGGCCGAAAGGAGAGGCGAGGGGGCCTGGGGGGGCCGGCGGCGAGGCCAGCTCTCCCGTCGGGGACCCAAGCCAGCGACAGGAATAACTCCTTCCGGAAGGAAGAGGAGGCGCCCTTGGAAGCGGGAGCCCGAAGCCCTGGGACCACGACGGAGCCACAGCAGCCCTCTCCTCCTGGCCGCGGCCCCGTCCTCGCGTGGGGCCAGCCCGGGGCCAGCCGCGCTGCCCTCTGCGCTCACATCCCCTGGCACGCCCCGGCCTCCGCGGGCAGCGGGGACCCCGACGGGCAGGTCACGTCCGCTGCCCTGTGACCCTGCCGTGACCCCTGGCTTGAAGCGTTCTCCAGACCCGGGACAGACAGTCCCAGGGGGACAGGCATTGTTTCCAGGACGTCCTGAGCAGGCCGGGAACTGGACGGGCCGCGCGGCCGGGGCCGCCTCGGGGTCCCGCGGTCCTCTCTGTTCCGGGCCCGGCTTCTGTTCCCCGACGGGACGGCCTTGGCGCGTCGGGACGCTGGTGGCGTCCAGTTCAGACAGTGGGCGCTGGACACACGGGTGCTGGGTCGGCCTCAACCGGACGAGCGGGGAGGCTGGGGGAGGCCGAGGGGATGGCCCGCGCCTGCCCTCCCGGGTCTCGGCGGCCCGTGGGCGCGTGCGGGGAGGGGCACAGCGAGGGGGCGCAGGCCTGTGCCTGGGGAGGGCCCCCCAGGCTGCTGAGAGCCTGGGGCTGCGTCTGCTCGGGGGCGGCTTGGAAGGAACAAGAGGGAGCAGGTCTCGGCAGGCATCTGGGCTGGGAGGGGAGTGGGGTCTGCTCAGGTGGGGGGCGGCCGGAGCTAACAGCAAGGCCTGCCCTGGGGGGCCGGGCTGGGGGCTGCGCTGGGACAGGGGCACGTTCTCGAGTCTGGAGGAAGCTGCTCGGGGGCAGGCGCAGGGGCGTGGAGCCGGCTGAGGGGCGCACACAGCTGCCGTAGCCACAAGCCCCTCCGCCTCCACATCGTTCCCCCCCAGAAGCGCCCGTGGCCCCCATAAGCCACAGGCCGCCCTGGGGCCGAGCAGGAGAGCTTCGCGCCACGGGCCGCTTCCCAAGTCCAGCAAGAGGCCGATGTCCTGGGCAGGGCAGGCAGGCGCCGGCCGCCACGGGTGCGAGGGACCGCGAGACGGGCGGGCGCAGGGCCATGGGCAGGGCCCCAGGGCGGGGGCGGCCGGGAGCCGAGGGCTGGGGAGGGGCCCCACGACAGGGGGCTGGGCCCGGGGCACCCCCCCACCTCCAGGTTCAGGCACTTCTGCCGAGCTGGCCGCCAAGGCCGCGGCGGCATCCAAGGCCCCGGCGAGAGGCGGGCAGCGCCGGCGTCCCGAGGGGGCACGCGGCAGGGCCTGCGCGGCCCAGTGTGATTCCTCTGGGGACGACAGGACGACGCGGCTGTGTGAGCCTCTCCCACCCCTTGTTTCCCTCTCATGGCTAGAGTGGCTGAGCGAGGAGCAGACCTCAACGGCCAGGAGAGAAGCGGGAGGGGGCCGCCACGGGCCGCGCTGCCCACCCGAGCCGGCCCAGCTCCGCCGATGAGGAAAACTACCCAGCCAGAGGAGATACCGGGAGACGCGGCGCGAGGGCCGGTTCCCGCGCTGCCCAGCTGAGGCGCCGAGGCCTGGGGCAGGAGAACGAGGGGCCGAGGAAAGGGGAGAAGGGCGTCCTGCGGACAGGCCGAGGCTGCTCAGGGGCACAGCATGGACGCCAGATGAATGGAAATTCCCCTGGAGGAGGCCCTAAAAGACAGTCGACAGGAAGGGGACCGCGGGCGTCCCCCGGAATCACAGGGGCGAGCAGGGCAGGCTGCTGGACCGGCGTGGCCTCCCCGAACGCTGGGGAGGGGCTGGGACGACCCCCGCCCTGTGTCAAGAGGCAGAGCTTGCTGGAAAGCGCTGGGCCAGCAGCACCCCCTGGACTCCGGCTCCCCTGGACCTCCCGTGAGGAAATAAACTGAGGGGTGGCACCCATGTAGGTCCCCTCCAGTTGTCCTGCCGTGACCGCCTATTAAAGACCCCCGGCAGGACGGGAGCCTCAGGCCCCGGGGGGCCGAGCGGAGGCTGCAGGTGAGCAGGCGGGAGTGCGGGGCGGGGGCCGGGAGGGGACGCAGAGCCGAGGGGCACGGGCACAGGGGCAGGGTGGGGGCACGGTCTCCCCGACGCGGGGGCCGAGACGGGGCGTGGGCGCGTCCCGGGACTCGAGCTGCCCGCAGCGGTCACCGACCGCGCCCACTAGTGACCGCAGGTGTTCATCAACTGACGTAAAAACTCACAGGAAAGCGGGGGGCAGGCCGTCGGCAGGTCCTGCGGGGCAGTGGCCGAGGGCAGCGCTGCGGAGAAGAGCCCGTCCTCGGGCCCCCCAAGCACGCAGGACTGCGGGTCAGCGGCGGCCACGTTGCGTGGTGGCGTGTCCCCCGCAGAGGCCCCGCCGTCCACACGTGCCCCCGCTTCTTTATCCCGCGGAGCCACGGGCAGTCCCCAGCCAAGGCCGGAAGCGCTGCGCGGGCTACTTACTTCCCGAGGGGGGCTCCGGGCGCGGCTCCTGCGGGCTCCCGGGCGGGCCGGGCTGCTGGGCCGGGCTCCCATCCGCGTCCTGGGCGTCGGGCGCTGGCCCCTCGCCATCTGGCACAGGCGTGGCATCCTGCGGGTTGGCGGGCATCGGGGGGCTGCCGCCGGTGGGCGCGCGCGGGGCTCGGGTACTGCGGCACGAAGCCGACAAACTGCAGGCCACGGCCGGCGGCCTCCTGGACCTGCGGGCAGAGAGAAGGACGGGAAGTGGGTCAGGGGGACGGCCGTGACGGGGCAGCGCGCCCAGCGCCCATCGCCCGAGGCCCCTGTGCCCCCCAGCCCTGCCTGCATCAGACCCTGGCAAAGGCTGCCTCGGTGGCTGGAGAGGCAGCACCTGCCCGGGGGGCCGGGCCACCTGTCCTTGAAACTCCGTCCTGTCGGCTACTTCTCGTCGAGGCTGGAAAGGACGCTGGTCAGATGTGGCCCAATGGACAGGGCATCCGCCTACCACATGGGAGGTCCGTGGTTCAAACCCCGGGCCTCCTGACCCATGTGGAGCTGGCCCATGCGCAGTCCTGATGCGCTCAAGGAGTGCCCTGCCATGCAGGGGTGTCCCCTGCATAAGGGAGCCCCATGTGCAAGGAGTGCACCCCGTAAGGAGAGCCGCCCAGTGTGAAAGAAAGTGCAGCCTGCCCAGGAATGGCGCCGCACACACGGAGAGCTGACACAACAAGATGCAACAGAAAGAGACACAGATTCCCGTGCCGCTGACAACAACACAAGCAGACACAGAAGAACACACAGCAAGTGGACACAGAGAACAGACAACTGGGGGGGAAGGGGAGAGAAATAAAAAAGCAAACAGACACGCCTTCCAGCTGGGCTGCGCTTGCTGCGCTCTCTGGGTTGTTCCTTCCATCTGTCTTGCTCACTCACTACTGCCCAACTCGGCCGGGGAGTTTTTTGGGAGGGGAAGAGTCTAAGTGCGCGGTGCCCCACACTGGGGCGGGAGGAGGCGGCGCGGCCGGCCCCCCTGTGGGGCAGGATGGCTGTGGGAGCGGGGTTTGGGGTGCTCTGCCCCCCTCAGGGCTGTGGGCGCCATGGACGGGGGGGCCTTCGGGGCTGCCCACGGCGGGGCGGGCGCCTCGGCTCACGCCCCTGGTGGCGTCTCCCGCCCAGTTCTGTGGTGATCGGCTCCCCTGGCAGTTGGCATCTGGGGGGACAGACGCAGTTTACACAGGAGCGATGGGCAGGATGTGGGCGACGGGAAAACAGAAACCAGCTTCCGCCAGGAGCCACTTCCTCTTTCAAGGCCCACTTGCTCCGTGCATCCTCCCAGTGTCCTTTTTATTTTTAAAGATTTATTTTCATTTATTTCTTTCCCTTCCTCTCTCCCCAGTTGTCTGCTCTCTGTGTCCATTCGTTGTGTGTTTCTTCTGCGTTCACTTGGATTCTTGTTAGTGACACCCGGAATCTGTGTTTCTTTTTGTGGCGTCATCTTGCTGTGTCAGCTCTCCGTGTGTGCGGCGCCATTCCTGGGCAGGCTGCACTTTCTTTCGCGCTGGGCGGCTCTCCTTATGGGTGCACTCCTTGCACGTGGGGCTCCCCTACGCGGGGACACCCCTGCGTGGCAGGGCACTCCTTGTGCACATCAGCACTGCGCATGGCCAGCTCCACACGGGTCAAGGAGGCCTGAGGTTTGAACCGCAGACCTCCCATGTGGTAGGCGGACGCCCTAACCGCTGGGCCACGTCTGCTCCCCTGGGAGGCATGTTTTAAGGCACTTTCTGGACAAGGACGCTCAACTTGGACAAACAAGGGGTAGAGGCATCAGGCCTGGTCTGGGTCACCCCCGTGCCCGTGACCTCGGGGACCCCGAGGCGCCTGCGGGGCCGTCCCCCGCCATTCGAGGCGCAGCAAGGCCCGCGGCACCCCCCCGCACGGGAGCAGCCGACCCGCCAGCCCTCCTCGGGGGAGCGCCCTAACTGGGAGCAGGAGGCAGCTTCCGCGCCACACGGCACGTTCTAGAAGAGGGCCAGGGCGGCTGCTGTCGTGCAAGCTGGTTTGCGATCAGGCCTCGGCAGTAATGGACAAAACCGTGGCAGTGGGCGCCGTGGGCGCCCCGGGCGTGCAGGCACGGAAGTGGGCGCAGGACGAAGCGGGGCCACTGAGTCCTGCACAGCTGCCCTCTCTCCACGTCATGTGACACGTCAGGGTCCAAAGCCGGGCCCGTTCAGACCAAAGGTCACTTCTTTTTCCCTAAGAAGGCTCAGGGAGCAGGGCAAATGGCCGGCCTCTCTTTACGGGGCTCAGAAGCTCCCGAGCGGGGTCCCGTCCAGCCAGGGGGCCCCGTCGCGCCAGGACCACGAGGCACATCCCAAGGCGGCAGGCACGGACGAATCCAGGACCCGCGTGTGTCCACGCACATGCTCGCGGGGGGCTCGGTTCTCTCCAAAGTCCGAAGAGTGCATCGCCCTTTTACTCATTAATCTGTGACAGCCACCCCTCTTGAAATTACTTTGGAAAGTTTCTGAAAGGAGACGTGGGTAAGAAACGCAGTCAGGCGGTGGACTTGGCCCAGTGGTTGGGGCGTCCGACTACCACATGGGAGGTCCACAGTTCAAACCTCAGGACTCCTTGACCCGTGTGGAGCTGGCCCATGCGCAGTGCTGATGCGCACAAGGAGTGCCGTGCCACGCAGGGGTGTCCCCCGTGTAGGGGAGCCCCACGCGCAAGGAGTGCGCCCCGTAAGGAGAGCCGCCCAGCGCGAAAGAAAGTGCAGCCTGCCCAGGAATGGCGCCGCACACACGGAGAGCTGACACAGCAAGATGACGCAACAAAAAGAAACAAAGATTTCCATGCCGCTGACAACAACAGAAGCAGACAAAGAAGATGCAGCAAATAGACACAGAGAACAGAAAACTGGGGGGGGGGGAGGGGGGAAGGGTAAATAAATAAATAAATAAATAAATCTTTAAAAAAAAAAAAAAAAGGAACATTGTGAAAGAAAAGGCCAAAAAGCAAGAATCAAATTCATGACAAGGGAGAGGAGATAATTATACCAAAGAGCCTTACGTTAAGGGAAGCTAGCTACTGCGTACAAAGTAGAGCTCCGAGCTTCCCTGCAGCAAAGGCCAAAAGAGAAATGCAATGGATTTTAGCATCCTCAAATAAAAAGTGGAAGCGTGTGAGGTCAACAGGAGAAGCATATTTTGCTAGAAATGAACAGAGGAATTTGCTGTGTGACTCTTAAAAAGATATGGTACAAAATGTGCCTTGGTTGCTTTACAGAAAACGAGGTGTTTCTCTTATGTCCCCAGGGCTGGCACGCTCTGCGATGTCTATTTCTAACCCTTGAGAGAAGGTGAAGGCACGCTGCTAGAGCGCGGACTTTGTAAAGGCCACTGTGCGTGGCGCCAACGTGAAACAATCCAGGTGAGCTGGCAGGTCTCACCTCCTGCCCCCGACGGCAGCAGCCCGAGACGCGCCGGGACCTGGGAATTAGGCCACAGTTAGTCTCAACCCCTCAAGCTCCCGCTCTCTAGTCCCAACTGCTGAGAAATCACGCTGCCAGGCCACGAGGCTTCAGAGATTTAAACCCATCAAGCAAATCCTCAACACAATAAACTCGTAGTAAACTAAACGGGAACGAATCTTCCATAAATTTCTGCCTGTGAGAAAATAATAATTTCCAGATGCAGCTCCACGGGAAGGACAAGGAATGACTGCCCCCAAAACCCCGAGCCGCGTCAGCTATGGAGTCCACCGGACCCCAGGGTCTCCTCCCAAGACCCCGCAAGCCCGAGCCTCTCGGTGAGCCGTCGTACCTGAGGAAGGGGCACACCTGGGCTCGCCCGCACTGGCCCCTGCGCCTCTCCATCCTGCCGCAGAGGAAACAGTTAAAAGACAGGCTCCACTAGGCCAGCCTCAGCTGGTGTCGTGGACGCTGCGTGGGTGTGGAGGAGAAAGGCATCTCGGGGCCCTTGACGTGGATCAGAGGGGGTTCCAAGAGCTTTTCTTTTTTAAAGCAGTTTTATTGAGATATACTCACATACCCTACCATCGACCCAAAGTGCACAGTCAGTGGTTTTAGTATAACCACGGTGTTATCCCCAAAACATTTTAGAGCCATTTCATGACCTCCGCAAGCGCCTGCGCCTTGGTTTTCTCATCTGTAAAATGGGGAAGTCGTACCTGCCCTGCAGGTGCAGGTGAAGAGCGTCCCGCAGTTTCCCATGAGCATCATTCTTGGCTAACCTGTCCCCGGCTCTGGTGGCCCGACAGGCAGGGCCCAGGGCCGGCCAGCGTGACACTGCACCCTGCACTCGGGTGTTACCCCAGCCCTGTCCTCTCCACCGGGCCCCTGAGGACTGGGAGAAGCTTTGACACAACCAGACCGGTGCCCTTCTCCCCGCACGATACAGACACACGCACTCCTTGGCCGGATCGTGCTGGAGACCTGACCTCTGGGCCAGCGGCTCTCAGCATCTGGAGAGCAGCAGCAACCCCGGCAAGCCGGCAGAAATGCCCGTTCTCAGGCCCGACCTGCAGAAGCTCAAACTGTAGTGGAGGCCAGCCCCCTGGGTCCTTTGTTTGTTTTTACGGGGTACGGGGACAGAACCCGGGACCTGGTGCACGGGAGGCAGGTGCTCAACCGCTGGGCTGCGCCTGCCGCTGCACCCTCCAGATGCCTCCAGGCACCCTGAGCTGCGGGATCTCTGCTTTACAACAGACTTTACGAGGCCGGGGACCTCTCTTCACTGCCCTGGTCCTAGGGCTGGCACGATGCCTGGCACACAGTAGGGGCTCAAGAAATATCTGCTGTAAGAATGAATACATAAATGAAAGAATGGGTGAATGCTTGTGTCTTCTCTATGATTACTTTTTCGGCCCTAGAATTCTACAAACATTTATGATGCCCCTACGCTGGTTCAGACAAGCACTGCCTTAGAGACTTGGGGCACCAAACAGGGAGTGCGACCCTTGAGAAGATTTCAGTTGAATACTGGAGAGAGATTTTTAAAAATAATTACAATAACGTGAAGCAATAGTGCTTACAGCATAATGTTACGTAAAAATCAAGATTCTGAACTTTACAGACCCAGTATTAACTATGTAATACGTGCAAAAAATGAAACTCAAAACTGCATGGAAACGGGAAGCGGACTTGGCCCAATGGATGGAGCGTCCGTCTACCACATGGGAGGTCCAGGGTTCAAACCCAGAGCCAGTGTGGAGCTGGTCCACGCACAGTGCTGATGCGCGCAAGGAGTGCCGTGCTGCGCAGGGTGTCCCCCGCGTAGGGGAGCCCCACGTGCAAGGAGTGCACCCATAAGGAGAGCTGCCCAGTGCGATAAAAGTGTAGCCCACCCAGGAGTGGAGCCGCACACACAGAGCTGACACAGCAAGAAGATGCAAGAAAGAGACACAGATTCCTGGTGCCGCTGACAAGAATACAAGCAGACACAGAAGAACACACAGCAAATGGACACAGAGAGCAGAGAGCTGGGGGGGAAGAGGAGGGAAATAAATGAAAAATAAATCTTAAAAAAAAAAAAAAAAGGAACAAGGTGACCCACAGCAGGGCTGATGGGGTCGAACTCTGACTTGGTATGGAACGAAGAGAAGGTCAAGGACTCCCAAAGGCAGTGAGAGAGCACACGCCCCAGCAGGGAGCACAGGGCCCACAGGGAGCATACGCCCAGCAGGGAGCACACGCCCAGGAGGGAGCACACGCCCCAACAAGGAGCACACAGCCCAGCAGGGAGCACACGCCCCACAGGGAGCACACACCCAGCAGGGAGCACACGCCCCAGCAGGGAGCACACGCCCACCAGGGAGCACAGGCCCTGCAGGGAGCACACACCCAGCAGGGAGCACACGCCCCAGCAGGGAGCACACGCCCACCAGGGAGCACAGGCCCCGCAGGGAGCACATGCCCAGTAGGGAGCACACAGCCCACAGGGAGCACACGCCCCAGCAGGGAGCACAGGGCCCACAGGGAGCACACGCCCAGCAGGGAGCACACGCCCCAACAAGGAGCACACGCCCCAGCAGGGAGCACACGCCCCACAGGGAGCACACACCCAGCAGGGAGCACACGCCCAGGAGGGAGCACACGCCCCAACAAGGAGCACACAGCCCAGCAGGGAGCACACGCCCCACAGGGAGCACACACCCAGCAGGGAGCACACGCCCCAGCAGGGAGCACACGCCCACCAGGGAGCACAGGCCCCGCAGGGAGCACATGCCCAGCAGGGAGCACACAGCCCACAGGGAGCACACGCCCCACAGGGAGCACAGGGCCCACAGGGAGCACACGCCCAGCAGGGAGCACACGCCCCAACAAGGAGCACACGCCCAGCAGGGAGCACACGCCCAGCAGGGAGCACACGCCCCAGCCAGGGAGCACACGCCCCACAGGAGCACACGCCCAGCAGGGAGCACACGCCCAGCAGGGAGCACATGCCCAGCAGGGAGTACACAGTCCAGCAGGGAGCACATGCCCAGCAGGGAGCACACGGCCCAGCAGGGAGCACACAGCCCGGCAGGGAGCACACGCCCCAGCAGGGAGTACACGCCCAACAGGGAGCACACACCCAGCAGGGAGCACACAGCCCGGCAGGGAGCACACGCCCAGCAGGGAGCACACAGCCCACAGGGAGCACACGCCCCAGCAAGGAGCACACGCCCAGCAGGGAGCACACGCCCCAGCAGGGAGCACACGCCCAGCAGGGAGCATATGCCCCAGCAGGGAGCACACGGCCCGGCAGGGAGCACATGCCCCAGCAGGGAGTACACGGCCCAGCAGGGAGCACACAGCCCAGCAGGGAGCACACGCCCCAGCAGGGAGCACACAGCCCGGCAGGGAGCACATGCCCCAGCAGGGAGCACACGGCCCAGCAGGGAGCACACAGCCCGGCAGGGAGCACATGCCCCAGCAGGGAGTACACGGCCCAGCAGGGAGCACACAGCCCAGCAGGGAGCACACGCCCCAGCAGGGAGCACACAGCCCGGCAGGGAGCACATGCCCCAGCAGGGAGCACACGGCCCAGCAGGGAGCACACGGCCCAGCAGGGAGCACACGCCCCAGCAGGGAGCACACGGCCCAGCAGGGAGCACACAGCCCGGCAGGGAGCACATGCCCCAGCAGGGAGTACACGCCCAACAGGGAGCACACACCCAGCAGGGAGCACACGCCCAGCAGGGAGCACACGCCCCACAGGGAGCACACACCCAGCAGGGAGCACACGCCCCAGCAAGGAGCACACGCCCAGCAGGGAGCACACGCCCCAGCAGGGAGCACACGGCCCAGCAGGGAGCACACAGCCCGGCAGGGAGCACACGCCCCACAGGGAGCACACGCCCCACAGGGAGCACACAGCCCGGCAGGGAGCACACGCCCAGCAGGGAGCACACGCCCCACAGGGAGCACACAGCCCAGCAGGGAGCACACACCCAGCAGGGAGTACACGCCCCACAGGGAGCACACGCCCCACAGGGAGCACACGCCCAGCAGGGAGCACACGCCCAGCAGGGAGCACACGCCCCAGCAGGGAGTACACAGTCCAGCAGGGAGCACACAGTCCAGCAGGGAGCACACGCCCCACAGGGAGCACACGCCCAGCAGGGAGCACACGCCCCAGCAGGGAGCACACAGTCCAGCAGGGAGCACATGCCCAGCAGGGAGCACACGCCCCAGCAGGGAGCACACGCCCAGCAGGGAGCACACAGTCCAGCAGGGAGCACACGCCCAGCAGGGAGCACACGCCCCCAGCAGTGCAGGCCCCTGGGACCACTCCGGTCTAGGTCTGAGGACAGGCTGGACGAGGCAAGGAGGTGGACAGCAGCTCCAGGTCAAGGAGATTTCCCACCACCCTGAGGAGAGCAGCTGCAGGTGTGTTTATAACTGGTAGATTCACTCCTTACCTGCAACAGGTCCTTTCTAATTTTATGATGAACGTACGATGAACTCTAATGAGTTAATCAATACCAGGAATCAGAAATTGGCTGATTTTTGAAAAATACAGAGCTGCACCACCCAGGACGGCAGCCCCAATTCATGCGAATCAAAAAGAAATAAAAACTCAGGTCCTCGGGTGCACCGGCCACCCTCCACCTGCGCGGGCGCCGCGTGCGGCTGCGGGTGCCACGTGGTTGGCACCGATGGAACACGTGTGCATCGTCACGGGGAGTTCTAAAGACAGTGCCACTGCGGAAGACAGCGTACCATGAAAAATACTGAACAAGAGACACGGACTCTTAACCACGGTTTCCGAGGGACGTAATGAGGGGTAGAGACCAAGACTCTCACACCTACGCCCCAAATCCACCCCAGACCTGTTCACCACCAGCGTGAGTGTCCCTCGTCACCACGGCCGCCACTGGTGACCCGTGGGCACACGCGGGAGCACACGCAGAAGCATGGGACCAGATGCCAAAGGCGCGGAGTGCGGCGGGGCTGCGCGCTTGCACACGAGGCTTTACGGTGAATATATTATCAGGCGCGCATCTCCCTTCCCCTCGTTTGTCACCTAAACTCCGTTCAGCTTTCTGCAAAGGCCAAGTTCAAAAATAGCACGCGCTCCAGCTCCCGTCTGAAGCCGCCCTGGGTGCCGGCGTGTTCGCACTTGGCTTTGGGAGTTGAGAACCCCGCCAGGCGCCGCTGGGGCGCAGGGCCCTTTCGGGGCCGCGAGGAAAGGGCGGCATTTATGGGGTACACCGGCCGTGCAGGCCTTCAGGGGCTGCTGTCCGCTCTGAAAGACCGGGCGGTCTTAGAATGAGACCTGGACGAGGAATCTGAGCCCTGAAGCTCGGACCCGGCTCTGCCACGTGCTGGCCGCGCCCCTGGCCAGCGCGTGTGACTTGCCCGTCTGTAGGATGGGGAGTCGCCTCCGCCCCCCGGTTCCACGGCTACTGGCTGCGAGCCCGCTCCATGGGCCTCAGACACCATTCCCACCCGCTGGGTCACCTGGTTGGCTTAACCAAGGGGTGACCGGGAGATTCTGAAGAGTTGACCGCACTCAAGTTTAAAGGAGCAGAGAAGCAGACTTGGCCCAATGGATACAGCACCCGCCTACCACACGGGAGGTCCAGGGTTCAAACCCAGGGCCTCCTGGCCCGTGTGGTGAGCTGCCCCACACAGTGCTGATGCGCGCAAGGAGTGCTGTGCCACGCAGGGGTGTCCCCATGTAGGGGAGCCCCACGCGCAAGGAGTGCGCCCCATAAGGAGAGCCGCCCAGCACAAAAGAAAGTGTAGCCTGCCCAGGAATGGTGCTGCCCACACAGAGAGCTGACACAACAAGATGACGCAACAAAAAGAAATACAGATTCCCGTGCCGCTGACAAGAACGCAAGCGGACACAGAAGAACACACAGCAAATGGACACAGAGAGCAGACAACAGGGGGGAAGGGGAGAGAAAGAAATAAAAAATAAATCTTCAAAAAATAAAAAGTTTAAAGGAGCAGAGAAAGCCCCAGCCCCCAAGGGCTCTGCTCAAGGCAGGCATTTCTGACGACAGGATTTGATTTGCCAAGTCCTCTGGTGAACGCCGGCTCCTCCACTTGGGCCATGCCTCGATGGAAATGGAGCACTGGGGAGTGGAGACCCCCTGGACAGAGGGATGCCGGCCAGCGCCTGTCCTCCCGGGACCTTCAGCCAGCCCCTGCGCCCCAGCAAACCCAACAACCAGAAGATAAGGTGGCTCCCAGATGTCAGAAGTCCAACGGCTAGAAGGAAGGTGAGCAGACGCACCCTCCACCAGGGACGGCCAGGGGGTCCCGCAGAGCCGTGAGCGGCCAGCGGGCAGAGCAGGTGGCGCCACAGCTGGGCGTCGGGGGGCCTGGACTTGGCAGAGCAGAAGCGAGTTTTGACCTAGTTCTCTGTACACGTGGGCATCACTTTGTTATTTAGAAGCAAATTTCTCCATTGGACAGAAGATTTGGCCGGATCCAACTTTCGAGCTTCTCTGCTTAGCCACTGGAGACGCAGCGTCTAAACTTCGTGTTTTCTGCAGCCAGAGGTCCCAGGACGCTCCCGTTGGCCTGCCTGGGTCAGGGGTCCACGACCGGCCAAGCAGCTCCGGCCAGGGGTAGGGCGGCTCCCGTAGGCATCGGGCGGCTGCGCTGTGATCACGTGGTGGCCCCCAGAGGAAGGGGGGTTCCGGGGCCGGCAAAGGGACATCTCAGTGTCCATCGTGCATGGTCATCACCGGATGCAGAAAAAAACTTGAAATTTGCTCAGCACCCATGAGTACTGAAGTAAAGACGGGAACTTAAGATAAATAACTTAGATTTAAGCCAAGCCAGACTCAGTGAATCAACCCACGTCTATCGCAGCCAGGTGGGTCTATTTCGGTCAAAGGGGTTTCTGTGCCAGGGCCATCCGTGGGTTATTGTGCTGTGTAGACACAACGTTCCTCTACCTCACACAGATTCCCTGTGTGTCTCCTTAAGACCTGCTCAAGATTATGTATTAAGAACATATTCTGGTTGTCCTGCACAACACTGCAATGACGGATACAGGCCGTTATACATTTTATCATAACCTATAAAACTGTGCCGGGGAGAGCGTAACTATAATGTAAACTACACTCCAGTTAGCAGCAGCGCTTCAATACGTGCTCGTTGATTGTACCCAGCGCACCACACGACTGAGGCACGTTGATGTGGGGAAGGGGGGGGGGAGGGAGCAGGGCCTATGGGAGTCCCCTGTATTTTTAATGTCACATTTACGTAATCTAAAGCATCTTTAGAAATAAAGAATAGAAAAAGAGAACACGTTCTGGAAACACTTTCTGGAATTACCCCAGGAGCTCAGCGAAACCGAGTGTTTGCCACAACAGACGTGCACCCATTTCACAGGGCATGGCAAAAGTGAAGAGCTAATGTGCAGGAGCAGGGGGAATCCTTCCAGAAGATCCCCTCGGCCCAGCAGCTGGGACCTGGCAAGCCCCTGTTCTCCCAGCTCAGGTCCATCCCCGGAACCTGGCCTGCACGAAGCTGGCTGCTCACGCCGGCCTCCCAGGGCTACAGCCAGCCCTCGACCCGAGAGCGCCGCTCGCCCGGGGCGGATGCCGGGGCGGGGACCAGCAGGGCCCGCAGCCGCCCGCCGGGGCTGCCGCTGCCCAAACGTGGGGCAAAGCCTCCTCCAGGGTCTCCCCGAAACCTCGCGGGGAGCCCGAGGACGGGCTGCGCACTCCACAGCCCCGGCTTTGTCGCTGGCGGCACCCAGGGTGGGCGAGATGAGCCCCCGTGGAGGCGGCCCCGGGCCGCAAAGAGAGTGCTGAGGAAGGATCCCGAAGAGGCAGGCGAGCACCAGGGGATCCGCGGGAGCGCGGGCACCGCCTGCCAGGTGGAAAATCATCTGCTGGGGAATCGCTGGCGAGAGCCGGAGGCGCCAGCCCTGTTTTAAGGGATTTACTGGGATCAGCGTAGTCAGTCCTTGTGATAACAAGCGCTGTTTAAGTCAGGGGAGGGACTTATCGCGGCAAGTTCAAGAATGGACTTTGGAACCTGTCTGCACTCAACTCCAAGTTCCTCTCCCCTGCAAGTGACCACCTCAGGGTGTTGCTAAGCAACTGGACGCCTCAGTCCCATCATCAGTAAAGGAGGGGTAAGAAGCAGTCTGCTGTGAGAATTAAATAGGAAAATGCCCCTACATCTTTAGAATCGTCACTGGACTCAGAGCGTGCTCACGGATCTTCTTTTTTTTTAAAGACTTATTTATATTTATTTCTCTCCCCTTCTCCCCCCGCCCCCTAGTTGTCTGCTCTCTGTGTCCATTCGCTGTGTGTTCTTCTTTGTCTGCTTCTGTTGTTGTCAGCGGCACCAGGAATCTGTGTGTCTTTTTGTTGTGTCATCTTGCTGTGTCAGCTCTGTGTGTGTGCGGTGACACTCCTGGGCAGGCTGCACTTTCTTTCACACTGGGTGGCTCTCCTTACGGGGTGCACTCCTTATGCACGGGGCTCCCCTACACAGCGGACATCCCTGCATGGCACGGCACTCCTTGCACGCATCAGCACTGCGCATGGGCCAGCTCCACATGGGTCAAGGAGGCCCGGGGTTTGAACCCTGGACCTCCCATGTGGTAGGCGGACGCTCTATCCGTTGAGCCACGTCCGCCTCCCTCACTGATCTTGTTCTCCCTCCTCTTCTTTTTTTAACAGACAGTCAAGTTTGAGGTGGAGCCAAAGAACTACCCATCTCTCTGCACCTACTTGAGCCTCTGGAATCTTAACCTGCAAAGAGGCGGAGAGCAAAGAGACAAGCAGGAGAGAAACCATGGCTGATCGTTTGCCCGTAATGCCCTCAGCCCCTTCTCACTGCTGTCAGCATTGACCACGTCCACCGGCCACGGCCCTCCCGGCCTGCGCTGACCCTCGCCCGCACCCTGGCAGCCACTGGCCGGTGATATCAACAGTTCTCCAGGCTGCCCAACGAGCCACCGCAAATTCCGCCGCTGAAAGCAGCGTCCACCTCCTGGCTCCGGGCTGCGTGGCGTGGCCAGCTCCTCTGCGCGAGTCGAGGCACTGGCCAGACTGAGGTCCCTCCTGGGGAGAGGAAAACTCCCCTTCCGGGCTGGCGCTCCTCGCCGGCGGCGTCCGGTTTCTCGGGGGTGTAGCTCCGAGGCCCCATCTTCTCGCCAGTTCCTGCCCGGGTGGCTCAGCTGCGAGAAGCTGCGCCTCTTCCTTGCCATCTTCGAGCCGGAAACGGTTCACAGAATCCTCCTCGTGCCACGTAGCTCTGCTTTCCTCTGCATTCTAGACCCAGCTTGAAAGCGGTTATAGGAATAGGCGATCCTGGGTAATCTTCAGCAGGCCTCCTTTTTATCCCCGTGATACAGATGAGAAACCTGAGGCACAGAGAAGTTATGCAGCTTGCCCAAGGTCACACAGCAAGAGAGACAGGTAGGATTTGCAAGGGCGCCCAGAGCGCAGCTTCCTAAGTGCCGTGCTCCGTGATTGATGCTGCACTGTGAAGTATCAGGGGTAGATCTTGGAGGGTCTCGAATCTTCCAAGTGTAGACTGCTGCGTCTGTGGGCAGCGAGACGCCCGCCGCTGGCAGCTGAGGTCAGGCCTGGCTGTGCAGAGGACGCGGCATGGATGGACAGGGAAGGCCGTGGGGTGGCTAGCGGGCGGGGGGCAGGGCGCTGCCGGCAGGGGACGATCCTGGGGGCCACGCGGGTCACGGGAACGGGCGAGTGGAGAGGGGCGCGTCCGAGCGGAAACGGTAGTTGGCCCCGAGGCCGACCAAAGCCACGCGCTCCAGCCCACCGTCCGGGGAGCCGAACCAGGGGAGGACGCCGTCAACAGTCCCGCGGGGACCGGCCAGGTGCGCCAAGACGCAGGTGGCCGGCGACGCGTGGGCAGCGGGGCCCTGGATGCGGCCGTGGAAGGGACGCGGGGTCGGCTGTGTGCACCCGCCCAGCCCCTGCCGCAGCTCCCGGCCTCTCCCCTCTGTCCCGCCACGGTGCCCGCGGGCCCCCCCGCCGCCCCGCAGCTGCCCGGGCCAGGAGGTGCCAGGCTCCCGCCAGGCCCTGCGGCCAGCTGACCCCCGCCGCGCCACCCCAGCCGGCTGGCCCTGACGGCCCCTCCGGAGCTCCTGCCCGCAGCTCCCACGGCTCTCCAGAGGGGGAACCAAGGGAGGGAGGAGGGGAGGGGGGCGAGGAGGGGAGGGGGAGTGGGGAGGGGCCCAATCACAACAGAAGATAAGCCTCCCCTCCACCCTGCACCCCTGCCTCGCTGCCTCCACCCCCACTCTGATCCCTCCACACTGTCAGCCTGTGCTCCCCCACCCCCACTTGGGGCTCCCCCACTCGATGCTCCCCCCACCCCACTCGGGGCTCCCCCACTCGATGCTCCCCCACTCACTGCTCTCCCCATCCCCCCTCGGGGCTCCCCACCCCCTCGGGGCTCCCGCCTCATGAAGCATGCTCCACTGTCCCCTTGCTTCCAGGTCAGCCCTCCCCACCTCCCCCCTGGCCCATCGTGGGGCTGAGCCCCCCGGACCCGCCGCCCGTCCCTCCGCTGGCCCCCGAGGTCACCTCGGAGCCCACGCTCCCCACAGCAGCTCGACCTTCCCTGAAGGGTGTCGGCCAGGCAGGCGCCTGCCTATAGCCCCAGGGTGCGGCCACCTAGGGCGAAACGCCGACTACAGACGCCGCTGCCCTCAGGCCAGGGCCACTCACCCCTCCAGCCTCAGCGGCCTGGGCGGGTCTGGTTTTTAGGAGGCACCGGGAACCGAACCCCGGCCCTCCCGGGTGGGAGGCGGGCGCTCAACCGCTCGAGCCACCTCCGCTCCCGCAGTCTGTGCGTTTTGAACATTCGAAGTTTGCTCCCACGGAGGAGCCTGGGCTAGCAGAGTCCCCGGTCTCGGAGGCTGGGCCCCTGGACCTCCCCACAGCTGCTTCTCCCTGTCAGCAGGAGGCGTGGTGGCCCCCGAAACGCCAGAGCCAAAGGCCACCGGTCCCGCGCCTCCTATCCTTTGCCTAATTTTCCTGTCATTTATTTCCACCCATCTGTTTCCCTTCTGCAAACCAGCGAGCGCTCCACCAGGGCAGGGACGCGGGTCTATCTATTTTGTCCTCAGCATCTGGAGCACTTCCTGGAGCACACGAAGGATTCCATAAATATTTATTTAGGGACCGAGGGTGGAGAAGCTTAAATTTGTGACATCTCGAGTTACCCTCGAGTGGAAAATTCCGATCTGCAATTTCAAGTAATAGCCATCGGAGGCCAATAATCTTTTGCAAATACACTCACTCGTCTGAGGTTTTGAAAATCTGCACATCGCTTGCTACTGGTGTTATCTCAACAGAAAAGAGAACCGGGGGCTGCGGAAGCTGACTTCCGGGGGCAGTTAATCTCCACTCTCCAGAGAGCGGCTCTGTGAAAAAACACTGCCTGCGGCCCAGGGCAGCGGCCTCTCAGGGGGAGGAAAAGAGACGGCAATGAAGAATTTGTTCTCACCAGCACTTCGTCACGAGCTAAAAAGTGCCTCCTCTCCGCCGGCCCCTCTTTCATCAAGATGCCCCCGAAAATGAGGCGACACGTTTCCGCGTAAAAGCAGCCAGGCCGTGGCGCTTTGACAAACCCAATTTTATGCTTTGGTGATACCAGTGAATCTGGAATCACCAACTCGGGGCAAAGAACCTCCAGGGTGTATTAAGGTTCCTGGAATGTTCTGGAAAGCGAGCTTGAGTGTTTCCAGGGAATGCAATCTCATTCCGCAGTTAAACGTGGGGAGCAAACGCCTTCCACCAGGAGCAGATGCTTCCCTTCACACCACGCGGCTTCCACGTCCAGCACTTGTGACTTTCCCCCCCACCATCCCTGATGTACGTGCGCTTCCGAGACAGGAGCCAGAGGCACCCAGACAGAAGGCTGAGGCGGCTCCGTTCAGCAACCAGTGACAAAACCCCTTTCTAGTCCCGCGTCTCCAGAACAACAAAACCGTGACTGGCTGTCCTGGGATTCGAAACCCCTGAGGCAGAGGAAGCAGCCGGACGATGTCCCCGTGGTGGCCTTCAGGACGCTCTGCTGAAGGAACGAGCGCCTGACTGGTTTCAGTTTTTGTCTATATCCTCCAGATCCTGGCTCTGCTGGAGGGTGGAAAGGATTTCAGAGGGTTCAGATCGCATGACGAGATGTGACCGCGGCGAGTCACAGACAGGGTTTCGGGTGGGGCGCGTCGGGGCCGGTGGCGAGTCTTGAAAAGTGCTGGGATTATACACTGAAGGATTATTTTCAATGCCCAATCGGCCTCCTATGCAATACTCAACCTCGGATCTCCACGCCTGCCTTCGCTTTCATTTCTAGTGTGTTCTACGCCAACCCTGCCTGTTCTCAAAGGTTCTCACCTGGAAGAACGCGTGGAGAGGACTCGATTTTCCAAACAACCTCTCTCGTCCCACACACGCGTCTGGAGCGCTCATCAAGAGGAGTCCACGACCTTCGCCTTGAGCCTGGGGGGTCTTTGTGACAGCCTCACCAATGCGTCTGGTGAGAAGGACACCACGTGACGTTGAAGGCCTGCCCCTACAGCTCCACGGACTTCTGCCTTGCTCTCCTGGAGGCTTGCTCTAGGGCCCAGTCAACCCAACCTGATGGCACGTGAGTGGCCGCCTTGAACGTGGGTCCCCCACCTGCTACCACGTGAAGCAGAGACGGGTTGGCCCTGCCAAGCCCTGCCTGAGTCTCAGATTTGGGAGCAAAATAAGCAGCTCTTGTGGTTTCAGGCCGTTATGTTTTGGGGGTGGCTTGTTACGCGGCAATAGCCTCAAAAATACAGTTACGCGCGCTAACAGGTACCCGTGGGGAGCTACAGACTGAAGTGGCTTCTTCAGGTGAGAACGCCACTACGCTTTATTAGAAATGCACCCTCGAACATGGAGAAATGTAAATAAACACGATAACACCAGTGCTTCCCAGGAGGAGACCCACAGGAGTGTTCTTTAATGAAGAGGTAAGAGCAGCTTGTAATTAGCCTCTCAGCTTGCGCGGAGCCTCCCAACTGCTGGAGCAAGCAGGTACCCCGGGGAATGCCGCGGCCGTAGCGCGGCTTCTGTTATTAATCTGCTTAGCAGACCTGTTGGCGGGCTCCACCTCGGTTCTTGTTTATCACAAGTTACAAATGTGCAGAACATGAATTAATGATGAGGGTTCGCAATTCCAGAGCAGCACAGAACGACGCCACCAGGCTCGGAGAGGGCGACTGAGGTTTAGGAAAACCTCCCCCCCGCATCCTTCTCCCAGCATCCCACAGGGAGGCTTTCCTTCCCTGCTGGAGAACGTTCCAGAAAGCAGGCGGAGGAAAGTCCCATTGTGCCTGCCGAGTGGGAGCACCCCGGAAATAAAGTTCTCCATCAGCTGAATGATGGAGTTCCGTCAAAAACTCACTTTACTTCCACCAGGAATCTATTTAAATGTTTTCTTTTTTATTTTCTTAAGGTTTATTTTTTATTTATTTCTCTCCCCTCCCCCCAGTTGTCTGCTCTCTGTGTCCATTCACTGTGTGTTCTTCTCTGTCCACTTGTATTCTTGTCAGTGGCACCGGGAATCTGTCTCTTTGTTGCGTCATCTTGCTGCGTCAGCTCTCCGTGTGTGCGGCGCCACTCCTGGGCAGGTTGCGCTTTTTTTGCACGGGGCCGCTCTCCTTACGGGGCGCACTCCTTGTGCGTGGGGCTCCCCTATGCGGGGGACACCCCTGTGTGGCACGGCACTCCTTGTGCGCATCAGCACTGCGCGTGGGCCAGCTCCACACGGGTCAAGGAGGCCCGGGGTTTGAACCTTGGACCTCCCATGTGGTAGGCGGCCGCTCTATCCATTGAGCCACAGCTGCTTCCCTAAATGTTTTCCTGTAAAGGCCTTCTATCCCTTTGGGCATTTTCCTTCTGACTCCCCCCCCATGGCCTCCAGGCTTTCCCCTCTCCACCAGGCTGAAGGCTTCTTCGTTGCCTCCTGCCCACTAACGGCCCGACACCGTCATCAACTGCCCCCGGCTCACCCCGTCCACCGCCACCTCTTCCACACCCGGGGATGCCGCTGGCGGCTGGCGGCACGAGGCTGGAGGCTGAGGGGTACCTGGGAGGGAGTCTCGGCTGAACCACTCCTCTTAGGCTTCCTCGGGCTCGTTGTAAGGAGTTACTAGGACTCCTGGCCTTCTGTCCAGTCCCATAAATCCTGGGTCACCTCGACAGTTGCGGCAGCACCCCGGAATGGTCACCTAGCCTCGTTTACATTCTCTCAAACACATAAGAAGTCAAAAGTGATCCCACGAAGGAAGGAACGTTTAGATTTTTCTCACAGTGAAATTATTCCCTGTTGGAGTGCCAGAAGGAAAAGGTCATTTTTAACCTTAAAAATATTTTTAGAAACTTGTAAAAATGATAGCCTTTATTTTGAGCTCCAGTTAGGTATCCGTTAAGGAGGAAGACAAAACCAGTTAGCAGTCCATCAACAAACACCGATCTGTTGGATGACGGGCCACAAAACTCAAAAATGCGGGCCCGTGGCGCTAAAACTTGGCATCCCATCGTGAATCTGAATTACTCAAATATACCTCTTTGGTAATGAGGAGGAAATAACTGAAAAAACGGGATTCACCCACGAGAAGTGGAGAATGAGGAGCTGAACCTTCGAGACGAGCTTGTCCCTAACAGGGAAGCTGGAGGCCGAGAAAGTGGGGCATTCCGCCAGCGCCCCCCGAGGCGCCACTGGCAGGTTCCCTGCAGCGGAGTCGGGAAAGCTCTGGAGCCGGGCTTTCAGATCCCGGCTTTCTCGGGGTGGGGGGAGGCAGCGGGGGTCACCGAGCAGCCCCAGCTCAGGTGCTGCCCGTCCCACCCTCGCCACCGCTCCCTCGTATCCCAGCGGGGTCCCCTCTCGGAGGGGTCTCTCCCGAAGGCGGGGAAGAGGAGACCCCGGCACGGACTCCGAGACCCCAGGAAAGGACTGCGCGTCTGCTCGAGCAGCAAGAGGGAGCCCCAGCCGGGCGAGCGGAGGCCCGGGCGCTGCCAGCCCACGCGCCACTCCTCCCGGCGGACGCCCCCTGCCCTGCCTGCCCCCGGCCCCACGCGGCCGGCAGGAGGCCACGCGGCCCAGCAACACGGGCGTCTGGACCGCTGGCGCCATGCTGGACCCAGGAGCTGGCATGCGTGCCCGTCGATGGCGCGTGATTAGCACTCAGAACGTGCCCCGTCTCCTAGGAAGTTCTGAGAAGCTATCCACGCGTACAGATGCCACGGTGGGAGCGTTCCTGAGGATAACTGCAAGTTCCCCACAGGAAACGTGGCTTCCGGGAGGCAGGACGGTGGCACCTGACATCCCCGAGCCCCTGCCACGGGGTCCACGCGCCAGGCGCCAGGCAGCCCCAGGCCCGAGACGGCCGCTGCGGGACGCGCTGCCACCTCGTCTCCACCGCGCTGCCCTCCCGCACAACCATGCCCAGGCTCTGCACCTCGGACATGACGCGCTTTTGTTCCTTCAGCCCGTAATCGTTCACCGAGCACCGGTTCTATGCCTTGCGCTTGGGAAAAAGAGACAATAAGCATAATGATTAAATAAAAGGAGTCAATGGATGGAAGGAAAATAGAGAACAGCAGAGGGGGTCAGACATCCTGGGGTGCGAGTGATGGGTCACGCTTCTCTTTTAAAAACCGGTGGGAAGGGCGGGCCAAGCAGGTCTCTAGAGGAGGAAGCGCATAAGACGCCCAGTATTCAACAGCCACGACGGGACGCTCCAGCTCCCAGCAAGCTGGAGGGGTCACAAATAACCATACCTTACATACCGTGCGTGTTTCCTGAGGATTTCACCCAAAGACGGTATCCTCAGGAAAGGGGGACTTCTGAGCAGGGGTGTTTAGCCTTTTCTGTTCCACAGACCCCTTTACCCGTCAGGGGGAACCATGCCCCCTGCTAAGAAGGTGGCGGCAGGCGGTTACGACACTCGACTGCAGTCGGGGCTAACAAGCACCGTAATTTCCAATTATGGATGGGCGTAAGCGGTTTTTCCAGATATGCAACCATTGTAATGTGGTATGAAATCAGTACTGCTGTCATTTGCTACATACATTCATTAGTGAAGGAAATGGCTAGCTTTTAGTTAAAAGTAAGGGAAAATAAAGGTAAGAGGTTAATATTTTGCAATTCAAGCTCGTGGACACCTGAAACCTTCCTATGCACCCCTGGCTAAGAACCCCTCACGTATGTATGTATTTTTCCTCTCCCCTTCCCCTCCCCGCCATTGTCTGCTCTCTGTGTCCATTTGCTGTATGTTCTTCTGTGTCTACTTGGATTCTTGTCAGCAGCACCGGGAATCTGTGTCTCTTTTTGTTGCGTCATCTTGCTGTGTCAGCTCTCTGTGTGTGCAGCCCCATTCCTGGGCAGGCTGCACTTTCTTTTGCGCTGGGCGGCTCTCCTTACGGGGCGCACTCCTTGCGTGTGGGGCTCCCCTATGCGGGGGAGCCCCCTGCATGGCAGGGCACTCCTTGCGCACATCAGCGCTGTGCACGGGCCAGCTCCACACGGGTCAGGGAGGCCCGGGGTTTGAACCATGGACCTCCCATGTGGTAGACGGACGCCCTAACCCTGGGCCAAGTTCGCTTCCCAAAAGCAGGGGAATTTAACAGAGATGTAAACTAATTCCCACAGCGTGAACCAGAATTGTGGGGGCTGTTGTAAGAACCCTCTAAGGCATCCTCTTACAGACGGCTTTTAAAAGGCATTGCAGGAATGCTTATGCACAAACAGAAACAAATACCTGGCACCACCGAGGAACTCAGAGACGCAGAGCTGGGCGTGAGTTCCTAGGGCAGTCCACTCCCATGGAGTTCAGAAACAGGCCGAGCGAGGGAAGCCGAGGTGGCTCAAGCGACCGGGCTCCTGTCTACCACACGGGAGGTCCAGGGTTCGATTCCCAGGGCCTCCTGGTGAAGGCGAGCTGGCTGGCCCTTGCAGTAAGCTGGCCTGTGCAGGGGTGCTGGCCCACGCAGAGAGCTGGTGCAGCAAGATGATGCAACAAAAAGAGACACAGGAGAGAGACAATAAGAGAAGTGGCAGACCAGGGAGCTGAGGTGGCACAAGAGATTGAGCACCTCTCTTCCACTCTGGAAGGTTCCTGGAGTGGCTCCCAGTGCTCCCTAAAGAGATGACGAGCAGACACAGAAGGACACAGTGAGCAGACAACAGGGGGGCAGGAGTGAATAAATAAATTAATTTTAAAAAACAGCAGGCAACGCTAGCCCTTGGTGTTAGCAAGCAGACAGGGCTCCTTGGGGAAGAGGGGCCTGGAAGGTGAGCTGTCCTACTTCTCCACAGGGCTGCACACCCAGGTGCACTCCCTTCGTGCAAATTCGCGAGCTGCGCCTGCTTAGGGGCCCCCTGTGTTTATGTCATTTTCCATAAAAAGACATTTTTCTATTTAGAAGCACGGCAGAAGAAGCGGCGGCATTATGGAGATTTCTCATTCACGTACGAGCTGAATGAGAGAAAAAATGATCCGAGGGTGAGAAGAACGAGCACTGATGACTTAGGAGAGAGCTTCCAACGACAGCGTCGTTCATGAATCTTAAAAGCACTGGATCCCAAACGATTTGGCTGAACGTAAACATGAGAGCTCAAAACCTGTGTTAGATGCCCCCCAAAAGCCATTCCGGTGATGAGAAAGACTCTGAAGGTAAAAGATGCCGGAAAAGTGTGGGAATAAAACCGGTTCATGAAATGAAGGCATGGAAAATGACACTCTCTCCAAACACATCTATTTCACCTAACTTAAAATACACATGCATACCTATGGTAACAATTAATATTATAAACAGAATTTTAATTATTTCAAATATACCCCTACAAAGTGGCATGTTAAGTTGGTCCCAAATTGCTCTTGGAATTTTTCACAGGGAAAATGTGAGCTCTGCTGTCTTGGGGAATATATGCCACCTAACATAGTGTTCCATGTCTTCTTGTGGCAACAAGAGTCATAATCACAAACATCTTTTATTAACTTAGAAACCAAGAAAACTGTTTAACTCAGCTCCATGAAACTGGGCTGGCCAATGAAGTAACCCAGTAGCACGTGTGGACATCAAGCCCTTGAAAATGCTAGAATGACTGGGGAGCAGAACTTTTAATTTTATATACTTTTTATTTTTTGAGGTACTGGAGTCAGGGACTGAACCCTGGACCTCATATGTGGGAAGCTGGTGCTCAACCCCTGAGCCACATCGGCTTCCCTGAGTTGAGGTTTTCATTTATTGGCTTGTTTTTTGGGGTTTTTGATTTTAAGGAAGCACCAGGAATGGAACCCGGGACCTCCCATGTGGGAGCAGGAGCTCAACCGCTCGAGCCACATCCGCTTCCCCCTATGTACTATTAATGAAGTAAAATTTAAGTTAAAAAAACTGAAGCAGAATCAAGTATTTTTCTGTTGCAGCTTTATTTTGTAGAACTCTTACTTTAACCACTGAAAATGTATAGTTCGGATTGAGATGTGCCCTATGCGTAAAATACAACCCAGATTGTGAACACTTAATTTGAAAACAAAAAAGCAAATTATCTCACTACATGTCGAAAAGATAATATCTGGATTATACTGGGTTAAATAAAATATATTACTAAAATTAATTTCACCTTTTTTAATGTGGCTTCTAGAAAATTTAAGATTACCTATGTGACTCTCATTTTATTTCTGTGTCAGAGTTGCTTTACAACAAAACGGGACTTTTTAACATATTTTTTAGTAGAGAAGGTGTGAACGTACAGCACGATCATGCGGACTGAGCAGAATTCCCATCCGCCACCCCTCCACCCACCCCAAATGCCACTTTTAATTAGGCACTGGAGGGGAAGAGCTGTAAGAATGAGAAAAATCAAAGCTGGGAAACCCAACACGTTTGACGATCTGATTAATGACTATGACAACAGAGCTCCAGGAGAGGGAGGAAATCGGAGAAAAGTAAAAAAGGGGGAAGAAAGCAAAGACGCGTGTGCTTCTTTCATCAGGCCGCGGTCAGATGAAGCGCTCTCTGACAAGCGCGGGGCACGTGCCACCTTGATGCCCCAGCTGCTGACAAGTCCAATGACCTAGATTTTGTTGGCCGTGTCAGAAAATTGCTACGTCTGCCATGAAAGAGGCAAGAAGAGTGACAGCCGTGCGGGCACACGTCCTTTTAGGGTGAGAACAGGGAGGGAGTTTTCGATTGCCCTGCTCCTAGAGCTGCATCCAGCATCCATGTGGAATCTAAGCCCCCTCTCGATATAGAGGTGGAGTGGACATCACCATCCCAGGGTCCACAGGATGGAGGAATAGAGGCTGGACTAGAGCGGACTTACTGATATTCTATTCATGAACTCTTGTGATTAGTAATTGAAGAAAATGTGGCATTGGTGTGGAGAAAGTGGCCATGGTGGCTGCTGGGGGTAGGGAGTGGGAGGGAGAGATGAGATGTGGAGGCATTTTTGGGACTTGGAGTTGTCCTGGGTGGTGCTGCAGGGACAGTTACCGGACATTGTGTGTCCTCCCATGGCCCACTGGGTGGACTGTGGGAGAGTGTGGGCTATGGTGTGGACCATTGACCATGAGGTGCAGCGGTGCTCAGAGACGTATTCACCAAGTGCAATGAGCATCTCATGACGATGGAGGAGGTGGTTGTTATGGGGGGAGGAGTGGGGTGAGGGGGGTGGGGGTATATGGGGACCTCATATTTTTGAATTTAACATTAAAAAAATAAATAAAGACAAAATAGATAAATTGCCCTGCTCCCACCTCCCTTCTGAGAGGGGCGGGTGAGGATGGCAGGACACACGGTCTTAGGCCAGCCCGGTGGCCGGAGTGCCGCTTCAGTGCAACGGAGGAAAGACCGGGAGGCATTTGACTCACTGGCCCACGGCAGTTCTGTGCAGCTGGAGAGGGCCAGTGTTATAAACCCCGTTTTTACAAAAGGGGAGCTGGCCCCCAGCTACTGACTGTCCGGGTGGTAGGCCTAGCGCCTTCCAAGGCGTGCGCCATGGTTTAGGGGGCATTTGGCGAAGGGGCGGGCAGGGGAAGGTGACCAGATGATGTCTGGGAAGTGCCCGGTTAAACGGGCAAGCGGGGCTCTCGCTGCTCGGCTTCTCGGAGCCTTGGCTCTTTAAGGGGGCACCGTGGCTCCCCATACACACTGGACCCCAAAGCGCCTTCTTCAAGATGCACGCACGTCCAGAGGCACCGGCTTAATATGGAAATCCTCGTCTTGTCCCTCTGGCTCTACCCTCAGCCGGAAAGGACCGTCCCAGAGCCCGGTGGGCCAGCGCCGTACCAGGCCGGGACTCCGGGGCCCTTCACTGGCCGTGGGAGCAGGGCGCGCAGCAGGCCCCGCGGCTGTGCCGTGTCCTGGGGAAGCGGCCACGTTCTCGCACCTTCCGGGGCGCCCGACTCTCCCCAGGGGGCCCGGCTAGCCTGCAGCAGGCCCTGCCTGACCCCAGGAACGTTACCTTCCACCTGCGCAGGGGGGGGGGAGAGATGATCCGTCCTCGGCCAAAGAGGCCCACTGGAGGGGGGCACGGGTCCAGGGGCGGGGTAGCCCACCCCGGCCTCGTTCCTGAGAACAGGGCCTCCCGGGCGCACCCCTGCCACCTCCGCTCGGCTGCTGTCCCGCCCCCCCGCCGGCCTGCCGCCTGCTCAGCCGACTGCTGCGGCTTCGGTTTCCTTCCTCCTGGGGCAATTTCTCTGCAGAGACCACCAGGACGCAGGGCTGCCAACCAGGTGCTGCCCGCAGGACCAGCGACGGCCGGCCCTCTGCCCCCTGCACACGTGACAGCCACTCCAAGGACCCCGTGTTAGCCAGAGGGACGCTGATGCAAAACACCAGAAGCTGGCTGGTTTTTGTCAAGGGTGTTTATCTGGGGTGGGAGCTTACAGATACCAGGCCATAAAGCATAAGTTCCTTCCCTCACTAAATTCTACTTGGAGCAAGACGGCTGCCGACGTCTGCGAGGGCGAGGGCTTCCTGGGTTCCTACGTTCCAGGGGCTTGCTTCTCTCTGGGTTCAAGGTTCCTCCCTTCCAGGGTCTTGCTTCTCTCTGGGTTCAAGGTTCATCTTCCAGGGTCTTGCTTCTTCCTGGGCTCAGGGTTCCACTCTTCCTGGGCTGGCTTCTCTTTCCTCTGTGAGCTGACTTCCTGGGGCTCCAGCTTAAGGCTTCAGCATCAAACTCCAACATCAAAAGCTCCCAACTCTATCCTTTGCTGCCTTTTATCTGTGAGTTCCCAATCCTTCAATGCCCTAATGACATGACCCAATCAAAGCCCTAATCATAACTCAATCACACCAAGTACAGACCACATGACGAACATAATCCAGTATCTATTTTTGGAATTCATAACTCTATCAAACTGCTACAGACCCCAAGTTAATTTTTCTTCTAATGTAACCTCAAGTTCTTTCATTATTATGTCATGTGATTTGGACTCCGAATGCTAAAAGTTAAAAAAAAAAAACTGCAATGCTTTACATGGGCAAGTTCTAACACGCCGATCAGATATTAAAACTCAGTCGATTAATAAAAAATCACACGAAGGAGAACGACGACGATAATTCTGCAAATCCACGGAAAGAAAGGACGTTTCAAATTTGAAATTGAAAAACAAACAAGACACTCAGAAGCATCCTAGGCATCACCTGGAACCTTATTCGTGGTTTCTGTGGGTCAAGGGCAGTGGGTTTTAATTCCAGCCCAAAGGCATTTCGGATCAGCCTTGCCCAAGGATATAGAGGGAAGAAGTGGCCCTGAGAGGTGGCCGAGGACACTGGGGCCTCCCCGGCAAGGGAGGCTTGTGGCTTCCGCCTTAGGGGCGCTGGCCCAGCTGCCGGCCCAACCCTCTCCTGCTGAAACTCGCCTTCCCTCGCCTTCCACCACCCACGCCAGCCGGTCTCCTCGGCCTCACCTGCCCCGGCCCTCCCTGTCGCCTCCCGTCTCCAGCGAGCAGCGCCCTGGCCACCGCCCTCTGCCCCCACACGCAGTGCTTCTCCCCCTGCGGCCTAACTGCACCCACCCTGGCCCGGTCCACTCAGCCCCTGCAGCCATGGGGTCTTTCCAAAGGTGAACCTGGCACCGTGGTTCGCTCCGATTTAGCATCTTCCAACGGGCTC
Source organism: Dasypus novemcinctus (assembly GCF_030445035.2). Classification (NCBI taxonomy): domain Eukaryota; kingdom Metazoa; phylum Chordata; class Mammalia; order Cingulata; family Dasypodidae; genus Dasypus; species Dasypus novemcinctus. The sequence goes on along the minus strand of NC_080703.1, from coordinate 41,883,931 downwards.
TTCTGAGACGAAGGCTCAAGCCCTGCATGGCTGGACCCTGCTCACCACCAGCCTCGGCCTGCCGGGGTCACCGGGCCAAGCCCAGCAGGCCCTTTTCCATGCTCGTCCTGCTTGATCTCTCTTTTTATTTATTTATCCCGCCCCCTCGTTGTTTTGTGCTGGCTCTCTGCCCTCTGCATCCATTTGCTGTCTGCTCTCTGTGTCTGACTGTCTTCTCTTTAGGAGGCACGCAGAACAGAACCCGGGACCTCCCATGTGTCAGAGAGAAGCCCAATCACTTGAACCACCTCAGCTCCTTGCTTTGTTGTGTCTCTCATTATCTTTGCTCTTTATGTCTCCTCGTTGCGTCATCTTGTTGCATGAGCTCACCATGCCTCCCCATTGCGCCTTGCTTGTCTTCTCCAGGAGGCACCAGAAACTGAACCCAGAACCTCCTTTGTGGTAGGTGGGAGCTCCATTGTTTGAGCCACACCTGCTTCCCCCAACTTGACCTCTTGCCCACTTTATCGTGTTCTCTCACCTCCTCTCGCAGCAAGCTCTTTCCTTAGATGCTGTAACAACACGCCCTTCAATCCTACTTCGTAAACAGTCCTCTTGCTCCCTCTTGGGAGCCTCCCGAGGTCTGTCACACCCTCTCCTCTCCCCGCTGCCGGCACGTGTTCTCGTCCTACCCCACAGCTTTGTCCTCAGTTGGTGGCTACCCAGTGTGGGCCTCGGCCCAGCCCGGACAGGACAAAGTTAGACCAGCATTTAGGCCCGTTGGCCACACTGCACCGTATTTTCATCATCCTTTACGAAAGCGTCAGTCCACGATGCTTGGAAACAAGCTGTCGTTCCCACAGGTATTTTGACAAACGCTGCTCCAGATCTTGCAAGGTTTTAAATTTATCTGATCACAGCTAAAAACTAAGAAACTTCACAATAAGAAAATGAAACCACGATCAGTTCACTGACACAAAGCAAACCGAACACCCAGTTTGCACCTCAGGCAAGCACAGCTCCCTCCCGGCCTCTCCGTGAGCTCGAGGCCCACACACGTCATGTCCTTCTAGACCGTTCTCCCAAGTGTCTCAGCGGCCCCTCGGTCCCCAGTCTCGTGACCTCTGCCCCCCGGGCTCTCTGCTGTGTGACCCTCTCCTCACAGACGCCCTCGCCTCAGCCCGCGGCCCCGCGCGCCATCTTGGCTATGACAAGAAGGCTCCCTTTGGGTTTCGCTTTCAATTCATTCACTCACGCACACACTGCGCTCTGCAGAGCGACACCGAGGAGGCCCCCCCAACCCCCGCGCTTCCACCCACGCGAGGGCACGCTCACGGCTGAGGGAGCCACCATGCCCCCTCCGCTACCACCAGGTGCGCCTGCACAACGCGCCCTACGTCCCCCGCTTTGCGGTAGGTGGGCTGTGCCGACGAGAGGAAAGCCTTTTATTATTTTTTAAAGATTTATTTTATTTCTTTCTCTCCCCTTCCCTGCCCCCCACCCCGGTTGTCTGTTCTCTGTATCTATTTGCTGCATCTTCTTCTTTGTCCACTTCTGCTGTTGTCAGCGGCACTAGGAATCTGTGTTTCTTTCTGTTGCGTCATCTTGCTGTGTCAGCTCTCCGTGTGTGCAGCGCCATTCCTGGGCAGGCTGCACTTTCTTTCACACTGGGCGGCCCTCCTTACGGGGTGCACTCCTTCCGCGTGAGGCTCCCCTACGCGGGGACACCTCTGTGTGGCAGGGCACAACTTGGGCACATCAGCACTGCGCATGGGCCAGCTCCACATGGGTCAGGAGGCCCTGGGTTTGAACCCTGGACCTCCCATGTGGTAGGCGGGTGCTCTATCCATTGAGCCACGTCCGCTTCCCGAGAGGGGAGCCTTTCTAACATAATTTCCCTTTCGCTCTGAATCGGTGTCTCGCATTAACTAGAATCAGAGCCGGCACAGCATGTGTAGAAACGGGCTCCGGATGCGCAGCTGCCGCCAGGAAGCCAGCAACGAGCCCCTAGGTGCTGCCCGCTGAGTGGCAGGGCCTGGAGGACACGGGGCCTCTGTCGTTCCAAGCAGCCGTTGAGACGTTTTCCCACGGCCGCGTGCTCTTCTTAGGTCACGACGCGAGCAGCGGCGCTGGTCTCCTGAGGGCACCGCCGCTTGTGTGGCCCGGCACGGCGGGTCTCTCGCCATTTTCCCTCCCCACGGGCCAGGCGCCCCCCGGCCCCCCGACCTTCCGGAGGCCCGGCTGTCCCTGGTGAGGCCCAGCCCAGGGGGCTCTTGCAGGCCATGGGGAGGGGGCGGCAGCCAGGGCCGGAGCCAGGCGGGGGCCCGGGGCCGAGTGCTCCAGCCCTGCCCCGACTGCGCAGGGGGCAGAGGGCACCGTCGGGGGAGCCCGGCGCCCGGGTGCCCCCTGCCGGGACAGGCTGCGCAGCAGAGGCGGCGTGCGGGCAGGTCGGATCCCCTGTGCTCTAGTTTCGCCCATGGGGGGCGAGACGAGGGGTCTCCGTTCGATGCATACGGGGTCCGTGACGCACAAGGGGGACCCCTCTGTGGGGTAAAAACCCCGCTGGACACTTCCTAAACGCGTCCGCGTGAACGTGGCGCGGCCTGTCCCGCGGCGGCAGCAGAGGCTGCTCTTCTCCTTGGCCCCTGCCCGGGCTCCAGGCCGCCTGACTGCCCAGGGCAGGCCCGGGGGGCGCTGGCTGTAGAGCCAGAGGACCTGCCGCCCCTCTCCTTCGCCTGTGCCCCCCACCCCAGGCCCCAGGCCTGCCTACCCCTCCTCGGGCCCCGGGCAGGCCCCGGCCACCCCCTCGGCCTCCAGCGTCGCCGCTCCCTGGCAGAGCCGTCCTGCTACCCCACAAGTCTGGCCGAGGACCCCTCGCGCCCCCCCCCCCAGGGCCCTCTGCCGCCCACCGGTGCCTCCCGTGCGGAAGGCCTGACCCTGCGCCAGCGCGGGGCCCACGCACGGCCCTCGCCATCTCGGAGCCCGCATTCCTCATCGCTAGAAGGCGGACCCCTGCCCGGGTGGCAGGACCGTGCAGCACAGGCACCGAGGACACGTCCGAGCCCCCCAGGAGCCCCCATGAGCACATGGCATGTGGAGCACGGCCACAGCCACGCTGCCGTCTCTGTCTCCCAGGTGAGCCTCCGGGGGCTCTGGACAGACCTGCCCGGCCACAGGTGCGCCCACGGCCTCGCCGCACCTGCCCTCGAGGCCCGTCTCCAGCATCTGAGGACGTGCTCCCACCACGTCGGCCCATGCCACGTGTCTGTCCTAAGTAACCTCGGGAGTACCCGGCGCCCGGCAGGGCACGAGGACGGAAAGGCCAAGCCAGTGACCTGCACTGACGGCAGCCAGCAGAAAGCTGGACGAACCCACCGGGCCCCCCGAAAGGCAGAAGGGCGTCTCACACAGTGCCCGCAGCCCCCGTGCGGCGGCACAACAGGGGGCGGCCGGGAAGCGTCGCGTCCCCGGCTAATTGGACACAACCAAGATGGGAGCGTCTTTACCTGTCCTCATTGTGGGGGATAATGCCATCGCTTCTCCCTCTTTCTATGCAAGCCCTCGACCTGGAGGTCTGGCTAATGTAAGACACTGGGTGGAAAAAATGACGCTGTGGCCTCATTCTGCGGGGGAGTGATTCTCAACAGCTCAATTGTCATATTCAGAGAACACGAGAAGGTACAATGACCAAACGGGATGATTATCATCTCATCATCTGAGGACGGAGCCATTATCTCACACAGATAATGACCCAGATGAAAAGTAATGACAGCTGAAAGCAGGAGGATTGCATCCAGCATCCATGTGGAATCTAAGCCCCCTCTTGATATAGATGTGGAGGGGACACCACCATTCCAAGGTCCACAGGATGGAGGAGTAGAGTATGGACTAGAGTGGACTTACTGATATTCTATTCATGAACTATTGTGATTAGTAATCGAAGAAAATGTGGCATTGGTGTGGAGAAAGTGGCCATGGTGGCTGCTGGGGGTGGGGAATGGGAGGAAGAGATGAGATGTGGGGGCGTTTTTGGGTCTTGGAGTTGTCCTGGGTGGTGCTGCAGGGACAGTTACCGGACATTGTGTGTCCTCCCATGGCCCACTGGGTGGACTGGGGGAGAGTGTGGGCTATGGTGTGGACCATTGACCATGAGGTGCAGCGGTGCTCAGAGACGTTATTCATCAAGTGCAATGAATGTCCCATGACAATGGAGGAGATTGTTGCTACGGGGGGAAGGAGTGGGGTGAGGGGGGTGGGAGCTATATGGGGACCTCATATTTTTCTAATGTAATATTAAAAAAATGAATAAAGACAAAAAAATTTTAAAAATTAAAAAAAAAAAAGCAATGACAACGGCTGCAGCAGCAGCCAGGGACGACAGCTTCATCCCGGCCTCACCCAAGCACTGACAAGCGTCCCCGCGGCCCACGCTATCCGCCAACCATCCACAACGAGACAGCCGCGGTGGCGTCCTGCGTGCTTCTTCCCAGGGCGCTCCCGGGCCCTCCGCCTGGACGTGACAGGAGCACGTGCAGGTGTGAAACTGCCCGCAGACGGGCTCGCGTCGGCCCAGGGCCCCCCGGCTCCCCCGGCAAGCAGGGCGGTGTTTTCTCCAGGATCAGGTCCAGCTGCCGAGAGCGGAGCCCGGGCGGCGGCCCGGCCCGCCCCTGCCCCTCTGTCCCCTTGCCTCGGCCGCCGGCGCGGGCACGAACGCTGCGGCCGGCGCAGACGGCGGAAGGGCCGGCCCCTGCCGAGCCCGGGCCACGTCCACCGGTGAGGGTGAATGGGGCGAGACCCCCCCGGGCTTTCCAAGGCAGGGCGTCGTACTTGCGCTCTGCGGGCCCCGGCTGTCATGCTTAGAGGAATCAGGGAGGGACTCTGGGCTACCCACGTGGGGACAGATGCCAGGGCAGGAAGTGCCGAGCCCTGGGAGGCAGAGTGTACACGCTGGACTTAAGAACTTCCTATTTTAAGATACCAGGGGAGGGCAGCGGGGACGGGTGGCGGCCTCAAAGGGTGTAATTTGCCAACTGTCAAAACATCGCTCTTACACGAGTACAGAACGAGCAAGGGCCCGCGGTCGCCAGGCAGGGGAGCGCAAACCGCAGCACCGGCTCGCGTCCTGCAGACGTAAGCACCTGACTGTGGGGACATCTCTACGAACCGAAGTGAAATCCGTGTCAACGTTGGCACTACAGGAACAGCGCGGCCGAGCAGCACGTGACCGGGCTCCGGTTTCCTCGAGACTCGAGGGCTGCACAAGGCCTGGCCTTGGGAGGACAGGACGCCAAGGCGCACGTCTCGAAAGGGCACGTGGGACAGCGGGGCAGAGCCTGAGGCCCTCGTCTTTCCACCAGATACCCTCCTTTTGACCACGGGCTTTTGAGTCTCAATTACAAACCTACTTCTAAAACCATTTTTCTCCAATACTCAGGTCACAGGGTAAATTCCACTTCTAGAATGTCCCCACCCAAGCTTATATAAAGCCTTTTATTCACAACAGTGCAGAGAAGATGGCCCCTTGACACAGACTTAGAGAACCACTGGAGTTGGGAGTGAACGTGGCTCCAGCATCGGGCTTCATTCCTGGTGCCTCCTAAAGAAAACAAACAACGAGCAGACACCGAGCAAAAACAATGGAACAACGAGCAGACAACAGGAAAACAAAGTAGCACAAACGATGAGCAAAAACAATGAATCAAACAGACGTGGGAGCCATCGCGGGTGGGGGCAGTTTTTTTGAAAAATTAAAAACCAAACGAACACTGGTGTTCTCCAGCTTAAGTCAAGAAGAGGCACGTGTGAACAAAACCGAGTTTCTTCCTTGTTTCTTAAGTAACAATCTGAATTCTACCAGAGTGGAGAGAGCCTCCATCATCCTGGTAAAATTACCAGAAATCCTGGCCCACGCGATCATCTAACTCCAAACCTACAGGTCTCGGCAGTGCCTGGCAGAACCCTGCACCCCGGTGAGTGGTGAAGGGAGGGCGTCAAAAGGAGGAAACACCCTTTCAAGGGACGAGCTGGTTATTGCGCTCTTCTGCAAAGCCCTCTCAGCGCTTCCCCAGCTCCACGACTGGGCTCCACCTTTCTCGGCCACACCCGCCCATCTTCTCTTGGTTGCGTGCGCTCCCACCTGCCTCCGGTGTTCACTCGAGCCGGTCCCTGTTTGGAGAGCCCCCAGCTGCCCCAGGGCAGCCCCTCACCACAGCCCCTCGCCCTCCCGCCCTAGTGCCAGGCACCCCTGGGGCCCGGGCCACGCGTGCCCAGGTGCTCCACGGCGCAGGCCTTCCCTCCGGCGACGCCCACCGCGCAAAAACTGGCCAACGAGGCCGCAAAGGAACCCAGCCACCTGCCCGGACGGGAGCCTCCGTTATCCTGGAAGGCTGGCCAAGGGAGGACAAATGAGCCCAGTTTGGGCAGGACATTCCTTCCCGGGTGAACCACATCCTATCCAAACCCCAGTGGATCCCGCAATCGGGCTGAAACCGCACGTGGCACACGGGAAAGCTCAAAAGCAGGGACATTCTGGGGCAGAAAATGAATTCCTGGCAAGCTGGGTGATTTTCCAGGTACGACCGCCCGCCGGCAGCCGCAGGACCCTGGCACGCCCCCACACCTGGAAGGAAGGGGGCTTGCGGCCGTGGAGGCCCGCACGACGACGGGGAGCCGGGGCGCACGGCTCGCTGCGGCCGGAGAGGAGCCTGGCAGCCCCGGAGGCCTGGCAGCTGCCACCCTGCCCACCCCCAAGGCCGGGGCCTGGCCAGCAGGGGCAGGAGAGGGAAGCGCCTTTTCTCACGGTCGGCGCCAGCCCGCGAGCTGGGGGGGCCGCCCAGAGGCCAGGCCACGCCCCTCCACTCGGGAAGGTTCTGGAACCTTCCAGCGTGGCCCAGCCGCCGCGCTCACCTTCTTAATGAACTCTGGGATGGCCTTCTGGTCCGACAGGTGGCCTAGGGAGGAACAGCTGTCCAGCTCCAAGGTACAGCCTTCATTGTGGGGGTCAGTCTTCTGAGATCTGCAGAGAGTGGGAGAAAACAAAGAGGTTTCTGCACCATGTAAACAAAGCAAAGGCTGTTTCATCAACTCCAAATGCTCCTCTGAAAGGCACTACTGAAAATGAAATTATCTACGGCAAACTAGCTCGAATAACAAGCAGAGATCCACAGCACAGCCCGACCTGCCAGGCGGACCCACTGAGAAAACACACTGCTAGAGAGCGATGAGCTGAGCGTAGTACGCGCTGTACGTGAGACCACCCAACACGCTTCTGTCTTCCAGGGCTCAGAGAAAGAACTAGTGAGACACAACTCGCCCAGTGAGAATCCTCTCCAGAGGGCGGAGGGCTGTGTGTGGGAACTGGGCCAAAGGAAGCTAAACTTTTTCTTTTCTTGGAAGATTTTTAAAATTTTTATTTCTCTCCCCTTCTTCCCCCCCTCCCAAGTTGTCTGCTTTCTGTCCATTCACTGTGTCCACTTGTATTCTTGTCAGCAGTGCTGGGAATCTGTGTTTCTTTTTGTTGCATCATCTTGTTGCATCAGCTCTCCGTGTGTGCAGCACCATTCCTGGGCAGGCTGCACCTTCTTTCATGCTGGGCGGCTCTCCTTATGGGGCGCACTCCTTGCGCGTGGGGCTCCCCTACGCAGGGGACACTCCTGCATGGCACTCCTTGCGTGCATCAGCACTGCGTGTGGGCCAGCTCCACACGGGTCAAGAAGCCCTGGGGTTTGAACCCTGGACCTCCCATGTGGTAGGCGGACGCTCTATCCGTTGAGCCAAATCCGCTTCCCACTTTTCCATTTTTTTAAATGAAGAGAACATATGCATCCATCACCTAGGAAATTAAAAATTAATTAGTTAAAGAATTTAAAAGGGCTCAGGCCCTCTACAAAGGGCGATCTGGCAAAAACCACCAGAAGTGAAGCTGCGTTAGGGCACGACCACAAGGCAGCTCGAAGCAGGGGTCTTGGGCAGGAGAGGGGGCGGGAAAGCCTTGGTCAACAGCAAGCGTCCACAGGCCCCTGCCCTGGCCCCGCCGAGGTGGCTGCTTCCACGTTCCCATCACACCCCACACAGGCAGCCGTGAGTGCGCAGAAGGACGCTGCGCCTACGCCGGGAGGGCCGGCAGCAGGCGGCCACCCCACGGAACGTCCCCCCACGGCCGTTCCCGCGAGCTGACGCGGGTCCTGTCCAAGGATACTGAAGGTGACTCCTCGGCTCAGCGGACAGGAGCGGGCAGGGCCACGGGAGCCGCTGGCGGGGCCACAGGGACGGGGCCAGCGGGCTGTGCTGGCCAGCTCTGTCCAGGGCACAGCCAGGATCCCCCGGGGAGGAGGGAAAGGACCTTGTGCCGCGTCAAGCAGCTCTGTCCACGAGGCACCTGCCAGCCCTTCTCGGAGGGCAGGTCTGCTCGGAGAATCCTTCAAGTGCACACGTCCGGGTTTCTCACCCTGACCTCTTGAGATGCACACGCGCCCCCTAATAAACAGTCTGAATGCATGCTTGCTAAAATACATTTAAATGAATTTCTAAGGTTCTTATATATCATGAAAAGCATTTATGCAACCATTAACCATCTGGGTATGGTTTACATGAAATTCAAAAGTAGAAAAATTTAAAAGGATTTCGATTTCCCCAGGTGTGCAACTGTGAGTGGGGTAAGCAAACTTCAAAAGCTTATTTTGATTTGCTTTTTTCCCTCAGACACATCCTTTCAAGCAGGATACTGATGCACACACTTTTAAAAAAATTGGTTCTCTGCATATTTGATTTTTTAAAAACCACACAAGTAATGCATGCATATTAGGAAGAAATAGAAAACGCAGAGAAGCACTGAAAATGACTGAAGCCTCCTCTGGAATTTACATCTAGATGCCCACTGATGTAGATACGGAAAAGCTTTTTAAAGTGGGAGAATCTGCGGGCCGCCTCATGGCCCGTTTATTAGGTATAAATACATCATGGGCCCCTTTCCATGGCAATAAATCTCTAATGTTCCACCATTGCAAAATAGTCCGTATGCTCACGTCATATTATGTTTAACCAAGCCGCTCTTGGTAGACACGTGTATCGTGCCACTTTTTGGCTATTCAAAACAATATTGTGGGAAACGGACTTTGGCCCAGTGGTTAGGGCGTCCGTCTACCACATGGGAGGTCCGCGGTTCAAGCCCCGGGCCTCCTTGACCCGTGTGGAGCTGGCCCATGCGCAGTGCTGATGCGCGCAAGGAGTGCCCTGCCACGCAGGGGTGTCCCCCGCATAGGGGAGCCCCACGCGCAAGGAGTGCGCCCATAAAGAGAGCCACCCAGCGCAAAGGAGGGAGCAGCCTGCCGAGGAATGGCGCCGCCCACACTTCCCGTGCTGCTGAAGCGGACAAAGAAACAAGACGCAGCAAAAAGACACAGAAAACAGACAACCGGGGGAGGGGAGGGGAATTAAATAAAAATAAATCTTTAAAAAAAAAAAAACAATATTGTAATGGCTCACATGTATTCCGTTCTCAGGATACCGACGCATATTTTCCTGCAATGTAAAAGGATAAGCCAATTCCAAATCCCAGCCTCCTCACCTTCCAACTCAGAGATCAGACTCATGTTCTCACCTTCCCACGTTCTCATTTCCACCCCACCCTCCCCAAAGGACGGAGTAAGAGGCACTCAAGCCGAAGGTTCCAGACTTTTGAAAAGACTAGGCAAGACCAACTGTCATCACAAGGGGCTCAGACAACGAAGGCTGGAGAGGGGCTCTAAGATGTAAAATCCAGCTGCTCTGTCACACGGAGGCTGAGAGCAGAGGGTCCAAGATGGTTCGCGAAAGCCGGCTCACAGGTGTGCCCCGTGCCCACCTGGTGAGACACCTCAGGTGATGGAGGGAAGGCGGGTTTGTCTTCCAACTCTCAGCCCAGGTTGTAAAGAAAAACTGCTAGACTAGCACCTGAGGACTTCTGGACAAGAGGCTCTACAAGGAAGGCCGCTCTGGCTGTTGTCCAGGGGCCGTAGTGAACCCAGCTGCGCCTGGACCGCGAGGAGCACAAAGGCGCCACAAAAGTGGGCGTGACGCACCTTTTCCGGAAGAGCCCTGGACAACCCCGGCTCACTCCATGGTCTCCTGGAAAAGCAAACGACGACTGGGGGAAAAGACGGGAATCTCCAGGCCTGCCGTGTCTTCAGGAATGAGCTACGCACTTGGAAGGGAAACGATGGGTGAAGGATGGAAGGATCTGGAGCTGCCCGCACCCTCAGGACAGGTAAAGGTGTGGGCAGCCCGAGCCCTGTGGGCCTGGCAGGGGCCAGCTGCTGCCAGGCCCCCTCCCTGCACTGACCCCAAGGACACCGGCCCGGGCCCAGCAGTGGCGCTCACCCACGGGCCGCAGGAGCCGTTCCCGGGCCCTGGGCGGGCGGCCAGCGCCGCGGCAGGGACCCCAGGGGCGCCCGGAGGTCCCCTCCTGCACGGGCGGGCCCTGGACTTGCTTCCCCCCCAGCAGCCGGGGGCCCCACGATCGGGCTTCCGCGGAGCCCATCTCGGCAGGCCGGGGTGGACACGCAGGGGGCCAGCCGCCGCGTGGCGAGGGGTCCACGGAAGGGCCGACGACGCGGGGGGCTGAGGAGGGGTCTGTCCCCGCTGTGCCCGGGAGGGGCCGCCGCCCAAGCCCACGCCTGTGCTGTGCTGACACAGCTTGGGGCAGGATCCCGACTCGCTCCCGCGGCTGAGCGGACACGCGTGGTCCCTCAAGCTGCTACGGCGGCGGCAGCTGTCACCCAGCACAGGAAACCAGCACGTCACCGGAGAGGAGCACCCGGCACCTCGCGCTCGGAACGGCCCCCAGCCAGGCTCACGGGGCCACTCAGACCCCAGGAGCAGACCTGTCAGGCCACGGCCTCCGCGTCCTGGGGCAGGGGTCCCGCTGGGGGTGGGAGGCTTCTCCACGTGGCCTCCAGGCCCCTCCAAGGCCACGGCTCGGGGAAGTGGCGTTCTTGGACCGTCCCTTCCCACTGACCTGAAACTCTCGGGCCAGCAGGGCTCTGCCACCTCACGAGGGAGCGCGGAAACCCCGCTTCTGCTTCCGGAAAGGTTTGTCCTCGGGTCACCCTGGAAAAGGTCTTAGGAGCTCACCCAACTGTCCCAGACCGAAGCTCGGGTTGCTTCCACTTCCGGGAAGGACAGAGGCATCTGGGCTTATGCAATAAAGAGAGGGACTCGAGATGCATTTTTAGAGACACAGAGCCAACGACAAGCAGCAGCAGCCCAGCCTGCGAGGCTTGGAAATGAGCACCAAGCGCTCTGCAGTTCCCCAGAGGCCCCTGGAGACGGGCACTGTGACGGCAAATGCACCACCCACCACCCACTCCGTAAATCCCTCCAGATTCACCAACTTGAGGCTGCAGGTCCTCAGTCTGACCAAGAGTGGGTGACGCCAGCTGCGCGCCTCTGGACAGTTCATCTCAACCTCCTGCGTCAGAGATAAGCGCAGCTGTAAATGTGGATGTTACTAGTAGCTATCTCGGCACCATTTTCAGGATTAAATAAGACAGAAGCAGGGAAGCCCTTCGCACCAGCCGATGGCATGTTTGGGGCTCAATAAATACCAGCCGTCACAGATCTGTGGCTGATATCTGTAACTGCATTCTTCACTTTTCCTTCCTAGCACTTCTCCCAGTTCATAATTACTAATTTATTCAATAAATATTAACTGTGCTACTACTATGTGCCAGATACCATAACAGACATCAATAGGCAGAAGAGACAAGTCTCCATCCTTGTAACTGAGGACCCAGCGGTGGGAGACAGACGATAAACAATAAGCGCATAACAGAACATGTTCAAAGTTCAGGGTGTTAAGGAAAAAAGAAACAGGCACAGCAGTGGGATCGGGAGGCGCGTGTGTGCGCGCCCACACAGGCACGGTGAGCTTTAACGAAGAGAGTCGGGGCTGCTGCACGGCGAAGGCGCCATTTTGAAAAATGACCTGCAGGAGGTGAAGGCGTTGACAAATCTGGTATCTGGGATAAGAGCTTTCTAGGCAGTGGGAACTGTCAGGCCAGCGGGCCTAAGAGGGAGCATGTGAAAAGGCCCTGCGGCTGGAGCTTGGGAAACACAGGGGAGAAGGAGAGGAAACTAGTTAGAAAGCCAAGGGGAGCTGGAGAGCTAGAGCTGTACGGGCCACCGGGAAGACAGCCGCTTGCACTCGGAACGAGGAGAGCTTGGGAGGGCGTGGTGTGAAGGGATGCCGTGTCCTGACTCTGTTATTTCAAGAGGGTCCCATTGGCTGAAGGCGACTGCTAAGGGACTACCTCAGTGGTCCCCGCAAGAGATGGTGGTGACTTAAAGTAGAGTGCTAGTGGTGCAGATGAGAAGTCCTGGATCCTGGGTATCCTTTGAAGGCACAACCTTTAACTTTTCCTTACGGATGTGGGACATGTAAGAGAGAGAGCAGGTGAGAAAAAAGCTTTGGGGGAAGATCAACAATTCAGTTCCAGCTATGCTGGATTCGAGATATCCAGTAAACGTCCAAGTGGAGATGTCAGCTGAAGATAAAAGTCAAGTCTGGACTCAGGGAAGGGGCTGCAGATGTGAATTTGGGAGCATCAGTTTACAGGTGGTATTTAGAGCTTGAGGCTGGATGGGATCTCCTCAGGATTAATGGAGAGTGAGAAGGATCAAGGACCAGTGTTGGGACCTTCCATCATGAAGAGGCTGGGAGAGAAGAGGAGAAACCAGCAAAAGACAGAAGAGGAGCGACCAGAGAAGAAGACCAAATGGGTGTGGCGTCCTGAGAGCCAGAGCAGGGAAGCTTGGCGTATTAAACTCTTACCAGATCCGTGGTTTCCAAATATTCCTCCCATTCTGTGAGTTAGCTTTTTATTTTCATGATGAAGTCTTTCGAAATGCAAAAGTTATTCATTGCAGTGAAGTTCCATTTCTCTATTTTTTCTTGTTTTTTTTTTTTTCTAGTGCTTTTGGTGTAAAGTCTAAGAAACCACCGCATAGCACAAGGTCCTGACGATACTTCCCGACTTCCCTCTAGGGGTCTTATAGTTCTCCCACTTACATTTAGGTCTCTGATCTATTGTGAGTTGGTTTTGGCATAGGGATGTCGAGTTTACCCAGCACCATCTGCTGAAGACACGACTCGTTCCCATTGAGGGGACGTGGCACCCTTGTCAAAAAATCAACTGGGGTAGCAGATACAACTCAAGTGAAGCACCTGCTTCCCATGTATGAGGTCCTGGGTTCGATCCCTGGGATATCCTAAATACACAAAACAAATGAAAAAAAAAAACAACCCTCTTGGGGGAGCAGATGTAGCTCAATTGTTGAGTACCTGCTTCCCATGTACGAGGTCCTGGGTTCCTTCCCTGGTACCTCCATAAGGAAAAATCAGTTGGCCAGAGACTTGAGTGTCTACTTCTGAGCTCTCACTGCAGTTCCACTGGCTTATATGTCTGTCCCTGGGTCGGCATCATGCTGCTTGGACCACTGGAGCTTTATAAGCAGCTTTAAAATTGGGAAGGATGAGTCCTCCAACTTTATTCTTCCTTTTAAGATGGTTTTGGCTGTTATGGGATACGTACACATTTCATGATTGGCTTTTCCATTTCTGCAAAGAAGGCTGTTGAATTTTTGGGGGGTTGCGTTGAATGTGTACACTGCTTTAGGTAGAACCAACACCTTCACTCTTCAGGCTTCCCAAGCACAAGCATGGAACGTCTGCCCATTTATTTAGGTCTTCTTTGATTTCTTTTAGGGATGTTTTATAGTTTTCCATGTATACGACCTTTATATCCCTGGTTAAATTTCTTCCTAGATATTTTATTCTTTTAGTTGCTATTGTAATGAATTCTCATTTCATACCCATGAGAATGTCTACTATCAAAAAGACAAAAAACAAGTGTTGGAGAGGGTGTGGGGCAGAGGAACACTGGTTCATCATCAGTAGGAATGTAAAATGGCACAACCGCTACGGAAAACAGTTGGCCAGCTGCTCAGAAAGTTAAACACAGAATTACCACTCACTCGGCAATCCCTTTTCTAAGTACATACCTCCAGGAACTGAAAGCAGGGACTAGAACAGCTATCAGTTACACCAATGCACATAGCAACATTGTTCACAATCGCCCAAAGGTGGAAACAACTCCAGCAATAGAAAAATGGATAAGCAAATTGTGGCATATCCATACGTACACTAGCATGTTATTCAGCCATGAAAAGAAGCTGTACCTGATACATGCTACCACATGGATGAAACTTGAAGACATCGAATTGAGTAAAATAAGCCACACGCAAAAGGACAATATATATTATATGATCTCACTAATATGAAATAATTAGAATTAGCAAATTCAGAGGGTCAAAAACTGGAATACAGGTCCCAGGGGCCATGGTGGTACAGAATTTCTGGTTAGCAGGGTAAGGACAGGTTTTGGTAACAGAGAGTGGTGATGTCAGCACAACATTGAGAATGTAATTAACAACACTGAATTACATATCTGAACATGGTTAAAGGGGGAAATTTTACACTGCATCTATGTCACCAGAATGTGATCAACCCTGTCAGCTGCTTTAATTAACAAATTTATAATCTTCTCAACAATATGATTATCCTCTTAAAATCCCAAGTGAGAAAAAAAAGAAAAAAGAAAAAATGCCAAGTGGGGAAACTGGATTTAATCCACCCTATGGAAAAAGGTGTGAAGAAATCTGTTTATGTTTAATATATGATAATCCTGTTCAATGGATAGGCTGTTAAATTAATCTGTGGGTCTGGGCTCAGAAAGCTTGGCTCCTTTTTTTTTTTTTAAAAAAAATCATTGTTGGGGCTGAATGACTTCTCTGACAGATTGGAGGAAAATTAACCAAAAACATCTCTGATCCATATTAAATCTTGGGGTCCCCCACTTGTACACAGCATTGGGGTATTGAGAGAGGTCTACTTCTATCCATTCCAAATGGGGTAGATGGGAATCCCCACATATATATTTTTTTTAATATTTATTTTGCATCCCTTTCTTTAAAGTTTAGATTTTTGGCTGTTCTGAGTTTACAACTCCAAGTTATATTTGCTTCTGGTTTTTTAATCCCTCCCCTCCCCTCCCCACCCCACCCCCGCCCGCCAAGATGGCTCCCTCATCTGTCTGCTCGTTGTCTGCTTGTCTTCCCCAGGCAGAACCAGGAGCTGAACCCGGGACCTCTCGTGTGGGAGGCAGGCATCCAACTGCTTGAGTCACATCCGCTCCCCCACCCCATATTTTTATGTTTTTGATGTAACAATTTTGCCATCTAAAGTTTTTCAAAATTAAATTTTTAAAAAGGTTATTACTGAGCAGAGATGCAATGTCCTGAAAATAAAAAATGAATACAGATTCTTAGAATGCCTCGACGTAGCGCTTAACAAGGCACATATGTACAATGGCCCTGGTTGCTTAAGAAAATGGAGAAGAGCTTAAGATGCCACAGTCCTGCTAGGTTTTAAACAGCCTTCAGAGCGACGACAACTCAATGCAGTGTGGAATCTTGGATTTGATCCTGGAACAGAGAGAGGGCACTAATAGAGAAAGTGGTGAAATCCAAATAAAGTCTGAAGTTTAGTTAACAGGAATGCACCACAGCCAAGTTCTTTTTTTTTTTTTAAGATTTATTTTTTTATTTCTTTCTTTCTTTCCTCCCCCCCCCCCCAATTGTCTGCTCTCTGTGTCCATTCACTGTGTGTTCTTCTGTGTCTGCTTGCATTCTCAGTGGGCTGGGAAACTGCATCTTTTTGTTGCGTCATCTGCTGTGTCAGCTCTCTGTGTGGGCGGCACCACTCCTGGGTAGGCTGCACTTTTTTCACACGGGGCAGCTCTCCTTATGGGGCGCACTCCTTGCCCGTAGGGCTCCTCTATGCAGGGGACACCCCTGCATGGCACAGCACTCCTTGCGTGCATCAGCGCTGTGCGTGAGCCAGCTCACCACATGGAGAGCCAAGTTCTAAATTTAGACAAATGTACCATGTGAACGTGAGATAATAATGAGGGGGGCTGTTTCTGTTAAAACTAAAATTACCCTAAAATAAAGAGTAAATTTAAATTAAAAAGCCATCCTCTACCTGCGGGGCCATGCTTGTTGGTTTGAACTCAGTGATTTTAGTCCTGAGCCACACCCGGTCACCTGGCTGCACTTTCCACAGAGAGACCCCTCAGCTCCCGAGGGCGGCAGCCGGAAGAACAGGTCTGGGGAGAGAACCTTTGGTGCGCCCCAACTTTAGGCCCAGGAACAGGCCGGTAAGTGCACCCCGAGCTCGGAGGGCCAGGTAGCGTTTCCCAAAGGGCAGGTGTCCTCGGGCCTCAGCTCGACCTTGGGTTCACCTGGGGGTCTAAGAAGTTGCTGATGCCCGAGCCCCTCAACGCAGGCTGTGCTTTAACTGGAATCGGGTACGGCCTGGACAAAGGGACTTCCAGAACCTTCCAAGCAATTCTACTGTGCACCCAGGGTAGAGAATCACCACGTAGCCAGGACATGTGACTGTCCCTCTCGCTGGAGATCTGCCTCGGGAGGTAACAGAGCAAATCTATGAAAAAGGGGAGACAGAAAGAATAACTTACAGAGACCAGTTATGGAGCTGCCTGGACCCTCAGAAGAAGACATATGCCCACAAAAAAGGGCCGGAGGACACGTCTCGATGCTTCTTTTGGCCAAAAAAGTTCAGATCAACCTCCCGTTTCCTGCTTTCCTCACTTCTTGGATGTGCTGTAACTGGGCCTTGAGCCCAAACTGAACGCGAACAAGTAAAACTTGTTTAAAAGAAATGCTTGTCAAAGAAACACATGGAACTAGACTTGGACACGTCGCGTTTGCGCAAACCTTTCTGAGCTGCAGGCTGGACGGCACAGGGCGCTCGGGCCAGGGGCTGCAGCACGATCGCCAGAGGTCAGAGGTCACGGGAACCTCGTTACTCACACACAAACACGGGCTGTGGGGAGCCCTGGGCCACCTAGAGTTGGACACAGAGCCCCACGGCACAACCGCCACGTCTGCCAAGGGCTGCGTGGTGAACGTCCGGCCAGCGGGGGGTCAGAGGTCAGAGGCCGGAGGGCCAAAACGAGGGTCAGAAACTGAGGGGCCAGCAGCAAGCGAGGGAAAGGAGGCTCTTTTAAATCAAAATACGCGCTCGGGCCACTCGGTTCTCAGAGAAGACAGAGGAAGGGTCTTTGTGTCCACCAGGAAGTACCCTCCCCTGTCTCCCTAAACCAGGTTCTGTCAGACCCCCCACTTGTGAGGGGGATGTGGTAGCAGAGAAATCTTTGTGTAGTGGGAAAGAGGCGGCGGCATGAGAGCGCGGTGACTGTGGTGACGGCCGGTGCCGCGCAGCCACAGGGCTCCGGAGGCGCTGGGAGGGTGGAGACGGGGTCGGCTGGGCGGCTTGTGTCCCTGCCCTTACCAGGAACCCCAGGCCGGAGCCCACAAATCGTCTCGTTTTTATTTTCCAAGAAGCCATTAAATTGCATTTGTATGGAGGCCCTGTCGAAGGCGGACTCAGCGCATCTTGGGGTGGTCTCGAGGCTGCGCAGAGCAGCACCTCTGGGATTGGCCCCCACCCAAGGGGGCCGGTGGGCACCTACACAGAGCTCCCGGGGGATCACGAAGGCCGGCGGCCCCCGCACAGGGCGGCTGTAACCAGGAGCCCAGGGGAGAGCGGTCACCCCGTGAAGCAGCGTCTGCGCCTCCCTCCCAGCTCGCCAGCTCAGGACGTGCCCCCTGCCCGGGAGCTCGCTGTGGCCGGGGACGCGGCCCGTTTCCAAGCCATTAAGAGAACACGTTTCCAAGAAAACTCCCCAGAAGGCTTTATTACTTTAAATAGTCAAGCTTCCCAAGAGGCGAAAGGGTTCGTCCTCCAGTTATCCTGGCAAAATGCCAGCGAGAAGTTAACACTCGTTTTTTCGGTCTCCTGGGCAGACCTGAAATGAGGACACTAAATGCCAAGCAACTGTCAGAAAAGCTGCTATAAACCCTACTTTTAGATAGCAAACATGTGAATGGAAAAACATCATGCACTTTAGTTTCACATAATAAACATGTAACCGCTCTCACGCCAACTCCTAAAACGCTTAGACGACCTCAACGTTTAAACGACTTCTTTTCCTAGGACCCTTGGCACTGTGTATGAAAAGAAAGGAGGGGTGCAGTTGACCAATAGGGCTATTTTTGCTTCATTTAGGAATACTCTGAAAGATATGATAAACACAAGCTCAGATTACTAGGCACTTCTCCAACTAGAAAATCTTTTGACTAAATGCCCGTTGACAGAAACAACTTCTCTGGGAAACAGGAAGGAATTTTAAGATTTTCCTCCCACCCTCAAGGCAGCGCCAGGTTCAAGGAGAAAAAACAAAATGTGTCTTGTTGTTGCTGTTGTTTTACCAAACTAACTGGTTTTTGTTTTATTTTACCAAACTAACTAGTTTTTTGGTGTGTTTTTTTAACCTAACTGAATACATATAGTAGGAGGAAGGGAAATGAGTTACACATTTGAAAAAAGACCCATCAATGAAAGAAAAAGGCTATTCCTAGCTTCATTCGCGATGTAAAACTAATAACAATAAAATCTCTCCATTTGTCTATTTTGTCACCGTATTGACCCCTGACTCCATAGAAGGTGCCGCGCTGGACGCTGCCCTCACGAAACTGACCCTTGCAGCACATAGAACCCTCTACTAGTCCTCATGATTCTCCTATCTTTGTGATTCAAAAAAAAATCCGGTAAATGGAGGCTCCTACAGGACCTCAGAAATATTAATGCTCATATGGCAAAGACTGGCTCCCCGCAACCAGCCTTCCTCATCCTTCAGCCATCCCATGCGATGACCACATCATTGCAGTAGACCTCAAAGATGGTTTCTTTTCCATTCCTCTTCATGAGGACGACCGTCAATACTTCGCCTTTTCCGTACCCATCACAGATAATTCAGTCCCCCTACAACGTTAGCAGTGGAAGGTACTCCCGCAAGGAATGAAAAACAGTCCAGCTATGAGCCAAATATTCGTTAGTGAGGCCACCCGTCCCCTTTCTCAGTTTTGTCAAATCGTTCATTATATGGACGACATGCTCACTGCTCACCCAGACCCAATCCACCCACAATTCTGCTTGAAATCTCTTCTACATAGCCTTATGCAGCTGGGCCTCACCATGTCACCTGAAAAAGTACAAAACTACCCGCCTTACACCTTCCTAGGCTATACCACCACGAGCTCTATCAGGCCTGCCGTCCCCACTCTTGTTCTGCCCCATAAATGTTCTCTTCATGTGCTTCAGCGCCTCTGTGGTGAGATCAGTTGGTTGCGTCCTCATCTGAGTGTGACCACTCATGAGCTAAGACCTCTTTTTCCTCCTGGAGGGTGACCCCGACCCCTCCAGCTGTCGTTTGGTGGGCAGCGCCAAACGAGCCTGCCTGAGCCTCATAAATGACAGAATTAAAAATCTTCACCTAGCCCGCTTTCAACCAAAACTCCCTCTTTCTGCTCTAGTCATCAACTCCCCTGGGACTCCCATGGGTCTTCTGTATCAGGATCCCCCCTCTTTTGGATACACGTATCTTTTAGTCATTCAGGTAAAATTACCTCTTATTGTGATGCCATATGTATCCTTGGGAGAAAACTCAGAAAAACAGCTGTTCTCTTGTATGGCATCGAACCCGACCATTCACTCAAGAACATTCACTCAAGAACAAATACAACATCTTTCCCAAACTGATTTGAACATGCAAACTCTCCTATCAGGATTCACGGGTCAACTTGGTAACCATTTGCCAAAAGACAAACTCATCCCTGCCATGACTCTTCTTCCATTTGTTCTCTCCTCTCACTCCTTTCCTACAACTTCTCCTATCCCTCACACTGCTACAATCTTTACCGACACTAACAAAACTCACTTTTCTATAGTAGTAAAATCCCTCAGCGCCTCAGATTCCATCCACGTCGAGCAACGTACCGGCTCTGTTCAACAAGGAGAACTACGTGCTCTCCTCCAAGTTTTCCTACATCACCAATCCATCCCTTTTAATATCTTCACTGACAGTGCATATGCGGCTAATACTATCCGTGCGCTGCTACATGCGGTCCTTACGAACAAAATGACCATTCAAGATAATATGTTGCTTTTTTTGAAATCCCTCCTTGAAAATCACAAACACCCCTAGTTCATCCAACATATTCGTTCCCACACTGGACTCCCGGGACCTCTTGCCAGCGGCAATGCCTTAGCTGATTCCTCGCTCACGGTAAAATTATTAACCACAGACCTAGACCAGGCAAGACTCCTTCATGCAAAGTTTCACATGTCTGCTCTTCCTCTCCATCATCTCTTCCCCTCCTTAACACAGCAGCAATGCAAACGCCTCACAAAACCTGCTACAGGTGCCGCAAGCCTGGTCATTTTGCCAAGGAGTGCCCTCTCGTGGTTACTCCTAAGCCACAAAATGTTCCCCCCTCGGTCTGCCTGAGATGTAGGAAAGGACTTCATTGGAAGAGAGATTGTTGCTCAAAAACTGACCTTCAGGGCAATTCTCTTCCACCTTTAAACGAGATCAGGGGCACCTCTCAGCCCCGCAACTAAGAGAGGACCCCCCACCCGACATTTTTTGGACTATCCCCATTACCCAAGGTAAAGCATTTCTCACTCTCGTAGTGCAGGGCAAGTCCATTACTGGGCAAATAGACACCGGAGCTGACTTATCTGTCCTCCGCTCTTCTGACACAGACCCTTCGTGGCCGCTAAAACTAGGCCCCCTAGTTCAAGGTGTGGGAGGCCTAAGACCCTCACACCAGCTTACATCAACATTGACTTGGACAGACCTGGATGGCAGAACAGGCACCTTCCGCCCCCTTGTGTTACCCAACCTTACTCGTATCCTTTGGGGGCTGACGTTCTCCCCAAAGTGGGAGCCGCCCTCGCTACTCATCCTACAAATTACCCCCAAGCATAAAGGCCACTGGCCATCCACCTTTATTTACTTTATCCAAACCAAAACCTATAAGATTAACATGGGACACCCAAATCAAGGCCGCGACCCCCGCTATGCCGTGAGGACAGTCTTTGGAAAATGGACGCTCTGCGGAGAAAATGCCTGCTTAGATCTTCGTCCCTTCATCATGATGAATGCCACGCTCACTAATGGAACTTGGGTTTCTTCACACACGAATGACTCAGACTGGGCAGCCAGTCTCAATAGGACTGCAAACGCCACCCTCTCTGTGCACGCCTTACCCTGCGTCACTCTTCCCTTTCTTTATATAGACTCGAGCAACCAGTCCTTTGACTGTAACATCACCCATTGCGTCCTTTCCAATTGCTGGAACCATACCAACCCTCCCTATGCTATTGTTGTTAGAATTCCCTCCTTAATTTGGGTTCCCGTTAATACTACTGAGTGGACTGGCCCTTCTGAATTAATTACGCACTTACATTTTAGGCAAAAAAGAGCAGTTGGTGCAGTTGTAGCTCTCATCGCAGCTATTATAGCTAGCCTAGCAGCCGCTGCCACTAGCATCACTTCTACAGTCCAACCCAATTCCAATGCTAACACAATAAACAACTTAGTAGAAAGAATGGCCACCCCCTTGCAAACACAAAACCTGCTCAATAATCATATTCATGGCAGCCTACTTAATGTACAACAAATAGATTTACTAGAAGAAGTACAAATGATAATGCAACTGACAAGACTGCCCTGTGACATTAATTATCCACACATTTGTGTTACCCCCACCAGTGCCACTGATGGCATGGCAAACTTGACCACAGCCAGAGCAATGTTAAAACAAACCCTACTCGGACATTGGGACAACGACTTCTTAAATTTAACCACTCAGCTCACCCATCAAATTCTGACCCTTAACAGCACCCGAGCAACTACCATAGACACCACACTGACCACCAATATTCTAGCTAACCTTCAATCCCTTTTCACTCCCCCTAATCTCATAACACTTGTTATCATTTGATCTGTTCTTCTAATGTGTATACTCTGTATAAGATATGTACTGCGCAAAGTGCAAAACCTCCGCAAAGACGTTAAAACTTTAGTACTTGTCCAGCAGGCTATGGTCAGCGCTCTAGAAGCAGAAGAAGGCACTGCAGAAACCGTTTCTCAAGCCGCGAATATCTTCGGCCTTGCAGTCCTGCAAAAAATGCAGAGATAAACACCGTGCCAGAGAGCTTGGCTGGTAGCCAGTGACGGGTAAGATCCTCAGAGGAGGACAACCTAAGACAGGCACAGTCACCTTGGCACAAAACAACACCGGCGCTTCGCCTTGCCTCTAATGAAAGAAAAAAGGGGGAATTGTGGGCAAGCCGCCTACACCTTGTTAGACATAGGAAAACCTCTCTAACTATAAGGCCTTTGGGGTTCCACCCAAAGGATGGTGCCGAGGCATGCGGTGGACATGCCCGGGCATGTCCCTCGGAAATCTGCCTTCCCCCCAGCAACTAGAGCACATGAACCAATCAGCCTCGCTAAATTAGCATAGCCAGTAAACTGCTTGCACATTGCCTCACGGTCTATAAAAGCTACTACGCTTCCTCAATAAATCAGACCTGCGCCACCAGCCTGCGTCTCCAGAGTGGTTACTGTTCAGAGTGGTTACTCTGTTCGTCCTTACCTCTTTGGGAGTGGAGCCGCTGGACGGCACCGCAACAACTTACCATCTAGAAGATGCTACATCCTCTATCAACAGATGTGCCAGAGGAGCTCAGGCACTGGAGGGGAAATTCCAAAAGGCAAGAACCAACCGAGCCAAGGCTTTCAGGTAATGAGCTATGGGACAATGGCCACAAGGACGGAGAACAGCAATGAGGAAAGACGTGGATGGAGAAGAGCATGAGCTACGCATGAGAGAAGTAATGACTTGCTAGAAGGTGTGTGAAGGGGACAGCTGCTGGTGGACTGGTCACGAGCAGGTAGAGCCTGCGAGGGTGAGGATGAATCCCCGTTAGGACGAGCCTGTGAGGGCTCTGTGGGGCCGGAGAGAAGGGGGAAGACGGGAGCACAGCCCCACGAGGACCAGGCTCACCTCCATTCTGAGGTAAAAGGGAGGCGCAGATGGCCTCAATAAACAGAAGATACCAAGACAAAGACTTGAGGATGACCAAGAGCAGGGCGGCTGCCGACGGCTGCGAGGTTCAGGCTTCCTGGGTTCCTCTGGGCTCAGCTCCTCTGCTTCTCCACAAGGTCAGCTGGAGACCATCAGGTGAAGGGCTCTGTCTCCCTCGGTTTCCAGATTAAGACTTCGGCATCAAACTCAAACATCAAAACTCCAACCTTAAAAGCCCTCAACTCTGTCCCTTGCCTTGCCTTTTATCTGAGACCCCACCCACCAACATTGTTCGACAGGGGAAGAGAGAAGGAACATTGTAGGAGCGGAGAGACGGGAGTTCAGCTGAGATTTCTGTAGAGCGGATGGGTGGACGGGAGAGAGAGTTTCGGTACTTCCTGTCCCTGCAGTCGGTGGTGTGGTGACCAGAGAGGTGGGGACGGATGCTCCTTCCCAAAGAAGAAGAGTGAGCCTGCAGATGGGCACTGCCCCTTCTGCTTCCCGTCCTCCTTCACCAACGTGTGTGCTGGGGATAAAGGTTTCGAATCCCCGGAACATTCTGAAGGTGCTGGGGAGACGAGCAAACGACAACCACGCGTTCTCCAGGGAGCTCTTCACCAAGTGGGCTCCTGGCTCTGTGCGCATCTAGCTAAGCGGTACGCTGTTTCTTCTAGAAGAGTCTTGCCACATCCTGCTGTTCCAGTCAGAGCTGGCTCCCTGGTGGCTGTACCATGAGCAGCTACGCAGTCCAAGGAGCTCGCAGCTCCCTTTAAAAGGCCAAGAGGAAAGGAAATGCATGATGGCCGTGGTTGCTGTGTAATGCAGCTGCGAAGGAATGCCAGGCTCCCGCCACCGGGCTGCAGGCAGAGGGGAGCAGCCGCAGGGAGTGGGATCGGAGCAGAGTCTGTTTGGAATCCTGTAAGGCTCCTCGTTTACTCCAGAAGATGGGGTAAGAATGGATGGCAAAAACGCCCAACGAAGAACAGTTTATCGCAAACCTAACAGTGGCGAAAAGCCCCCCTGGGGGAGCAGATGTAGCTCAGTGGTTGAGCACCTGCTTCTCTCATCCGCGGTCCTGGGTTCAGTCCCTGGTACTGCCTAAAAAGAAATACTGCCGGTCTGTCTGACACTTACCAGTTCAGAAAAGTCATATTATCTACAAACAAATAGAACAATAATAGCTACACAAATGAATGGTCTTATAAAGAAAACACTCTCACGGGCCACGCCCGGTGAATGGCAGGAAAGTTCTTCATCTGCACTTAACGCACAGTTCCAAACCTAAGTTGGCTTCTTTTCCAGACCTTCCTACTAGAACCCTCTAACTCTGCTTTCCACGATGATGGAAACATTATACAGTGGCGCTGTCCAAAACAGGACAGCACAGTAGCTACCGGCCACAGGTGGTGACTGGGCACTGAAATGTGGCTGACGTTTAAATATTTCATATCAATTAACTAAAATTTAAATTTAAATTGCCACATGAGGATGGTGAACTCTGACCTCCCACATCAATACACACATAGATCAACTGGAAGCTTGTAAAAATGCAGATTCTCATTCAGCAAGTCTGTGCGGCACCTGAAAGTCCACATTTCTAACGCGCTCCCGCGTGGGGCCACTGCTGGACACTGAGCGTAAGTCCCCAGCGGCTCCGGAACCACCCGTATGCCTCGGGAGCTCTGTGGACCAGCGGTCTCCAAATTGTTTTGCTCACACCCCCCCAGTAAAAGCCTCCTGTTGCACACACGAAACACACACACAAGACAGAATTCCCAAAAGGACGGACACACAGAAGAGGCAATATTTTAAAACAATGACCACAATACCTTCATATCCTTAATGGCTAATCTCTCAAAACGTATTACGCTCCTGACACGAGATCCACCATTAACAACTGTGGGAGTAAACCCAGCTCTCAACAAGTCTTCCGTCGGCGCTGAAGAGGCAGGCAGCGATTTTTCACTCACATTGTGGCTAACAAAGCTCTTTGTACACTGAGAGGTGGACCCTGTGCCCATTTCCGTGTGCGTGTGAGAGTTCACATTTTTCACACTTACAGGAAGTCTCACCTCCAATCACTGCCCAGGCATTTGTTAAACGCTGTCTATATTTATGAGGGTTAATTTGGCTAAACAACGTAACACTGTCCACACCAGCACTTAGCTGGTTCCCAAACCGCGGAAGAAGTAAGGCCGCAGCTGCAGGCTCACCCACCAGCCTCCCCAGGCCCCTGCTCCGTGCGGCAGAGGGGCCCCTCGGCACGTACCCCAGCCCAGGACCGCCACCAGCCCCAGCTCCAAATAATGCTCACGCTTCCTTTCCCTCCTATCTTGTGATAAAAACAAGAGACGCCTCGGTTCTCTTTCACCACTGGGCATGCCCACCCTCTCTGAGAACCGCTGCCTCGATGGTACCTAGACTCTTCAGAACAAAGACGTAGCTCTAAGATAAAATTTACCTCTGACAATTAGGCCGAACTTTATGTACTTGAAAACATGCCGTGGAAATTCTTCCCAAACTAGTATAGAAACATTAACTGCACTTTTGGCAGGGTTTCGTGGGAACTGGACAACATGACTCGAGACTTTTCATGGAAAAATAAATGGGCAAAAGTTGCCAGGATGAGCCTGAAAAAGAATAGCAGTGCCCTACCTGTTATTAATACACACTACAAATCTATTATAAGCAAAGCAATAAAAATCAAGATAGGGAAGCGGCTGTGGCCCAGCCAAATGGGCTCCCGTCTACCATAGGGGAGGCCCTGGGTTCGCGTCCCGGGGCCTCCTTGTGAAGGCAGGTTCGCCCGCACACTGCGGAGAGCCGCCAGCCCAGAAGTCACAGAGCGCTGCCAGCCCGCAAGCGCCACAGAGAGCTGACTCAGCAAGGTGACGCAACATAGGGGGAAACAAGTAAGAACACAGAAGAGCGCTCAGCGAGTGGACGCAGAGCAAACAACAAGCAAGTCGCAAGGGGGGTGGGAATAAATAATAAATACAGACACAGAAGAAGGCACAGCGAATGGACAGAAAGAGCAGACAGCATGCGAAAAAGTTGCAAGGGGGTGGGGGGGGAATTAAGATAGCAAAAAAATTGACAAAGATATCAAAGGAACCAGAAAGAATCAGGACTAGATGAGGCTATATACGGAAATCCAACGTGTAACAGAGGGGGCATTTTGTTCCGGTGCAAAGAGGTTCAAGTACAAATGCGTAGCGGAGCTGGCTAGCTAGAAGGAAACAGTGAGCAGCCCGTCTCACACCCCACCCCTAAGCCAGCCGTTCTCAACCGGGGCAGTTCAGTCCCCCAGAGGAGGCCCGGCAGTGTCTGGAGACAGTGTCACAGCGGGGGGAAGCTACTGGCCTTTGGCGGGTCGAGGTCAAGCGTGCTGCTAAATACCCTGCGATGCACAGGCCAGTCCCACGTTATCCAGCCCACAATGTCCACAGCCCGAGGCTGAGGACCCCGACCCTGGCCTAAGGGTTAACATGAGAGGGGAGCCGTGCAGGGGGGACACGCCTGCTGGGCACCTGCCCCCTGCCCTCGGGGGACCCTGGGCATGGCCCCGCGCTGAGGCTGGCTCTTCTCGACTTGGCTTTCACAGTAAAGATAACGCTGTCCCCAAGCTCCAAGGCGAGCACGGCGATCCACGGTAGCTGTGGCGGCAAGAAGTGCCCGCAGGCTAGAAATGCCCCGCACACTGAAAGGGGGCTTGAGCTGCCCAGGAGGCCCCAGGCTGCTGGACAGAGCAGTTTTGGGGACCGGAGCTACAGGAATTTGAGGATGAAAATTTCAAGGGTGTGAACGAGGTATTTTACAACCCGCAGGCGTCATGCTCCTCTTATTCTAACAGACGCTAACACCTCAGCGCACGCGACAGACATCGACACCTTGATTTTCCTTTTAGGGGGCAGAGGGACAGAAATGCACGACTGGCCCGAGCACCCCCATTCGCCCAGGGCCCTTCGCCCAGCAGCCACCTGCTGAGGGGGCGTCCTGGAGCACAGGTGGCCTGCAGTGGCAGTCCCACACCCTGAAGCCGGACTGTCCAAGCCTCTGGCCCACATCAAGGCCCAGAGCACCCTGCCAAGAGCTGCGGGGCCTGCGGGCTGAAATGGGGGCACTTCCGAACCAGGAGCCTCACGACCAGGTCAAGCCCTCCACCCAGCGCACGGCCCACCGGCCCACCCGACGCTTCGGTACCGAGCAGCCCTTACTAACGTCATTTCCTGGGATGAAAAATGGGAGAGATAATGGTACCTCCTCAGCTGCAAATAAGCTGCAAAATTAGCCTAAAACCTCTGCTGAACACATAGTGCTGTCCACAAATATTAACAGCAGAAGCAACCGTCAGGGCGGCGGACGTGGCCCAGTGGTTAGGGCGTCCATCTACCACATGGGAGGTCCACGGTTCAAACCCCGGGCCTCCTTGACCGGTGTGGAGCTGGCCCATGCGCAGTGCTGATGCGCGCAAGGAGTGCCGTGCCACGCAGGGGTGTCCCCCGTGTAGGGGAGCCCCACGCACAAGGAGTGCACCCATAAGGAGAGATGCCCAGCGCGAAAGAAAGTGCAGCCTGCCCAGGAATGGCACCGCACACACTGAGAGCTGACACAAAAGATGATACGACAAAAAGAAACACAGATTCCTGTGCTGCTGACAACAACAGAAGCGGACAAAGAAGACACAGCAAATAGACACAGAGAACAGACAACCAGGGCGGGGGGGGGGGGGGGGGGGAGAAATAAATAAATCTTTAAAAAAAAAAAAAGCAACCTTGAGGAGGACACAGCGGGGATTAATCAGACACAACACACAGCAATGAGGTGAACGTGCTCTCCGACCCAGAACCAGGTGTTGCTGGAATGCAAGTGTCTAATTGGGTTTTGAAGCCTTTGCAGCCATTTTTAAAAAATATTTTAGGGAAGCGGACTTGGCCCAGTGGATAGGGTGTCCATCTACCACATGGGAGGTCCGCGGTTCAAACCCCGGGCCTCCTTGACCCCTGTGGAGCTGTCCCATGCACAGTGTAATGCACACAAGGAGTGCCGTGCCACGCAGGGGTGTCCCCCACGTAGGGGAGCCCCACACGCAGGGAGTGCACCCCGTAAGGAGAGCTGCCCAGAGCGAAAAAAGCTCAGTCTGCCCAGGAGTGGCGCCACACACATGGAGAGCTGATGCAGCAAGGTGACGCAACAAAAAAGAGATGCAGTTTCCCAGTGCCGCCAGCTAATGCAAGCAGACACAGAAGAACACACAGTGAGTGGACACGGAGAGCAGACAGTGGGGGGAAGGGGCAGAGAAATAAATCTTTAAAAAGAAAGAAATAAAACAAGTACATTTCACAGTACTATGGTATTTGCAGCTCTTTTAAGATCAACGGGACATTTTGAAGAATGCTGGGGCTTGAGTTTCTGTGCTTTGGGCACCTGCCCGCTGGCCTCCGCCATCCCAGACACACCTCGGGAGAGGCTGGACATCACGTGGATGCTAATTCTCTCTCCCAGAGGAGATGAAAGTATTGTGACTAGCAATAGAAGAAAGTGTAGCACTGATGGGGAGAAAGTGGCCATGGTACCTGCTGAGGGCAGGGAGAGGGAAGAAGAGATATGATGTGGGGGCATTTTCAGGACTTGGAGTTGTCCTGAATGATAGTGCAGGGACAGATGCTAGACTTTATATATCCTGCCATAACCCGCTGAATGGACTGGGGGAGAGTGTGAGCTACAGGGTAAACTATTATCTGTGTGGTGCAGCAGTGCTCCAAAATGTGTTCACCGAGTGCGATGAGTGTGCCACAGTGATGGGGGAGGTTGTTGGTGTGGGAGGAGGGGGTGGGGAGTGGGGGTATACGGGAACCTCTTATATTTTTTAATGTAACATTTTTTTGTGCGGTGTACATATTTCGAAAAAATACAATTTACAAAAATGATGGGGCGGGGGTGGGGAATGGGGTATATGGGAACCTCTTATGTTTTCTGTTTCCAAATGAAACGTTCTTTGTGATCTATTAACTTTAATAAAAAAATAATATAAAAAAACACAAATCAATCTTATCCCTGACCGAAAGAAAAAAGAAAGTAAATAAAACGTGGCGGTCGAGGCGAGCGGGGACAGCGGCGGGCAGGCTGTGGCAGCAGCAGCGCTCTCCACCGGGTGAGCCCGGCTCTGCAGGGGGGGGGGGGGGGACAAGCCACTGAGGGGTGGCCTCGAGGAAAACGCTGTCCCCAGGGGAGCCGCAGCGCAAACACGATAATTAACAGTGACTTGAACCTCCACGCGCCCGCAAAGGGTGTCGCTGCAGAGAGAGAGGCGCTGCGGGAATAAACGGGGGGCGGCTGCCGGCGCGGGGCGGCTCGGCGGGGGGTGGCGGCGGCTAATCAAGTTCATCAGACGCCTCGGCGGCCGGGGGCGCGCGGGCACCGGGGGGCAGCCGCGGGGAGGGCTGGGCGCCCCGGCACCCCCAGAAGGCCCTCGGCGCCGGGCCAACACCCTCCGGGTCCCGGCAGCCCTGCACCAGCCCCCCAGTTCTGCTCCAGGGGACCCCACCTGCCCCCGCCCCAGCACGTGCCAGCCACCTGGGCCCGGCGTGCCCCCTCCCCACGTGTGAGTCCAACTCGCAGCCGAATCCCGCGTTCTCCAGGGCGCCCCCCGCGCAGCTCGTTTAATGATGCACCCTCTGGCTGGAGCCCTGTAATTCCCCCGAGAGTCCAAGTAATTGGTAAAAATTAGACACGCGGAGACGTAAGACCGCTCAGAGAGGACACTTCCAACTGCAATTCTTCAAAGCTTTTCTTTTTAATACAATTCTGTACTCTCCCCATCTGGCCCTTTTCAAATGCCAAAGAAAACGTTCTTGTTATCTTGTGGGCTCTAAAAAAGGCGATGCATTTGTGTGCCACTAACGTTCTCACCAAGATTTCCTCTTCTTTGAAAGGCCAACCTTTGTGTATTTTTTTTTTTTAAGAAAAAGGAGAGAGGAAAATAACACCCATTGACTCGTGGGGCAAATCCCTATTATTGTGGCAAAGGAAGCATCACCCAGATGTTCATCTTTCACTGTTTGGGGTCCACGCTGAGAGGCCACGTGACAAAGATGCGCTTTTGGTACAGGTAAATACGCAAACAAAGGATGGAATGCATTTATGGTCTGCTAGCAAAGGATCCCAGCGAGAATCCAGGGCACAGAGATAAGCCGCTTCATTAAGGAAAATTCTCTTGCGCAGCGCCATCCCGGGCCCTGGTGCTCTGAGTAAGTAATGGGAATTTAAAGATGACAGATTGACTAAGGAGGAGGGGAGGTGGACAGACATACAAAAAGTCAGTAACGAAAGAGCCTGACAAGTGTGAGGATGGCTGTGCGCGAAGAGGAGAACAAGCGGCCCAAGGGGGCAGGATCAGTCCCAAAAGTAGCTCGAGAGACATCTCAGGGGTCCCAAGATGACGGCCAGTGGGGCCGAACAGGGCCACACAATATTACTTGTTGTTTTTTTTTTAAAGATTTATTTCTCTCCCCTGTCCCGCGCCCCCTGTTGTCTGCTCTCTGTCCATTTTCTGTATGTGCTTCTGTGTCCACTTGTGTTGTTGTCAGCAGTACCAGGAATCTGTGTCTGGTTTTGTTGCATCATCTTGCTGCGTCAGCTCTCCGTGTGTGCAGCATCACTCCTGGGCAGGCTGCACTTTCTTTCGCGCTGGGCGGCTCTCCTTATGGGGCACACTCCTTGCACGTGGGGCTCCCCTACGCAGGGGACACCTCTGCATGGCAGGGCACCTCTTGCGTGCATCAGCACTGCGCATGGGCCAGCCCCACACGGGTCAAGGAGGCCCGGGGTTTGAACCCTGGACCTCCCATGTGGTAGGCGGACATTCTATCCATTGAGCCACATCTGCTTTCCAACATTACTTTGAAAGAAAGTCAGGATAAAGAGATAGACAGAGGGTAGGGAGAGAGATGGCGGGTGGATGGCAGGTGCGTGATACGACAAATGTGGCAGCAGGTGTGTCTGGGTATGCTGGGGCCAAGGTATGCTGGGGCTCCCTGCAGGGGTTTTGTTATGATTTTTACAATGGTTCTATAAGTTTAAAATTATCTCAAAATAAAAAGTTTAAGAAAAGAAGCCAGACTTCTGACTTCCCTCAGGAGGATATAAAAGGTGCGGCAACACCTGCCCGCCAACAGCGGGGAGCTCAGGCTCCTGGGGGCTCCACGGCGGACCGAGGGCGCCGAGCCTGCAAGCGTGCCTCAGGAGAAAGGCCGAAGCGGCCCCGAGTTCAGATTCCGCGCTAAACGAGGCCGAGCCTGCTCTGAGATTGGCTGTCCTGGAAATAAAACCACAGAAAACCCAAGAAGGTTCTCGTCTTTCCTCGTCACTGGGTGTGGGCCACCGGCTGGCTCAGGAGGACGTTGCGCTGCTCACACTCTTCACCGCCCTTCTGGAATTTTCCACCGCCGCCCTTCTGGAATCTTCTACCACCACCCTTCTGGGCTCTTCTATAGCCATCCTTCTGGACTCTTTCACCTCCACCCTTCTAGATTCTTACGCTGCTGCCCTCCTAGAATTTTTTGCCACCACCCTTCTGGAATCTTCTACCGCCACCCTGCTGGGATGGCTGGTGTGGAAAGTGCGTCCCAGCAGCCTCCGGCAGGTCAGCGACCCAAAGGCGGGCGCCGTGGGCCCCGCACCTGCAGAGCCTCCCCCCGCTGGCCAGCTCCCCTCCCGGGTCCTGACAACACCTCCCTGCAGGCGCCTGCCGGCCGATGCCCACACAGCCTGCCCCACCACGATGCCCACGCCCTCCCGCGGCCACAGGGGGCCACACACACCCTTCGCCTCCCTCCCCAGCCCTGCGTCCACCCCTAGGCCCCCCCAGCCCTGTGTCCACCCCTCGGCCTCTGCCCGGGCCCACATCCACCCCTTGGCCCCCTCCGGCCCCACGTCCGCCCCTCAGCCCCCTCAAGCCCTGCTTCCGCCCCTTGGGCCCCCCAGCCCTGCGTCCACCCCTCGGCCCCCCCCACTCCTCGGTCCCCCCCAGCCCCGCGTCCGCCCCTCGGCCCCCCCCAGCCCCGCGTCCGCCCCTCGGCCCCCCCCAGCCCCGCGTCCGCCCCTCGGCCCCCCCCAGCCCCGCGTCCGCCCCTCGGCCCCCCCCCAGCCCCGCGTCCGCCCTTCGGCCCCCCCCAGCCCTGGGTCCACCCTTCGGCCTCCGCCCGGCCATGTGTCCACCCCTCAGCCCACCCCAGCCCCACGTCTGCCCCTCGGCCCCCCCCCCCCAGCCCCGCGTCCGCCCCTCGGCCCCCCCCAGCCCCACGTCCACCCCTCAGCCCCCTCAAGCCCTGCTTCCGCCCCTTGGGCCCCCCAGCCCTGCGTCCACCCCTCGGCCCCCCCCCAGCCCCATGTCCACTCCTCGGTGCCCCCCAGCCCCGCGTCCGCCCCTCGGCCTCCCCCAGCCCCATGTCCACCCCGGCGGCCGCAGCTGCCCTCCTGCCCCACCTTCCTGCGCCGCTGCCCGAGGCGCCCGGGCCCTCCTGGCTCAGGACTCGGGGCACTGGGTGGGCCCCCCGCCTCGAGGTGGACGCCTCCAGGAGCAGCGCACGCACCAAGCTTCCTCAGCCCGCCCCTCGCCCTCCGAGGTCCCCCTGGGAGCGCGTCCCCCTCTCGGGGTCCAGCCAAGGTGCCCTCACGTCCCCGCCCCGGCCGCCCTCCGGGCAGCCCCTGCCTCCTGGATAAGAGGCTCACTACACCGTGTCGCCTCCTCTTTCCAGGCAAGCCTTAAACCCAACCCCGGCACCCTGCCCCCTCACTTCTCACCACCCCCCAGCCCCCACTAAGCCCCCAGCCCCCTCGTCCTGTGCTCCCTGGCGGTCAGCACTTGGCGGTGGCTCCTCTGGGTGTCACCAAGGACTGGCCTGGGCACGGAGCCACCCACCCAGGCTGCGCTGCCCCCCCAGGCCCCGACCCCCTGGGCCGCGTCGCGCCTCCCCCAGGTCTGCCCTCCCCGCCACACCTCCCCTCGCTCAGTCCCCACGTCACCCCGACCCAGAGCCCACGCGAGCCGGGCGCCTTCTCTAAAGCACCCCCTTAAGGAAGTCCAGGGGATGGCCCCAAACGAAGACCCCGGATTCAGCCGGCAGGTCCATCACTCGCATGTCTGTCTTTCCGTCCCTCGTCGAGAAGCTTCCAGACGCCTGGAAACGCCCTCGTGCGGCGAAGCTCTAGCCCACGTGTTTTTGTTAGAAACACCCAGCTGAGAGGAGGGACGTTTGCCCCTTGAAACGGGGGCGGCTGTTCTACTCAAGGGGGAGGTGGGCCCGGGGACGGCCGCGGGGTGGGCAGGGGGCTCCCGCTTCCACGAGCTCAGCTTCTACGACGCGGGCACCGGCCACCCCGGGGTGGCACCGAGGGCCGCCGGCTAAATTCCAACCAGCCTCGGGAGGAAGCAGCCGGATGGGCCATCCCCTTTCACGGGCCACCTGATGTACAGCCCTTCCTGCCGCAGGCAAGGAAAAAGGGTGCCTCAGATGAGGTGTCTCTTCCGCCTTCCGTAACGGCTTCGGCTCGCTGCCCGCGTAAGCTGGGGCCACCCCCGGCCCCCGGCCTGGCAGGACGCACAGCAGATGCCTGCAGAGCTCACAATGCCCTGTGCTCTGCACCACGCGCTCCACGCCAGGAACCAGGACTCAAATGGCTTCAACTTATTAGTGACAAAGGCCACGTCCCCCACGCCCAAACCAGCTCCATGTCCCAACGACACCCATTCCACAGCTGCGAGATGGAACAGGGCAGCCCGCTCCTGTACTTACGTCTGCAACTATGAGACGACCTGGAGTTAAACCCACGCTTGTGAACATCAGAAGTGACACTTTAATAACTGGTTTCTCTTGGGAAGAGGATTTGGCTCAACGGACAGGGCGTCCGCCTACCACATGGGAGGTCCAGGGTTCAAGCCCTGGGCCTCCTGACCCATGTGCAGCTGGCCCATGCACAGCGCTGATGCACGCAAGGAGTGCCGTGCCACGCAGGGGTGTCCCCCGAGTAGGGGAGCCCCACGCGCAAGGAGTGTGCCCCGTAAGGAGAGCCGCCCAGCGTGAAAAAAGTGCAGCCTGCCCAGGAATGGTGCCGCCCACACGGAGAGCTGACGCAGCAAGATGACACAACAAAAAGAGACACAGATTCCCTGTGCCAATGACAGAATGAAAGCAGACACAGAAGAACACACAGCGAATGGACACAGAGAGTAGACAGCAGGGGGTGGGGAAAGGTAAATTTTAAAAAAAATCTTAAAAAATATATATATCATTATAAGAAATAAATAACTTCTCTTAAACCATCAATTTTTGAGATCTATGGCAACTCATTCTAAGGAAAAGTGCCCGAACGAATGAAAGACAATTTAATATACTTAGACTTCAGAGTGGATGTAACTGGACTGTCTGTTAAAAATCACTAAATGTTCCCAAGAACAAGTTGCAAGAAGGAAGTACAAACTCTTCTTTCTATTTATTCAGTTAAGTATCTTGTGTTCGATTACTCATTCTAGAGGAGCCCAAGAAACTGACTTGGATTGTATTCAATACACTGAGAATCAAGAACAATTTTAAGTTAGATTTGTGGTTTGGCCTGCCATTTTAAAATGAAATGGCAGTTAGAATTTTCCAAAGAAAAGACCAGACACTTTTTCATGGATTTAAGTGAAATTTGTCAAATGGAAAAGGATCAGAGGAGTGTTAACTGCACAGTGTGTTTTGGAATGACCTGTTAATAATTCAGTTAAACTGTCAAAGACGTTCTCAAGTTACCCAAACTCCCCTAAAAAACATTTCCTTCTAAGATTTCAATAAATTCCTCCCAGCACATGTACATCACTCTTACATTTACCCAAAAGAAGTCAGGCCCAGGTGAGAAGCTCCTTCCTGCAGAAACAGTTCCTGGGTTTGCTTTCCGAAGGGAAGTCGTCTGTCCTTTTTTTCAAATGCCCAGGGCGTGAGGTAGGGGTCTTATTTTCTGGATTAGAGTGTAGGTGCCTGGAGGGCAGGCGCCACCTCCAATTAAGCTGAGCCCCTGCGGTTTCTACTGTCCCAGGTTGAGGTCCTAGCAGAATATTCAATAGGTGCTTGCAAATGAAGAAATGAAAGAATGAAGGAAATCAGTCTTGTATGGTTCTTTTATTTCTTTATCCTTATTTCGCTGCAGACTCCAAAAGCTAAATCTTCCTGTTTGCCTTTCAAGTACATTAAGATTCATATCCAAGGTTCAAGTAGCCAGCCCGTGCTGATTCTTGTTAATGAACTTGATTTGGACAGAGAGTAATCTAGAACATTCATCTAATCCTGCACCTCTTTCAATGGGGTCTGCTTGGAAAACGTTAACCAGGCATTTAGCTACTTTCCAGAGCTAAACTGTTTCATTTACCAGCACCTCCAGCTGTCAGAACTTTGGCAGACTTTGTGAAAAATATCGCTTTAACTGTCCTTTTCAAAAATTAATCACGTAAGGCTTCCTCTGTTTTATTTTTACTATTTACACTACCTACCGATACATAAAAAATTCTGTCGTGCCCTTTGCCATCTTTGTTTGAAGAGTGTGGGGACTTTTCCAGATGATGTACAACGTGGTTACCGCACTTGCAGGGAGAGCTTGTACTTGCGCTTTAGAATCACCGTTTACAATAATCCTGCTTCCCGTTACCCTCACTCCTCTCCCGCCCCAACGCCCCCGGGGGTGGAGGAGGAGGAACGTCTCCACGGGAAGTCATCCACGCCAGGGCTGCACCCTTCTTTCTTCTCTTTCAGGCAGTTCTAAAGACCCTTTTAAAGTTACCCAAGGAGTTTCTCCACATCTGCTTATCAGGAACTGGAATGCTGGATGAACTCTCCCAGGCGCTCCCTGCCTCCAGATGCAAGTGGACTGAAATCAAGGAGCGGAGAAAACCACCCGAGGGGACGCTCCAGAACCTGCGCGCCCACGTCTCACCTCCCTGACAGCGTCACTCGTTTTCCTCTTAGCCCAGGGCTCTTCACCTTTTCTGTTCCATGGACCCCTCTGCCAGTCAGGTGAAGACCACAGACCCCTTATGGAGTCCACACTGTACTGTGTGTTATTTAATAAATACATGGGAAGCGGACTTGGCCCAGTGATTAGGGCATCTGCCTAGCACATGGGAGGTCCAGGGTCCTTGACCCGTGTGGAGCTGGCCCATGCGCAGTGCTGATGTGCACAAGGAGTGCCCTGCCATGCAGGGGTGTCCCCGCGTAGGGGAGCCCCACGCGCAAGGAATGCACCCTGTAAGGAGGGCCACCCAGCGTGAAAGAAAGTGCAGCCTGCCCAGGAATGGCACCACACACACGGAGAGCTGATGCAGCAAGATGACACAACAAAAAGAAACACAGATTCCCGGTGCCGCTGATAAGGACAGAAGTGGTCACAGAAGAACATGCAGTGAATGGACACAGAGAGCAGACAACTGGGCGGGGTGGGAGGCGGGGAAGGGGAGAGAAATAAAAAATAAATCTATTAAAAATAATAATAATAAGTAAATAAATGCATCACACCCGCACCAGCAAGTCCCTATGAGAAGAACGTTTTTGTGGGTTTCCATTCGAGCTCACGGACCCCTTGTTAGGAACCCGTCTTGGAGAAAGCTCCATCTTCTCTGGAAGGAAAGAACCCTGTTAGCACGCAAGCACCTGCACTGGCCGGCAGTGGACTACACCCGAAGTGGGTTCCTTTTCCGAAAGAGGGGCGTCCTTGCCCCCTCACCCATCAGCTAATTTCAGAGTTGGCACAGGCCTTGGAAACCATTTAGTCCTGGCCCCTCTGGTACCAGCTAAAAATAGAGGCCCAGAATGGGAAGCGGCCGTGGCTCAATCGACTGGGCTCCCGCCTATCACATGGGAGGCCCTGGGTTCGCGTCCCGGGGCCTGAGCCTGCACGCCACGGAAAGCTGACAGCCTGCGCCCGCGGACAGCTGGCGCAGCAAGGTGACGCAACAAAGGGAGACAAGCAGACACGAAGAACGCACAGCGAATGGACACAGAGAGCAGAGAGCAAGCAAGCCGCAAGGGGGGGGAGGTGGGAACAAATAAAAAATTAATTAATTAAAAAAAAAAATAGAGGCCCAGAAATTTCCCCGACGTGCTCCGCACGCTCTGCGGCCCACGAGCTGCCACGTGTGCCTTGGACCCAGGTTGGTGCCCTGCGTTCCTTCGGCCTCGTGTCGCCTCACTCTCCCCAATGCCCGGTGCTCCAGAGGACTGCAGCAGCAATGCCCGGCAGTGTCGCTCAGCGCTGGGCACGGAGGCAGACGAGGTAGCAAGGGCCTCTCCGCCCTGCTACCCAAGCACAGGAGGGCCGGCACGGTCGAGGCACGTGTGAGGCTGAATCAGGCTCTGCACCTAACAAGCGCCCGTGAGGCTCACAAGCAAAGTAACGTTTGAGAAGTACTGCCCCGCCGCAGGAGAGCAAAACACGTCTTCCCATTTAGAGAGAAGCTAAATTTACAGCCTGCTGGCTTCCAGTCCTGTGCTCACAGCCCCTCCTGAGCAGAATTAGCTACTCCTGCGACCTGAGCGGACACACCTGCCTCCTCCAGGCCAAATCAGTCATCGATGGGAATGAGCCCCAGAGCCCAGAGCATTCCCTACCCCAGAGGCACACGGTAAGTCAGCTTTGCTTTGCGTCCTTCCTGAAATTCTGATTTGAGACCGTCGAGTGGTGAAATGGAGATCAAAGATGCCCACCCCCACTTTAATTCATAAAAGAACCACAGGTGACACAGCAGGAGCTTCATGTCAGAGCTAAGAATGCAGGTTCTGTTCACGTCATATACAAAAATCAACTCAAAGCGCACCAACAGCCTAAGTACAGGAGCTAAAAGCATTAAGGCTCTTAGGAAAAAACATAGGGAAATATGTTTAAGTCCTTGTATCAGGCAATGGGTTCTGAGACCTTACCAAAAGCAAGAGCAACAGCAACAAAATAGACATAAATTAGACTTCGTCAAAATTAAAAACATTTGCACATCGAAGGACATTATCAAGAAAGTGAAAAGACAACTTACAGAGTGGGAGAAAGTATTCAAAAACCATACATTTGACAATGATTTAATATCTGGAATATATAAAGAACTCTTACAAGTCGACAACGAAATGACAACCCAATGTAAAAGTGGACAAAGGTCTTGAACAGGTATTTCTCTAAAGAAGATACACAAATGGCCCATAAACACACGAAAATATGCTTAACATCATTAGCCACTAGGGAAACACGCACCAAAACCACAATGAGATGCCACTTAACACCCCCTAGGAGGGTTATTATTTTTTAAAAATTCAGAAAATAGCAGGTGTTGACAAGGCTATGAGAAAATGAGAAAAAGGAAGCCTTGTATAGTAGGAGGGGAAAGTAAAATGGCACAGACACTGTGGAAAAAGTGAGACGTAGAACTACCGTACGATGCAGCAATCTCACTTCTGGCTATTTACCCAAAAGAATTGAAAACAGGTGCTCAAACATATAATTGTACACCAGTGTTCACAGCAGCATTATTCACACTAGCTTGGAAGCAAGGCAAGTGTCCCTCAACAGATGAATGGATGAACAAAATGTGATATACCGTACACGGGAATATTACTGAGCTGGAAAAAGGAATGAAGTCCCGGCACATGCAGCAACGTG
Source organism: Dasypus novemcinctus (assembly GCF_030445035.2). Lineage (NCBI taxonomy): Eukaryota > Metazoa > Chordata > Mammalia > Cingulata > Dasypodidae > Dasypus > Dasypus novemcinctus. Next base: position 41,845,225 of record NC_080703.1, on the reverse strand, counting down.
AGTGAACCCTGAGGGCATCCTGTTGAGTGACATAAGCCAGGCACAAAAGGACAGGCATTGTCTGGTTTCACTTACGTGCCATCATTCACAGAGACGTGAAGTACATTACCAGGAACCAGGGGTGGGAGTGGGGGAGGATGGAGGGTTTCGCCTAATGGGTAGAGTTTCTGTTTGGGGTGACGGGAAGGTTTGGTCAGGGATGGCGGTGATGGAAACATAACATTGTGAATGCAATTAACACACGGAATCATAGACTTGAAAGTGGTTACAACGGGGAATTTTATGTTATAGATACGTTAGACACTAAAAAGGAAAACAGAAAATAAGTGTAGGGCCTGGAGAGCCTGCCTGGGAGCAAGGCAGAACGCTGCGGCTACTGTCTGGGTGACCTGGACAAATCATGCCTGTGCCTCGATTTCCACACCTTTTAAATGGGTATAGTAAGAGTACCTATTTCATGGGCTGATTATGAGGATGAAAGCATACCGATAAAGCCAGGCACACAGTAAACACTCAATAAACGTGACCTGCAGTCATTATGCACGGCCCTGTGCTCATGTGAATGAAAACTCGGAGGCCTGGAGGACAGTTTCCTCTCGGGACTGAACCATACACGGACCAACGGCCAAAGGACACAATTACACATAAAAGGCAGATACTAAGAAACATCTCACCCTACAAAAAACATGAGTAATTCTGGGCTTTGGCAAAGACGTTTGCCACCTTCAACTTCAAATTCTAACGCATGCTGATGTCGACCAGGAGCTCTAGAGCTTCATCAGCCGTGAAGAGCAGAGAGAGCTTTACGTTATATGCTACCCGCTCACATTTTTTTTTAAAGATTTATTTATTTCTCTCCCCTTCCCCCCATTGTCTGTTCTCTGTGTCCATTTGCTGTGTGTTCTTCTGCATCTGCTTGCACTATCTGGCAGCGCTGGGAAAGTGCATCTCTTTTTGTTGCGTCATCTTGCTGCATCAGTTCTCCGTGTGTGCAGCACCATTCCTGGGCAGGCTGCACTTTTTTCGCACCAGGTGGTTCTCCTTATGGGGCGCGCTCCTTGTGCGTGGGGCTCCCCTACACAGGGGACACCCCTGCGTGGCAGGGCACTCCTTGCGCACATCAGCACTGCGCATGGGCCAGCTCCACACGGGTCAAGGAGGCCTGGGGTTTGAACCCTGGATCCTCCATATGGTAGGTGGACGCCCTATCCACTGAGCCACGTCCACTTCCTTCTTACATTTTCTAACATAATGTTTGTGTTATCTATTTATTTTTTAAAAAGATGATTTAAAGAAAGGTTAAAAAAAAAGAGATGATGAAAAAAAAAAGAAAGAGCTCTGCGTACCTTAAAGAGACACCCATGTGCGTCACACAAGCTCACGTCTTACGGTTGTCCCTTATGAATTCACTGCCCCAAAGCTTTGCCCACTCCACAGAACTTTAAAAAACAGAGAAGGATCGGTTGCTCTGTTTTCTCTCAGTCTTTTGAAACTATGGCATGTGTTGTCATTTCTTCTACGATAGTTGGCCGAAGGTCAAATCTGATTTTGTTTTCCAGACATCGTGTCAGTTTTTATTTTCATGAAAGCAGTAAAAGCATGTTGTGCTTTCTCTCCCATGCTCACTGTTTCTAAAAAAAGGCATTTAGAGGACCTGCCATGAGACAGATGGTGAGTGAGGCTTCCGGGCTTTGAGCAACCGGCAAGAACTGAGGGAGCGCCACAAAACAGGAAAAGAACTGTAGGAACAGGGCAAGAACCTGACCAAGAAAAAGGCGACTTAAAAGTGGCAGGCTGGCACGCCGCCCTGCAGGCTCTCTCCCTTGCCTTCAGCCGGTGCAGGGCCGGCTCCCAGGGCAGATCCTGGTCCTGGTTCCTGAGGGTCAGAGTGGCCCCCAAGTCTCTGCCGGGAGCACGCAAGCCTGGCTCAGGCTGGCTGTTGGTGGCCTGAGGCTCTCACCGTCCCAGGACTTGCCCGCATGTCGAGGGCATTTCCCAGAGTTCTTTTATAGGATGCTGTGGGAGAGCAGTCAGGTCATACTGTCCAGGTGCAGGATACACAGCACAGTGCCAGGACTGTGCGGGAGCCGTTTCCCAGGGAAGAGGGGGCATTTGTAGCCTTGACCGTGGGGGCTTCCTAGGGCCATATGCACATGCCCAAGACGAGACGCCTGCAGAAAGGACAGCCTGGAGCTATTCTCAGACACCCCATTGCAGGGATAAGGCCCTCGAGGGGAGCACTTGCTCAGGCCAACGTGCAAAGACTGGGAAAGATGTTTTCTTTTTTCCTTCTCTTTTTTATTAGCTCCAGGTAGTCAAGGAAAAATCAGTCACAGCACTAGGTGGATACAAGTTTAAGAAACAGACGCCACAGAGTGTAAATTCCATCAAAAACACATTAAAGGGAAGCGGACTTGGCCCAGTGGTTAGGGCGTCCACCTATCACATGGGAGGTCCATGGTTCAAACCCCGGACCTCTTTGACCCATATGGAGCTGGCCCACGCGCAGTGCTGATGCGTGCAAGGAGTGCCGTGCCACACAGGGGTGTCCCCTGCACATGGGAGCCCCATGTGCAAGGAGTGTGCCCTATAAGGAGAGCTGTCCAGCACGAAAAAGTGCAGTCTGCCTAAGAATGGTGCCACACACATGGAGAGCTGACACAACAAGATGACACAACAAAGAGAAACACAGATTCCCGGTGCTGCTGATAAGGATAGAAGCAGTCACAGAAGAACACACAGCAAATGGACACAGAGAGCAGACAACTGGGGAGGTGGAGAGTGGGGGAAGGGGAGAAAAATAAAAAATAAATCTTAAAAAAAAACAAAAAAACACATTAAATATAAACATATCCAGGTTTCAACAAAAGGTTACAAACTACAAAGAAACAGGAAGCAAGGGCCCAGACAAAGGAGAAGACTAAAGCATTAGAAGCCATTCACAAGGAAGACCAGACCTGAGACACAGAAAAAGACTTTTAGAAAATGGTCCTAAACATGGTCAAAGAAAGAAAGGAAAACATGGACAAACACCTAAAGGAAATCAGGAAAACGACAGATGAACATGCACAGATTACCAATAGAGAGATGAAAAGGAACTGAACAGAGCTCAAGACCTTACAAACAGACATTAAAAATTCCCTAGAGGGGCTTGACAGCAGTCTAGAGCTGGCAGGAGGAAGAGTCAGTGAACTTGAAGGTACGAGGATGGAAGTCATCCAGTCTGAGGAGTGGAAAGAAGAAACAATGAAGAAAAGTGAACAGAGCTGAGGAACCAAGGGACACGTCAAGCAGACCAGTACACATAATGCAGGAGTCCCAGAATGAAAAAGAGAGAGAGAAAGGAGCAGCAACACTATTCAAGGAAATAACAGATGAAAACTTCCCAAGTTTAACAAAAAACACAAATATACATACCCAAGATGTTAATGAACTTCAAACAGGATAAAAATTAAATAAACCTACACTATAGCATATTTACTCAAACTGCTGAATTCCGAAGTTAAAGAGAGAATTCTGAAAGCCACAAGAGAGAAGCGACATGTATGTGCACGGGAGCCTCCACAAGGTTAAACGCCAATGGTTCCTGGGCAACTATGGAGGCGAGAAGGCAGTGGGATGACATATTAAAGAGCTGAAAGGGAAACACTGCCAATCGAGAATTCTATACCCAGCAAAACTGGCTCTCAAAAATGAAAGAGAGATGACGACATCCCAGATAAACAAAAGCTGAGGGAGCTCGTCACCACTAGATCTGCCCTACAGTAGATGCTAAAGGAGTTCTACAGGCTGAATGGAAAAGAAAATAGACATGATATCAAAGCTGCCTAAAGAAATAAAGATCCTCAGTGAGGGGACATGGGTGAATACAAATGCCAGTGGTATTGTATCGTCAGTTTGTAAATTCTGCTTTTCACTTCCTACAGGATCTAAAAGGCATATGCATAAGATGGAATGATAGATCGGTGGTTTTGGAATCATAATGTATAAACACGTAAACTGTGACAAGAACTGCATAATGGTGGAGGGATGGAGCGTTATAGGAACCTAGTTTTTGTGTACTATTGAAGTTAAGTTGGGATCAAAGGAAACAAGGACGTTATAGATTCAGGATGTTCAGTTTAAGCCTCAGGGCAATGACAAAGAAAATACTAGACACTATGCAAGTTCACAGAGACAGAAATTAGAGTGATAGGTTGCCAGGAGTAGGAGGCAGGGAGAATGGGGAGTTAAAGCATAACAGGTGTACAATTTCTGTTTGGGTAGATGGGAAAGTGTTGGTAATAGAAGGTGGTGATACTGTACTACTGAGAATATGATCAATCCCATTGAATGGTATGCTTGGGAGTGGCTGATGTGGGAGAAATCTATATTATATATAGGTTCCCACAGTTTAAAAAAACGAAGAGCCACTGAAGAGGCAGTGACAAATACAATACACTATGCTGCAGGGGAGAACGGGCTCAAAGGGACATTCCTGGGACACATGAAAAACCTGGAACCCAGACTATAAGCTATGTTAAATTTCTTGAACTGACTAACTGAACTTAGAGTGGTTATGTAAATGAATCTCTTTTTCTGTGGAAGTGTACACGGCAGTCTTACTTGTTCAAGGAGAATGATGCCTACAGCCTACACTCAAGTGTGCAGAAAATGGAGGGATGGATGGAGGGAGGGATGGATAGATAGTGGTGGTGGTGGGGAGAATGATACAGCAAATGTTGCAAAAAGTTAAAACTGGTGATCTGGGTACCCTGTGGGGGCAGCAGGTAGAGATGTTGGAGTAGTCTGTACAGCGTTTGTATTATTTTTCAACTGTCTTGTAAGTCTGAACATATTTCAAAATAAAAGTTGTTTTTAAAAATAATTTTATTTCAATTTCAAAAAATAACAGTAAAAGACAGCTAAACAAGTTATGGAAACATCATCCCTAAAAAGTTCTATCTAGACACGTTAATCTCTTTTAAAACTAATTATGCCAACTTGTAATTCTTTTTTTTAGGTCATTTAAATAAATTAATGTTGGTCCTTTTGAGAGATCAAGCCCTGCCTTCCTTTTCCCAATTAGGCCCATTAACAAATAGAAGAGCAGTATTCACTTGAGCAAGCCAAACTGAAAAAACATCCCCAAAGCCTTGAAAATCTAAATCAAGACCAACCAGTTAGAGCACTTGATTCAGATGGGTTTTTATTCTCCCAAGGGAATAAAATTTAAAGTACTTTAGAGTTTGGGGAAGACAGTAGGTTTGTATATAGCCTTAAAAGACGAATGAGGGAAGCGGACATAGCTCAAGTGATAGAGCGTCCGCCTACCATATGGAGGGTCCAGGGTTCAAATCCCGGGCCTCCTGACCCATATGGTGAGCTAGCCCACGCGCAGTGCTGATGTGCACAAAGAGTGCCGTGCCATGCAGGGGCATCCCCGCATAGCGGAGCCCCCACGCAAGGAGTGCGCCCCATAAGGAGAGCTGTCCTGTGTGAAAAAAGCGCAGCCCGCCCAGGAGTGGCGCCACACACATGGAGAGCTGATGCAGCAAGATGACGCAACAAAGAGAGACGCAGTTTCCCAGTGCCACCAAAGAATGCAAGCAGACGCAGAAGAACACACAGTGAAAGGACAGAGAGAGCAGACAACGTGGGGGGCAGGGGGGAAGGGGAGAGAAATAAATAAAAAATAAATCTTTAAAAAAAAAAGGATGAATGAGTTTTCAGGCCATGCTTTTCAGATTAACAGCCCGACACTTTCATTAGCTGGACGCACAGCTCTTCAGGGAAGACGTTCTCACAGCTGAGTTTACTCCAGTAAATCAAATGCGAGAGAGGATGTGGCCTGGAGCTCCACTTCCACAGGCAGGCACGGCACTGCCCCACAGGACACAGGAGCTCCCCTCGGGCCACTTTTGTGCCTGAGGCCCTGGGAAGAGCACGCGAAGCTCAACAGCCACCTTCCCGTGCTGCCCTCCGCCCTCGGAAGCTTACCTCTCCACTTTCTTGATCAGGATGGCCCTGAAGATGTGCTCGAGGGGCGTCCTCTCCCGCTCCGGGGTCAGCTGTACGAAGGGGTGCAGGGCGGCCAGGAAGAAGCCCTGCTGGTAGAGCTCCAGGAGCTGGGAGGGCAGGTCCCGCAGCGAGGCCAGGCGCACCGCGGAGGACCTCGGCAGCTCCGCTGGAGGGGAGAGAGGGGCGCCCGTCAGAGCCCACCCAGACCCCCGCCGCAGCCCACCCTGCTCCTGCTCCCCTTGCCCTGGGGGGAGCCCCCAGGCCATGTCGTGGTCAAGATGAGCTTGTTCCTATCTTAACTCTTGTCCTCTGATTAACAGGCTGGTCACTTTGCAGCTAATCCAAGGACACTGATGACTGGTCGTTGGGTTGGTTTGAAGCTGTCCGTACCCGAGAAAAACATGATCTCAAATCTAATCCATTCCTGTGTGGGTCAACCCAGCGTAAGTATGACCTTTTGAAGAGATTAACTCATTTAAGGCATGACCTAACTCGTCTTAATCCTATTACTGGAGTCCTTTATAAATGGAAGGAATAGAGAGAGAAAGCCAAAGAAGCAAGAAGGTGAAAGCAACGAGACCCAGAAGAGCAGGGAGATCAGCAGACGCTGCCACGTGCCTCGCCATGCGACAGAGGAGTCTGGGATCCCAGCACCCGGTCTTCAGGAAGAAAGCACCACCTTAACGTGCCCTGATTCGGACATTTCTCAGCCTCAAACTGCACACTAATAACTTCCCATTGTTTAAGCCAACCTGTTTCATGGTATCTCCTTTCAGCAACCTAAGAAACGAAATCAGATTTTGGTACCGGGAGTGGGGAGTCACTACCGCAAATACCAAAAAATGTAGAAATGGCTTTGGAGTAATGGATAGAGGCTGGAAGAATTGTGAGGAGCCTGCTAGAAAAGGCCTGGATTGCTTTGAAGAGGCCGTTTGATAGAAATATGGATGCCGAAGATACTTCTACTAATGAGACCTTAGAAGGAAATGGTGATTATGTCCTTGGAAACTGAAAAAAAGCATCCCTTGTTTTAAAGTGGCTGAGAACTTGGCACAGTTGAGTTCTGATGTCAGGTGGAAGGCAGAATTTGCAAGGATGAGCTTGGATATTTAGCACAGATTTCCAAGCTACATGGAAAGTGCAGCCCGACTCCTCCTTGCAGCATATAGTAAAAGGTGAGAGGAAAGGGACAAGCTGAGAACTGAGCTCCTGGACACAAAGAAACCGAACTGATGGATTGAAAAATTCTGAGCTCTGGAGAGGGAGTCCCCATAGAACAGAGCTCCATGTGAGGGTTTAGCTGAACTTGGACCAGTCAGCCACTTCCGTGCAAGAGTTGGACGTGTAGCCATCCAGAAAGATCTGCAGACAGTCCTACTGTCTGATGGACTGGGCCCTTAGGTGCTACATACAAAACCAACAAGCTGTTTGCAAGTTCCATTTGAACAGAACCACTGCCAGCCTAGACGAAAACGGACAGGTTGAAGGAAAAACCACTTCAAGGGCAGAACCGTGGAAGCCCAGTTTTGGACCAAAGACATCTTCCCAGGCCAAGAGAGTGGACCCACCTCAGTGCTTAGAGAAGGAAGAGTGCTGCCACCCCAGCGTTTTCAGGTGCCTGTGGGACGGCAGAGAGCCTGGCTGCCACCCTGATGCTGACGAGGACGGAGCCAGGAGCCCGTGTGGGGAGAGCATGGCCGCTGTGCAAGCACTCGAAGAGGTGGGACTGCTCTTCCTCAGCCCGGAGGACAAACGCTCCACGGATGAGGCTCAGACCTGAGCTCTCACGGAGCATGCCAACAGGGTTTCAGAGCCTCCTGGGACCCTTGACCCTGTCCTTCCAAGTATCCCCTATGGGAGTAGGAAGGTTTCTCCTAGGACTGCCCCTCTATGGGAAGCAGATGCCTTGTTCTCTAGCTTGCACAGGTCCACAGACGGAGGGGGACAGTGCCCCAGGACACACCATGCCCATAACCAATGCTGATGAGCCTTTGTACTTAGTACTGTTAACTAACATGACCTAAGACGTTGGGGATATTGTCATGGAAGGAACATGCCTTTTTGGAGACCAGAGGGTGGAGTGTGGTGGGTTGAAGGTGAAAGTACCCAAAAAACATGATCTTAAATCTAGTCCCTTGCTGTGGGTGTGAACCCATCGTACATGGGTCTTCTGATCAGGCTACTTCAGTGCAGGTGGCCCACCTCGTTCAGGGATCTGAAGAGAGAGAGAGCGCACACCACGGAAGGAAGAAGCAGAAAGTAGTGAAATTCAGACGCGAAGGCAGAGCCCAGCAGACGCTGCCACGTGCCTTGTCATGCACAGAGCAGCCGAGATTTGCCGGCGGCTTGTGTCCCTGGAGAAAGCATCACCCTGATGCCTTGATTTGGACATTTTCTCAGCCTCCAACCGTAAACTAATAAATTCCCAGTGTCGATGCCAACCCACTGGGCGGTGTCTGCCTTAGGCAGCCTGGGAAGCTACAGCAGATGTCTCCAGTCTGCAGCCAGTCTTCCCAGAGACCACAGTGGAAACGTTGTTTCCATGCCCCTGAGAAGGGAAGGGAAGGGGAAGGGAGGGGAAGGAGGGGAGGGGGAGGAGAGAAGAGGAGGAGGAGGGGCTAGACATAAATGTAAAACTACCAGGTAGCAAACAACACCAGAAACCAAGTCAAGAGACTGTCAATTTCGGAGACACTTAAGACAAGGAAATAATTTCTTTAATCTGCAAAGGAACCATCCCACCTCCACCCCCGGCACAAAGAGAAAAATGGGCAAAGACTATGAACCGGTAATTGCCTAAGAAACGTGAAAGGCTAATCCATATTCGAAAAGACACTCGAATTAACTCAGCATTAGAACGATGCAAATCGAAAGCAGCAGCAAGTGTTTTTCACCTGCCAAATTATTTTAAAATTTGAATTTTAAATTTACTTATTTTTGGGGGCAGACAATGTTTCTAAAGTCAAAAGGTACAAAAGTAAGTACAGTGAAAACTCTCCATCCCAATCCTATCCCTCTGCCTACCAGGTTTCCCCAAAATCAAGCAATCCTATCGCATTTTGCATACATGTTGACAATCTCTGAAAGTGTACACAAGTAGGTCTATATACTATACCATCCCTACCAACTCTTACACAAATGGTGGCATAATATTATGATGCATCTGGCTCCCTCTCAATTAGCAGTCTGCTTTTCTTAGCCAACATTCCATACCAAATACACAAGATCCTCATCTCTTCTCACAGATGCCCAGGATTTTGTGTGACGTACTAGATAGATTATTCCAACTTTAATAAGTAGTGTTGTAATGAAAAATATTGTTCCTACATGCCTCCACTTATGTGGGCATCTACAGTGTATCTTAAAATTCCCAGATGTGGAATTGTGGGGTTGAAGGATACATGCCTTGTCATTTTTTCAGATACTGCCAGATTTTTCCATAGCAGTGCTGCCGTACCTCCATGAGCTTCATACAAAAGGGTTTCTTTGCCCATGCCCTAGCCAAAAGAATGTTACCAAACTTTTTGATCTTGGACAATCTCATAGGTGAAAAAGAAACATCTCTGTGAGGTTATTCATATTTCTCTTATTAAGCATTTATGTTTAAATACTATCTATATTTCTTTTCTGTGAAATTCCTACTAATGACTTTTGCCTACTTTTCTATGGGGTTATTGGCCTTTTCTTTTCCCACAGGTTTGTGGGAACTTTTTACATGTGAGGAAATGTAGCCCTTATTTGTGAGACCAGTTGCCAGTAAATATCTCTCCCCAATTTTTTGTGTCTTTTGACCTTGCATAAGGCTGTTGAGGCCATGAAGAATTTTTTAGGAAGTTGAATTTATCAATCTTTTCTTCTATGGCTTCTGAGTTTTGTGTCCTATTTCAAAGACGTGGGATTATAAAACAATTTGCCTGTGACTTTTAATGAATTTCATTTTTCCCTATAAATCGTTGACCTGTTTGGAGTTTATCTGGTCTAAAGCAGATAATGTGAATTTTCAACATTCTCCCCGACCCCAGATTTATCCATTTCTAACTCCTTGATTTGAGGTGCCATGCCAGACTTCTCCTATGCTATGTATTCCTGAATGTATTTAAAAGTCTAAATCCGTGACGTGCTAATCTACCCATTTGTGCACAGCACAGCTCTATTGTAACTATTAATACTTTAAGCTTCGTACTAAGTTTTAATCTCTGGTCAGGCTACTTCCTAAATCTTCCTATCTTCCTGTTCCTTTTTTGAATCTTCCCATCCATTCTTTTTTTTTTTTTTTAATTATTTTTTTTTATTGACTTTGTAATAATATTACATTAAAAATATATATATATATGAGGTCCCATTGAACCCCACCACCCCCACCCCACCTCTCCCCCCCCCAGCAACACTCCCTCCCATCATCATGACACAGCCATTGCATTTGGCAAGTACATCTCTGGGCACCCCCGCACCCAATGGTCAACGGTTCACACCATGGCCCACACTCTCCCCCATTCCATCCAGTGGGCCCTGTGAGGATTTACAATGTCCGGTGATTGCCCCTGAAGCACCATCCAGGGCAGCTCCATGTCCCAAAGACGCCTCCACCTCTCATCTCTTCCTGCCTTTCCCCATACCCATCAGCCATCATGTCCACTTTTCTCAATCCAATGCCACCTTTTCTATGTGGACATTGGATTGGTTGTGTCCATTGCACCTCTATGTCAAGAGGAGGCTCAGATTCCACCTGGATGCTGGATGCAATCCTCCCACTTTCAGTTGTAATCACTCTAGGCTCCATGCCCATCCATTCTTGTTTGCTTTTTCCAAACGGTCTTTAAAATCAGCTTTTCGTGTCCCTCTCCCCCTCCAGCAAATCACACGACATTCTCGTTGGGTCCTGCTCGAATTACAGCTCCCTGAAGGAGAATGGCTCTGCCGTCACTTTGCCATCCAAGAGCATGGCCAGCTCCATTGATTCAAGTCTTCTTCTGGGTCCCTCAGAGGCATCTTAAAGCTTCCCTCACGTAGACACTGCAGGTATCAAGTTTATGAACAGTGATTCATTTTTATTGCTATTGGAGTAACACAATCGGCTTGCTTCACTTTCACGAGGTCCACTGGCGGCACGGGTGCTGGGCAGGGAGGCAGCTCATCAAGGTGGCAGGAGGGGCCCGTCTGGAGGTGTTTGCCTTCACACCTGAAACGACACGCTCTTTCCCAGCAAGCCCACTGCCACGTACAGGACTCATCAACCGTTTTTGAGATAGATGGACAGAGATACTCACGAGTGGGATGGGTGTAAAAGCCAGAACCCCACCTTGAGGACTAGCTCAACCCTGGATCCCCTGACGGGATCCGACAAGGACGTAGGTCCAAGATGCATCGCTAAGTTAAAAAGCAAGTCCCCCAGGGGCATTCAGCATCTGAGAGCTCTGGTGCGAAAAAAAATTGAGGGATGATAGATAAGAATAAAAATTTTTTTTTTCCGCAAGTAATCGCAAAAACATCAGCATTGGATTGCGGCTGGAACGGGGAGGGTGAAAGGTGGTTTTTCCTTTACCGTGCACGTCCGAGCTGTTAACATCGACAGGGTCCTTTACGCGGAGGGTTTATGGGACGTTTTATTTTCTTCTTTATAAGTAAAAAGAATTGCTATTTACATTTTGCATGTTTTTCTAAGATAATGTGTTATTTTAAAAACAAATTGAAGGACAAAATCTGTCGCTCTCATTCCCATACATCGTGCAAGAACTTACGGGAAAAAAAGGCCATAGTCGTGATTCCCTTAACAACTGGCAAAACGAGCCTGGCTGGGGCAGCAGCAGAGGTGCCAGCCTAGCCCTGAAGGGTCCAGGCCGTGGGCCACGGCCGGCCAGGAGCCCCTCGCCCCTCGCCGCTCCCCGGCACAGACACCTGGCGAGCCCCTTGAAGGGTCTCCCGAGCAGGTCCTCAGCCCCCCGCCCCGGCCCCCGCACAGTGGTTCCCAAAGTGCAGTCCCCAGGCCGGGAGCCGCAGCATCACCTGGCAACTCCTCAGAAATGCAGAGTCCCAGGCCCCACCCCAGACAGAATTAGAGGGCGGGGCACAGCGGTCTAGCTGGCGAAGGCTTCTAGGAGATGCTGAGGCTGAGCAGCCCTGCTCGAGGGGCTGCTTTCCACCACCCGCCACTCCAGCGGCGGCAGGGAACTGGGGCTCGAAGGGTGGGTGGCCACCTGGGGCCGGAGCCGACTTCCAGAACTCACTCAGTGTATAAACTGAGTTCAAACCCAGGGTTCAAACCCTGGGCCTCCTTGGCCTGTGTGGAGCTGGCCCACGCGCAGTGCTGATGCACGCATGGAGTGCCCTGCCACGCAGGGGTGTCCCCCGCGTAGGGGAGCCCCATGTGCAAGGAGTGCACCCCTCAAGGAGAGCCGCCCAGCGCGAAAGAAAGCGCAGCCTGCCCAGGAATGGCGCCACACACACAGAGAGCTGACACAGCAAGATGACGCAACAAGGAGAAACACAGATTTCCAGTGCCGCAACAAGAATACAAGCGGACACAGAAGAACACACAGGGAATGGACACAGAGAGCAGACAACGGGGCAGGGGGAAGGGGAGAGAAATAAAAAAAAAAATCTTTAAAAACCAACAGATTTCTGGAACTTTGCATTAGTACCCCTCTGGCTGACAAATACACAAGGTCTTGATAATTTACAGAAGCACAAGAGATATTTGTCTCCTCCCATGCATCAGGCTATAATAAAAAAACAAAATGGGTTGAAGACTTGGGATTGCAGCCGCAGCCAGCATTCCTCACGAGCTATTAACCCTGGGCCTGTGGCCCTCCGTTTCCTTGCATAAAATGGAGTTACCATCAGCCTATCCTCCGGTACAGGGGTCGTGAGAATCAAAGGGATGACGTGGGCGTAAACGAAACTCTCACTGCGATCCCACCCAGTGGCGGCCACAGCGGTGGGTGGGAGGCGGGCAGGGGGCCAGGTGGCTGGAGTGGGGGTGATGACGACACAGGGCTGGGGGCCAAGCTCTCCCCCTTCCCACCCACACCTCTTAACCCCAACCAGAAAACACAGGTCCCAAATCAGCGCACCAAAAATGTCCGTCAGTCAACCACACTGGAGCTCAGCGTTCCCTAAATAAAACATGATGCTTTTTAAATTTTCATCTTAAGAATCTCAAGATGCATCTCCTGTCAAAACAAGGCAATCTCATGGCTTTAATTTTTGGCATGCACGCTGTCAAAGCAAGTTTAACTTCATGGCTTTAAAAAAAAAAGACCAATAAAACAATCATCTAACTGCAATTAAAAAACAACAACGCGGGCTCCAATTAATGGGATTTACACTTCTTTGTGAAACGTTGACTTAAAAATTAGTCCTTGTAAAGTGACTAATCCCCACTGTTATTACCAGAAAAACAAACAGAAGAATGATTTATCTGGATGGACAAGCCAACTGCAACCTCTCCAGCTCCTTCCCGCCCCACCCACTCAGTACCTTCTCCCACGTTTGTTTTGTAATATTTGCCTGATTTCATTTCCAAATCCCACAGTTCTGGGCAAACCCCACCGCTTCGGCCCCATCTCTTGGGTCCCTCGTTTGTACAATCGGGCCCTTGTCGAGGCCAGCAGAGACCGCCTCGCAGGCGCAGGCTGGAGGCTGAGGCCACGGAGCCCGGCGTTGTGCAATGCGCGCGTGTGGTCAGCAGGCCCTGAGAATTCCCTCCGGCCAGGGTCAGCCGGGAAGCAGCAGACCTGTGGGCGGACGGACGGAGAGACAGCTGGCCGGGCGCGGGAGGGAGCGGGCGGCCATCTGGGGCCGGCGTGCAGGCCTGGGCGCCCCGAGTGCCGGCCTGGGGGGTGCAGGCCCGGCCTGCGGGCAGCAGCCCCCCGGGGAGCCTGCCAGGCCGTCGCAGGGCAGCGAGGGGGCGCAGCCACGGTGGTGGTCACGTGCGACGGCTGCCGGAGGGGCTGCCGTCCCCGCCGGGGGGCCGCGGCCGGGAAATGGGTGCACGTGGTTTTGGGATCATCCTGGCTTTCTGGACTCTTCCAGAAGCCCCGCAGAATGGAACAGAGGCCCCTCGCCCCGAGTTCGAATTCTTCATCCCCTGGAGAGGAAGGGCGCTGAGGGGGTACGGAGCCACTGGCAGTCCCTCTGCTTCCCAGCTTTGGGGTGCCGTGGCTTCTCCGCCGTCCACCCCAGGGGGCTCTGTCCCCTCCAGCGCCAAGCCCAGGTCTTTGGCTGCCTTCCCCCACCCCACCGCCAGCAGGCAGGGGCTTTCAGGGACACCCCAGACTTGGCAGAGGGCCCAAAGCCAGGACTGAGACCCCAGGGGCCAGGGAGGTAAATAATCAAGAGGCACAGGCCGGGGAGAACGGGGTACCCTGAAGCGCCACCCCACTCTGGGGGGCAGCAGCTTGGGCCCCCAGGTCCCCGTGGGACCTGAACTTAGAATCCTCATTTTGAAGACGTCAGAAATGGTGGTTCTCAGAGAGAGGCCCTGGCTCTTGAAAGGCAGCCAGGAATGCTGGTTTCACTGCCCACCTCCTGGTGCGCCAGCCTCGCCCTGGGGGCTGCGCTCCGGACGGGTGCCCGGCTGACCTTAGCTGGAGGCGTCGGCAGGGACCTACGAGGCCCCACATCACGGCAGCTTCTACAAGCCGCTCGAGGTCGCACCTGCGGGAGGGGTCACGCGTCCCCATTTCCTGATTCCTCCCTTTTCTAGATGGAGGCAGAGATGAACCAAGAGCTCAGACCCACACGGACAGATCTGTCCTTCGAACACCTTGGAAATCTCATTGTTTCCAGACTCTATTACCAGTGAATGGCTTTTGTAGAAACCAAAATACAGAAACGACGGCTGAAAAGGCATTTTGGGTGGCATGTCTGAGTCCACAGATCTTTCGAAATAAGTACTCTATTTTTCTTTCAGAAAAAAGAACTCCATGTAAATAAATAACCCATTTCGAGAGTCAAAAGAAAAACACAGAAAGGAATGAAAACAAGGGAACAAACATCCCACAAAACCGCACATTTCTTAACACTCCTGGGATAATATGTTTTCTTTTGCTATGGCTATGTTTTGTTTAGCAAAAACGTTCTGCAGGCGTGTTTATTCCCTGGACATGGAGCCTTCAGACATCTGCAGAAGAGCCAGCGCTTTGTCTTTGCTATTTTAAACTTTATGATTGGGAAAGGACCAGCTCCCAACACAAGCAGCAGCCACTGCTCCCAGCAAACACGATTCTGCTCGGCTCTGCCACGCGGGCAAGGGCAGGCTGCACTGCACCGCTTCCATCAGTTTGCCCAGCCATCGTTTGTGACTTTAACCTCATTATTCAAAATCCAACTTTGCTTTTTTCATTACATCCACTAACAGATTTGTCAATACCAGGCACTGCGAGAGTGAGGGAAAGAGAATGGAGCCAAGTGCCTGTCCCTCCTTGGGGAAGATTTGTTGCCTTCCTAAGTTCCCTAAAGTCCATATTTCTAGAACGCCAGTCTGCCTGAGCTCTGCAGTAGACTCCAATATGGCAAAACACTGAAATCAACCATTCTTCAATGCGAGGTCAGGAACAGGAATTCAGTTGTTAAATAACACACAGACTCTACGTCTTCCGCGTGTGTCACGTCCAAGTCGGAAGGACAAGTTAAAATCTTCACTTCGGGCTTTTCCGAAGTCAGATCTGTCGCCTCAGTAAAAGAATCCATGTTTCTGAAACTTAAAAAAAGTAAAAACTTATCTAGGCTAAGAAGATCACACCACTGAAATGCTATTATTTTCTATTCTTAACTGAGGTAAAATTTGCAAACATAATATTAAAGCAGGCAATTCAGGAGTGATGAGTGCCTCGTTTGGCAACCACAGCTGTTATCGGTTCCAAAACGTCGCCGTCTACTGACGAGAGGCCATGGTTCAGCCTTAGGTTCACTGTGTTGTGCAACCCGTGGACTTCTAAAATTGTTATTCTAGTAACATATACACAACCTAAACGGCACAATGAGAAAAGTGTGCTGCCATCAGTTGTAACAAACATACCACACCTCCGTGTATTTTTGTCTGTTTTTTATTATGATTGAGGTGATGAGTGCACGACGATGTGATTATACCAAAAACCATGGATTGTATATTTTGGATAAGCTTTACTAATACATATCAATTAAATTGATGTGTTTTAAAAAGTAGCGTGAGTTGGGGAAAAATTCACCAAATCTAAGATATGGACGATAGCTAGAAGTAGTGTTTTGACAAGGCTCTTGCACAGTTTGTAACAAATGTTTCCCAACAAAGCAAGGCGTTGGTGGAGAGATGAAGTACAGGGCCCCTGTGTGATGTGGTGCATGTTTATTTTGTGAGTTCAGAACTTTTACTATACACTTATTGGATGCATGCTCATAGAGGAATGATATACTTCAATAAACTATAGATTAAAAAGGAAAAAAACAAAACACACCACATCAAGGCAAGGGGTTAGGAGAGGGTGGTATCTGGGAACCCTGTATTTCACGCACGATTTTTGGGTAAACCCACAATTTCTCTAATAAACAAAACAAAAAGCCATTTTCCTTCCCTCAGAAGGGAACTCCACATGCCCTCCGCCTGTCCCCTCAACCACCGACCGCTTCCAGAAATCACGGCTCTTAATGCCGGCCACTCAACCCCGGACAACCGCGCGGGGAAGCCCCCTAAGACACGCACTTTTCCTCGAGCTTCTAGAGCCCTCCGGTCCTGCAGGTCCACAGGGAAGTGCCCGGCCAAGCAGCAGGCGCCTCTTCTGGTGGGGGGTCCAGGACGCAGACCGCGAGGCCACAGACGGCCGTTCAGCCCTGGGCTGCCAGGACAACGGCGAGACAAGTTGTCAATGGCTTGCGTGTCATTTCAAAGGGCCACCACAGTCACTAAGCTCAACACACACACACACAACACTGTCCTATAAAAAATTCAGTGTCTGAGTGTGATGAGAGCACGAGAATCATTCCCAGGACTGTACCCAGCCCAGAAGGTGGCATACCACCCACCTCGCCAGGAGATGGCATTATCGCTCACCTGGCCAGGAGATGGCATTATCACTCACCTCGCCAGGACATCTGATTTTCAGAGAAGACACAGGCTAAGGCTCATCAAGAAGTCTTCTTGAGAACCGCTGGGCCCCATGTGCCTGGGTCTAGCAGCAGGTACTCAAATATTAAAAGCCGCCCGCTGAATCCCGGATTATTAATAAAATATTTCATACACTTAAAATACTTTTCAGAGAAAAAGGGAGATGCAGAGGATCACATCTTCAGAATTCTCAGCAAGCTCATCCACACCAAATCCAGGAGGGGCTGAGCACGCGCCTAAAGGAAAGCCGCTAATCAACACTTTATGCCTGTTTCCTAATTATGAGAGTGACAGCCTGAGCGCGGACGTGACACGGAGAGTGCAATGAACAAGTTCATAATGAATCTTCACAAACAATGTGGAAACGAAGCTGTGCGGAATGGAAATGGGGCCCTGTCGGGATGTCGATGACCAAGTCTCAAGACCTCCCATAAAAGTAACCAGGACTGAAAATATAACGCACGAGGGAAGCAGATTTGGCTCAACTGATAGGGCATCCGCCTACCATATATGAGGTCCAGGGTTCAAACCCCGGGCCTCCTGACCCGTGTGGAGCTGGCCCACACGCAGTGCTGATGCGCACAAGGAGTGCCCTGCCATACAGGGGTGTCCCCCGCATAGGGGAGCCCCACGCGCAAGGAGTGCGCCCCATAAGGAGAGCCACCCAGTGTGAAAGAAAGTGCAGCCTGCCCAGGAGTGGTGCCGCACACACGGAGAGCTGACACAGCAAGATGATGCAACAAAAAGAAACACAGATTCCAGGTGCCACCGACAAGAATAGAAGCAGTCACAGAAGAACACACAGCAAATGGACACAGAGAGCAGACAACTGGCGGGGGGGAAATAAATAAAATAAATCTTAAAAAAAAACAGAACAGCACGACGTGGCTAAGCCGTGGAAAAGGCACGTCAGGAAAACAACACCTCTTCGGAGGAGCCCTGGGGACCCTCTGGTGCCTCAAGGAGAGGCGTGCTGAAGGCCGGCGGCCGTGCAACGGGGGCCAACAGGAGGCCAGTACCAGGCCCGCGGGCCCTGCCACCTGAGTCCCCTCAGCTTCGCGCCTCACCCGCTCGTCGGCCCGGTCAGGAGGCAGCCACGCCGCCAGCTGTCCAGGCAAGGGACAGGACCGGCCTGCCGGTCGGAGGCCACCAGGCTCCCGCGTCCACACGACGAGCCTCCCGGGCCGAGCGGAGCCCCCCGCGGCTGACCCAGGCGGTGGAGCCGGCGTCGCCCCATGGAGGCGCGCTGCAGCCCTGACGCGGCCTGGAGGTCGGCGAGCAGCGGGGGCAGCTCCACGCGGCACCCAGGCGCACACTGTACGGGCCCGATTTTATATTTACAAGAACCCTGGCAACGGGCACAGAGGGAAGGACGGGCACCACTGGGTGGCTGGCATCAATCAGGGGCCGGGAATGGCGTGGGGGCCAGGAGAGGCCGTCGACCGAGCTTTAAGTGACTTCACTGCAAGGTGCTGCCAAGGCGCTTTCATAATTTGTAAGAAATGTCACGTGATACTGCAAGATGTCGGTGAGGGTTGACGTGTGGGACCCCTGCGTGATGTTGCGCCTGTGTGCTTCATAAGTACACGACTCTTACTATACACTTACAGTTTATGGATGTTCATATATAAATGTTAGAAAGATAAAAATAATGGGGTGGGTTGGGGGAAAGGACTTCGGTTAGTAGTGATAGTTTGACAATGCGCTTTTGAGTCCCAGAGACAGATAAAGTAGATACAATCCCGGGTGTTGGTTCTTCTGAGGGCTACAGAGACCCACAGGTTCTATGGTCATGGCAGATGGAGTTCAGGGCCATGTCAGTTGGCCCTACTTTGCAGTTTGTGTTTCTGTGTGATGGAGCTGGACTCAGATGTGACCTTTGTCCACAAGCCTCTCCTGTTACTTTTACTGGAACTGTAGTTGGCTCTGGGGTTTAATGTATACCCAGGAGACCTGAATCTCTGGACTGACCATGTGATAGCCAGGCCCTGAGCCTCAACAGACTTCAACTCCTACACTCTGGTTTATTGGACTTACCCTGGCCAGCTAACATGGAGGGGAAGAAGGTCAACCACCACACCAGGGAGCCAAGAGTGCCTACAACTGAAAGCAGGAGAATTGCATCCAGCATCCATGTGGAATCTAAGCCCCCTCTTGATATAGATGTGGAGTGGACACAACCAATCCAAGGTCCACAGGATGGAGGAATAGAGTATGGATTAGAGTGGACTTACCGATATTCTATTCATGAACTACTGTGATTAGTAATCAAAGAAAATGTGGCATTGGTGTGGAGAAAGTGGCCATGGTGGCTGCTGGGTGTGGGGAATGGGAGGAAGAGAAGAGATGTGGAGGCATTTTCAGGACTTGGAGTTGTCCTGGGTGGTACTGCAGGGACAATTGCTGGACACTGTATGTCCTCCCATGGCCCACTGGGTGGATGGGGGAGAGTGTGGGCTGTGATGTGGACCATTGACCATGAGGTGCAGCGGTGCTCAGAGATGTATTCACCAAGTGCAATGAATGTCTCATGATGATGGAGGAGGTGGTTGTTAAGGGCAGAGGAGTGGGGTGAGGGGGTTGGGGGGTATATGGGGACCTCATATTTTTTTAATGTAACATTATAAAAATAAATAGAGAAAAAAAAGTTTCACAACAATGCAAGGTACTGGTGGTAGGATGCAGTACGAGAGCCTCGCATGATATATGTGTGTGTTTTAGAAGCTCACAACTACTGCCATATACTTATTGTTTATGGATGCTTATGTATGACACGTCAATAAATTAAAAAAATAAAAATTACTTTACTGCATTATTTAATTCCAAAATAAGAAAAATGAATAACACTAGAGAGAAACAACAGGACAAGCATACAACTACAGCGGGCCAGCGCTGCTGAGATTCTCAACAGCCAAAGCCAGGGCCAGGGCCAGCCTCTCACGTCCATGGCCTAGAAACATCAGGGACAGAAAGAAAAGGTGGAAGCGGGGGGAGGAGAGAAGGGAGCCCCTCTTTACCCACACCCCAATTACGAGCCCCCACCCCAACACTCTTCCTCTCACACAGACACACAGCTCTCCTCCTGCACGGGCACAACAGCCACTAGCCACGTGGAGCCGGGCTGAGCAAAGCGTGCCTCGTGTGAACTGAGACAGACCGAGAGTGTAAAATGCGCACCCGATGTCAAAGACTCAGCAGGAAAAGGGAACGTAAAATTTCTGAGTATTTTTTTATATTGATAACACACTGAAATGATGTGTGGTGTAGCTCTGCATTCAGTACAATGTATTATTAACATCGACAGCCCCGACTTCTTCTTGCCTTTTAAATGTGGCCGCTAGAAGATTGTAAGTGACAGCAGGGTTTCCGGCCAGTTTCCAGGGACAGCCCTGTTCTATACCATTACTTACCACTCATTTGCTTCGCAGCATCTATCATGACTTTTAATTATCCTAATTATTCACCTCTTCTTTTTCCCGCTTCCTCCTCTGAATAAGTTCCACCGGGCCAGAACCCACGCCGGGTGATTCATCGACACAGCGGCCGGCCCCGAACGACTGGCGCGGGCTCATTAGCCATCACTAAACACAGACGTTCCCTTCCGACGGCCCACGTCGAGTGCCTAATGACACCGGCGCTTTTTTCCATCAGAGAAAACGCAGATGCAAACAGACGCCTGCAGCTGGGTGACCTCTGAGGTCCCCAAGGGAGTGACACGCAGGCCCGTCCTCAGTCCCGGAGAGAAGGGCACCAGGGCTAAACCCGTCACCTGCTCTCAGCCAGCAGCGCCGGCTCTCCTGCCACCTCTCGCCGAGCAGCAGATGCAAGAGGGCAAGAGAAGAGGCCGAGAGGCAGACTAATTCACAGACGTGCAGATCCGCCCCTGGAAAAACCAAACGCAAGCCAAGGAAGAAGGCAAAAATTTCACCCTGCAGAGATAGCCAAATAACGACAGACCCTGGTTGTACACCAGAAGAGTCTTGGAATCTTAGCCCTGAGCAGCATAAAGTGGAAGAAGTAAATTTCCCAGGAAGCACAGTGCCACTGAGGAACAAGCATGCCTAAGTTTGGGGTCTACAGAGGATGAGATACTATTACTATTTCCTTTTATCCTGAGTTGGTGTCAGCCACGTCTCAACTCAACAGCACAGTTTCACACTGGTAGAGCAATAAAGTCTTCAGGGGAATTTTTAAAAATATTCTTAAGAGTATAAAATAATACACTATGGAAATGATTGGAAAACATAAAAATTCACCATGTGCAAGATTAGTTTCAAAAGGCCCAGGATAGAATAAATTCCACTCTCCTGGGGCTCAGCACAATTTCTACCCATTCAGTTCAGAGGCAGGCCCCCCCAGATGCCAGCAAATCCACCTCGGCGGGTCGTCTTCTCCTTGCTGTCGTGGAGATGCACGGTGTAGTAAGTGGCACCGCCACATAAACCAGTCATAAGACTTACAAAAATAACCCACACGTCGTAAATACGTTTAAATAAAAATAGCATCCTTCTGCATACAACACCGCAGACGAGTCAACAAGACCCAGTCAAATGAGAACGGGGCCCGGCAGTCTCCATGAGCTAAAAAAAGGCTTCTGCACCTGCATTTTCAGCTTTGCGTGAGCGATTACTGTGTTAACGTGCAAATTCCCCCATCGATGCACAGAAACAGAAAACTGTACACACGCGTTGAGCGGATCTGTTTGCATGCAAAATTGTTGTCCGCTCTCCCTGCAAGGGACGGTGTCTACGAGGCTTCAGGTGGCTGGTTTTACAAGCACTTGGCTCCCCAGTAAAAATCCAATGTCCTGAGTAGGCTGGGACCTGGGCACACCTGTATGTCCACCCCCAGCTGCCTTCTCATTTATTTCCGCAGGAAAGGAGAAACGTTGGAGAATAAAATAAACAACAGTGAGGTGGGAGCCAATGGCCAAGGGGACGTTCTTCCAAACAATAAACTGGAGAAGGTAAAAATCATTTGTACTTACACAGGGAAAAACGTCATCTGTGAATGACTGCTCGCACAGAGAACAGTGGATTTCAAGCAGGCAGGAGAAAGTTCCTTCCTGACGGGCTAGTGACAATTTACTGAAACAGGCCACCAGGAAGTCTGGTCTTGGAGATTGTCAATGAGGATCTGAACTGGCACCTGCACACTTATAAATACTCTTCAGGTTTTCTGTGGCATTTTCTTGCCCTTTCTTCCTTTTTACTTGCCCCCTTGTTTCCTTCTTTTTTCCTCCTTTACACCTCCTCTCCTTCCTGATAGTTCTTCCTTCCTTGCCGAGCTCTGAGCACCAAGGGTGAGCGACCAAAGGCCAAGCCTGTGACCTCAAGAAGCTCAACGGCCACACTGGGAGGCAGACAAGTAGAGCGGCAACCTCAAAGCAATGTAAGTTGTGCGGGGGCCCAGGGACAGGAGTAGGCCTGGGTGCCAGGGAAGGGGCAGTCTGGGAGGGCCTCCCAGGGGCAGTGACCTGAGCTGAACACTGGAGGATGAGCAGATGCCATCTAGCAAAGAAGGCAGGGGTGTCCAAACAGAGGGGACAGGAGGTGCGAACAAGGAAGAGAGGCACCATGAGGGAATGCAAGACGTCTGGCTGCGTGATCCAGGGCAGTGGGATACAAGCTGGACCGACCACAGGGGACGCCCACATCCGTGGCGGCTGAAGCCTCAATGCCCCTAGGAGGACGGTACACCCCTAGGGTGGCAGAGGGACCGCACGGTGGTCCGGTTTTCACACTGCCTCCATCCATGCCCTCTGGGAGCACTCGCACAATGACCGGGCCTAGCCACGCGGCACGCTTTTGGCCACTGAGGCATCCCGATGCAAGCAGAGGTCTGGAAACCACTTGTCTGTTTCTGATTTCTTCTTTGGATCCCTGCAACTGCGAGAACAAAACAGATCGAGCCAGGTGTGGCGTGTTAGAGGGTGGCGTGTTAGAAGACGTGGGGTCAGCTCACCCCGGCAGAGGCCATCCTAGACCGGCGGGTCTCGGCCACCCACCAGCTGACCACAGAGGCAGCCGCAAGCCCAGCCCGGCAGAACCGCGCCACAGACTCGCTAGCAAAAATAAACAGTTGTGGGGGAGCCACCGTGGCTCAGTGGTTTCAGCGCCGGCTTTCCATATCAAGGTTCCGGGTACCTCAAAAAAAAAAAAGGTTGTAGCTCTATGTCGCTAAGTTTCAGGATGTATTGGTTTGTTTGTTACACACCCATGGCTAACTGATACTCCCAGGCTCTCATTAAGTCAAAGGAATATGCCAAGTTTGTTTCCAGTTAACTCACCCCTGGCCAGAATCCCCAAATAGTTGAAAGAGACGAGGGCAGAGCCCTTGAGGCCAGGACGGCCAGCCATGAGCGGGCACAGCAGCCGGGCGTCCGCCAGGACCTGCAGCCTCGGGGCTTGCCTCGAGCCCCACGTGCGTCTGAGCGCACCTGCATCTCCTCCTCTGTGCGCAGAGACGTCCTTATTTCCTCTATTTAAAGCAAAAGCCTGCAGCCCCCGCAGCCCCCGTCCACCACCTGCGAGGCCCGGGAAGAGGAGAGACCCAGCGTAATCAAATCTCCGTTTTCAGATCTGGGTGTCTGAATGGATGATGCCAACATCTGCCGAGACGGGACCAGAGCAGGCGACTTGGAGAACAAAGACGCTTTCTCTGCTCATGCCGCCTTGGAGATTCCCGAAGGGGAGGAAAGCCCAGATGCCCCAAAGCCAGAGGCTCGATGGGTCTGGGAATTACCCACATACAGTGGCCAAAGCCACTGGACACATTTGCTCTCCAGGTAGCGTGAAAGGAGACAAGGGCCCCATGTGCTGAAAGCACCATCGGTTAATGGGGGGGACAGAGAACTGGGTGCTCAAAATGGGGACCATGGGAGAGAGGCCAGGGTGAGAGGAAAAGGAGGTGTCAAGGAAAACATGGAATGTGAGGCATAATAAAGCTGAAAAACATCACTAACAGTAGGTAACTCAAAACCCCATGCAGGGAAGCAGACGTGGTTCAGGAGACTGAGCTCCCGCCTACCACAGGGGAGGTGCTGGGTTTGGTTCCCAGTGCCTCCTGCAGAAGACGAGCAGGACAGCAAGCTGGTGCAACAGGCTGGCGTGATGGGCAGGAGCAGGCAAGCTGATGCAAAAAGATGACGCAACAAGGAGACACAAAGAGGAAAGAC
This sequence comes from Dasypus novemcinctus, assembly GCF_030445035.2. Taxonomy (NCBI): domain Eukaryota; kingdom Metazoa; phylum Chordata; class Mammalia; order Cingulata; family Dasypodidae; genus Dasypus; species Dasypus novemcinctus. The sequence continues at coordinate 41,820,968 of NC_080703.1, read as the reverse complement.
AATGAGAGACCCGGCAGAGCAGGGAGCTAAGGTAGCTCAAGCGAATGAGGTCCCAGGTTCAGTTTCAGTGCCTCCTAAAGAGAAGACAAGCAGGGAAACGGACTTTGGCCCAGTGGATAGGGCGTCCGTCTACCACATGGGAGGTCCGCGGTTCAAACCCCGGGCCTCCTTGACCCATGTGGAGCTGGCCCATGCGCAGTGCTGATGTGCGCAAGGAGTGCCGTGCCACTCAGGGGTGTCCCCCGCGTAGGGGAGCCCCACGCACAAGGAGTGCGCCCCATAAGGAGAGCCACCCAGTGCGAAAGAAAGTGCAGCCTGCCCAGGAATGGCACCGCACACACTTCCCGTGCCGCTGACGACAACAGAAGCGGACAAAGAAACAAGACGCAGCAAAAAGACACAGAAAACAGACAACCGGGGGAGGGGAGGGGAATTAAATAAATAAAAATAAATCTTTAAAAAAAAAAAAAAGAGAAGACAAGCAGACACAGAGTGCACAGCAAATGGACACAGAGAGCAGACAGCGAGCACAAAACAACGAGAAGGGGGAATAAATAAATAAAATAAATAAACCTTAAAAGAAACAAAAACATGCAATTAATTGAAAGGAAATGCTAACCAAAAAAGGGGCTTGAAATAAAGTCAAAGGATAGACGCAGCCTTATCTAAGTAGGATTCTTTCCAGGAATGTTTAACCTGAATTTCGACAAGAGGAAACAAAGACACAAAATGTGGAACATTCTACCAGACAAGCAGCCAGGACTCTTAAATGGCAACATCATAAAATGAAAAAAAAGGGGTGGAGTGAGGGTGGACGGCTGTCTCACACTGAGATACTGAGTATGGCATTAAATCGATGGTTAACTCCTCGGGTATAACGTATTATGGTATACAGAAGAATGTCTGTATCTTAAGGAGATGAGTTTTGGGGGTTAAGGGTTGTTTCATCGGCAACTTTTAAATGATTCAGAAAAAAAAAAAAGAGAAGGCAACAAAGCAAATCTGCTAAGACATTAATAATTAGTGAACTGAAGCAAAGGGTATACAGGACTTCAGCGTACTAGTCTTTCAACTTTTCTATAGCTTGACATTTGTCAATAATTAATGCTGGGGAATTTTTAATAACTGAAAATGTAAGTCCTTCTGGAAGTGTGCGGTCCAGTTTGGTAACCACAAGGCACACGTAGCTACTGAGCGCTTGAAATGCGGCCAGTCCAAATCGATACGGGGTGTACTTGTCAAAGGCACCCCAGTTTCCAATATTTAGTTATGAAAAAAAGAAATTACGTCAATAATAATTTTATACTGTTTACACATTGAAAGGATAGTATTTTGAATATACTGGGTTACATGAAAACTATATTAAAATTAACCTATTTTTATCTTTTAATGTGGCATCTAGAGAATGTTAAATTATGTAAGTGGCTCACATCTTATTTCTACTGGACAGCGAGGTCCTAAAAGCTTTTGTTTAAACAGATGCTTTTTTTAAAAAAAGATTTATTTATTTATTTATTTATTTATTTCTCTCCCCTTCTCCTCCCACCCCGGTTATCTGTTCTCCGTGTCTATTTGCTGCGTCTTCTTTGTCCGCTTCTGTCGTTGTCAGTGGCACGGGAATCTGTGTCTCTTTTTGTTGCGTCATCTTGTTGAGTCAGCTTTCCGTGTGTGTGGCACTATTCCGGGGCAGGCTGCACTTTGTTTCACGCTGGGCGGCTCTCCTTATGGGGCGCACTCCTTGTGCGTGGGGCTCCCCTATGCGGGGGACACCCCTGCGTGGCACGGCATTTCTTGCGTGCATCAGCGCTGTGCATGGGCCAGCTCCACACGGGTCAAGGAGGCCTGGGGTTTGAACCCTGGACCTCCCATGTGGTAGGAGGGCGCCCTATCCACTGGGCCAAGTCCGCTTCCCTAGATGCATTTTATTATAATCCAAAAGACACGCTCTTTCTCCACTTTTACTAAGACACCGATCTAATTCCTTATGAAGTTTCCTTTAGCTGCAGCTGTGAGTACAGTTACTTGTTTCCCCAGAATACATCTGTAACACCCAGGAATGGGGAAAAGCTGCCAAAATATTTACAGGGCGGGGTCAAATGCCTAACCTGCCTTCGAGCACATTAAGTCTCCGCCTTTTACCAGCTGCCACTCTCCCAGCTGGAGGGGAAGAGCCAAGCCTCCCACCGCCCTGCGCACCTGGAGTCTGGCCTCTGAGGTCTCTAAACACCTGCTCTTCAGGAGCCTCCAGGAGCACAATCGCAGCAGCTTCTAAAGTGCTCGGTGCTCTGGAACAAGCGGGCTCTGCACCGCTCTGCCCGGGGCCGCCCCTCGCCCCGCGTGGGGGACCTCGGCCTTGGACCACCGCCCCAGCCACGCACGGCGAGGAGCGGCCGGCCGTGGTGATCCGAATCAGGGACATCCACGGACGCCGGGCCCTGGGTCGGTCCGCTCGAGCCCCCTGGGTGCTCTGCCTGGATTTCCTGGATGCTCCATGCTACGCTCCAGGAACGCAAACCCGCCCTGCGCACCTCGGCCTGCACGTCCCGCCTCGGTGTTTCATGTCAACACAGCTTTCTCCGGGCGCTGGGCCCCTCGCCTGGTAGCTGTGTGCTGGGCTCTCCGTGATATCCTGAATTCCCACCTATTAGCGAGAGGCGAGCATTATCTTGCTTTTTCAAACGGCAGTGAAGTGTATTTTAATTGTAAGTGATGCAGATCCTACGAGGCAAATAGAGGAATCTGGGGCCGTAGGAGAGAACACTGGGATCGTTCAAACCTGGCCAGGGCACGTGGGGCGCCGTCGCCAGCAGAGTCCAGCGTGGGAGCCGGATCGCCGGGGCCTCCCCTCCGCGCTGCTGACCTGGCAGGCTGTAGCCGACCTCAGCTTTGTCCGACAGTGCCAAGGCAATGCCTGTCTCACGGGGCGGCAGGAGGATGACACGCCGGGGTGCTTCTGAAGCTCGGGCGCAGGGCCTGGCCCCTGCAGCCGCTCGATACGAGGCTCAGTATGGCGTCATCATTATTAATCACCTCTGATAATCCTGACCACCTGAACTGTCACTACGCATGCCAGGTCTGCAAGTCCATCAGCTGACCATGAGGCCTAAAACCACTCGCCTCTACAAACCTTTCGATTTTCCTAGGTGGCTTTAAGTTTTCAGCTTCAGCCACCAGCCTTCATTTTTTTTTCCTGCAACTCTCTTTAAAATGCTATCATGGGAAGTGGATGTGGCTCAATGGATAGAGCGTCTGCCTACCACATGGGAGGTCCAGGGTTCAAACCCAGGGCCTCCTTGACCCGTGTGGAGCTGGCCCATGTGCAGTGCTGATGCGCGCAAGGAGTGCCCTGCCACGCAGGGGTGTCCCCACGTAGGGGAGCCCCATGCGCAAGGAGTGCGCCCCGTAAGGAGAGCCTCCCCGTGTGAAAAAAGCGCAGCCTGCCCAGGAGTGGTATTGCACACACAGAGAGCTGATGCAGAAAGATGACACAACAAAGAGAGACACAGATTCCCAGTGCCACCTGACAAAGCAAGCAGACGCAGAAGAACACACAGCAAATGGACACAGAGAGCAGACAACTGGGGTGGGGGAGAGAAATAAAAAATAAATCTTAAAAAAATAGAACGCTATCTTATTCCTATTAATTTCTGAATGAGCAAAAACGGCTGTAGAACACACGCACTTAGCAAAAAAGAGACAAAGGTGGGGTCCCTGTCACTGTCACTTGCTCCAGACCCCACTGTCCGCCTCAACTGTTTCTGGAATGTGGCCTGAGGAGGAAGGGCTTGGGGTGTATCCTCATGGAAGCGAGCGGTCGGGAGGGGGTCCCGGGGCCGCGGCATCCGAGAGGGTGGAGGGCACCAGCAGGACGGCGGGGGTCCCGGGGGGCACCGAGCCACACTCGGGAGAGGGTCGAGGGGCAGAGGGACGAGTCGGGGCCTTCAGCCCGCGGCGCTCGAGCAAGCCCAGTGGGCGCCGGCCGGAGGGGCACAGCGGGCAGGGCAGCGCCCGCCTCCTCGCCGCCCAGCTCTAAAGGGCAGGGTGCCAGGAGGACACCTGGGCCCAGGGCGAGCTCAGGTCTCCCGCATCCCTCTCCTGGGCGCCGGGAAGAAGGGCTCGTGCTGGCATCCCCCCCAGGCCTGCTCTCCCTGCAGCTCCATCAGGGTGAGCCCCAAATGCCCGTCCTGGGCCGCCAGCCGAGGCCTGGCCTCGCCCGGGCACGGGCAGGGGCCTCGGCCAAGCCCGGGAGGGTGCCCCCCTCCCGCAGCCCAGCAGCACCTGCTCAGGTGGCCTGGCTCCGTGTCTCCGCTCGCTCAGGCGACTCCACCAGCCATCACTCTCATGGCGCAACATCCGGGTGGCGCCGGCCTGTCGCCAATGGCGCCCGAGACGTGCCAGGTGCTCCCACCCCACACGGGCGAGGGTCGCGAATCCTAGAAAGCCAGCCCAGCGTCGGCCCCCATCCGAGAGGCTGTGACGTGCCTTCTCAGGAGACCCCGCTTTCAGATCTTCTTTTTTCATTTCCACGAGAAAACAAGGGCAACGAAAAGGCTGGGCGCCGAGGGGGCGCCAGGCGGCCGAGGGGCCCCTCGTCTGCCGCCTGCACGGGCGGCGTGCACGGAGATGACCCCCGGCCGGGGACGGCCGTCTCGACCGCACAGGGTTTCTGTGGGCAGCGGGACGCGGGGTCTGCAGCCAGGAGGGCGCGGGTTGGAGCGACCCACCTGCAAATCATGGGCTGGGCACGCGTGCGTGATGGGCCCCCGTGCCGAGGGCACGCCGCGAGGACACCCGAGGGCTAACGCCCGGCGGCTGAGCAGGGGTGGAGGGGTCTGCAAAGCGCCACAGCGGCCACGGGGTGGGTGAACGGCGCGAGAACAGGGTGATGGAAGGTGAAAGTGCCCCGGCCGGCCAGTGCCCCCCTGTGCTCCCTCTAGGGTTCCCGACGGAGGCGCCCGCAGGCTGGACGTGGGGCTCGCTGCCTTCCTCTCCAGCACCCCAGGGCTGCCCCTTCTCTAGGGTCAGCCGGGTGGACTCCCAAACCGGAGTACGCAGCGGCCCTAGTCATACGGAAGAAATTTAATCAACTATGACACAGACTGGGTGTGACGGTTACGCTACTGTGTCAGCTTGGCCAGGTCATGGTGCCCAGTGGATGGCCAAGCAAGCACTGGGCTAACTGTAATCCAAGGGCATTTCTGGCCTTCAGTCACCAGTGCCTTTCCTGCAGTGGTAAATCACAGAGAGCTGGTTATAATTACATCAGCCAGGGAGATGGCCATCAGCAGTGAGTGACGCTTAACCCAGTCAGGAGAATGCCTTGAAAGGGGAAGTGGTTTCCAGCATTGGGAGAATTTCCCAGCTCGTCTTTGGACAGCCAGCATCTCCCAGAACTGACCAGAACCTTCCCTGGGCTTTCCTTGCAGCCCCTGGCAGCAGCCTGCCTGTGGAACCTGGACCTGTGCCTCCCCACGGCTGTGAGAGACTCTTACGGAATCATATACTGTTGGCAGGTATCTCTTGTTGATTCTGTTTCCCTGGCTAAGACACCGGGGAACTGGAAGTACTGATCGAGAGCTCTTCCTAAGAAATCCGAGATCCCCTAAGAGGGAGCTGCCAAGTTAGACGAGGGCAAGGAACTTCTAAAAGGTGAAAGAAAAATCATTTCCCAATGTATGATTCTGTTCTCAGATTGCTTTGCCAGTGCCCAAGTTTCCCTTCATCTTAAAAAAAAATTAAGCCGGAAAGTTCTGATACTGCTATGGATTTATACAAAAACAATGATGCTCATCTTTAATCAGCAGGAAGTCTCAAAACCCGAGTCTACACCTAAAAACTGGCAAATGAAATGTCTATTGATTAAAATGGCTAAGGCTGGGAAGCAGACTTGGCCCAGTGGATGGGGCGTCCGTCTACCACATGGGAGGTCCAGGGTTCAAACCCCGGGCCTCCTTGACCTGTGTGGAGCTGGCCCATGCGCAGTGCTGATGCGCGCAGGGAGTGCCGTGCTACACAGGGGTGTCCCCCACATAGGGGAGCCCCACGCGCAAGGAGTGCACCCATAAGGAGAGTCGCCCAGTGCAAAAGAAAGTGCAGCCTGCCCAGGAATGGCACTGCACACATGGAGAGCTGACACAGCAAGATGATGCTATAAAAAGAGACACAGATTCCTGTGCAGCTGACAAGAATACACGTGGACACAGAAGAACACACAGCAAATGGACACAGACAACTGGGGGTAGGGGTAGAGAAATAAATTTTTTAAAAATTAAAAAAAAACCCTGAGCCTATACCTAAAAACAGGCGAATGAACGTCCACTGGTTAAAATGGCTAAGACTGCACACATCCTAAGAGGTCCAGTACGAAGGGGACTGGAGAACACGCCCTGGATTTAGAGACGGCGGTTTCAGTGGGGAAATCACCGAGGCCAGACGGGACAAGTGCACCGTGACCTGACCGTGACCAGCCCACAGCTTGTCACCAAGCGCTTTAGAATTGAAAGACATTGTTCTTAATACGCTTTTTCCAGAATCATGGTTTCAAGGGATTTCACAGCTGAAAGGGTCCCTAAAGATGAGGATGACAGTGACGACAGAAGCATTATAGAAATAACAGTGACAATGGTATCATAGCAATAGCACGAGCTGCGATTCATCAGCCATTTCTTACACACCAGACATTGTTTTGAGTGCTTTGCATGCATCCGCCAATCTCTGCGTTGCATACAATTATTAGCTCCATTTTAAAGATTAGGAAACTCGGGGTCAGAGAGGTTGAGTAACTTTCCCAAGGTTACACAGCCGTTAAGTGGTGGACCCGAGATTCAACCTGGGCACTCAGAACCACTACAGCAGGGGCTCTTAACCAGGGGTCCACGGCCCCTTTGTTTCAGGGGGCCCATGCTCTTGAATTGAAAATTCCAAATATCAAGGGGTTGTGGAAAGATTTCAGGGGGTCCGTGAGCTTGAATTCAAATTAAAAAAAAAGTTCTTCTTGTGGGGACGTGTTGGTGCGGGTGCGATATATTTATTAATAATACACAGTATCGTGGGGGCTTCGTATGATTTTTATTTTGCCGTAGCGTGTCCTGAGTGCAGGGAATAACTGCCTGCAAAGAGGTTGCCGAGGGTGGCGGAGGTGGGTTTATGACACCCTGGGAGAACTCGAATTTCTACACGTTTGCCAAAAGTGACAGCTGGAGCAGATGTTGACCCGGGTAAGGTTATCAGGTACTGAAATTACGGGAAAGTTGTAAAACATAATTTTGAATAATGCTAAAATTTCATTTAAAGACATGCCAGTGTCGAGTGACAGAAAACTCTCTGCCGCTGTGTCCTGAGAAGGGGTCTGTGCTTCTCACCTGGCTGGCCACGGGGTCCGTGGGACAAACAGGTTGAGACCCCCGGCTCTACATTCCTATGTTATGAAGCCTCCTCGCCCGCCAAGCCATCCTCTCATTCTACGAATCGGTGAGGGTTAAATACTGCTGTGGACCCACGGTTAGCTCCAGAGTCAGGACTGGGAAAGGAGCTGGACTCCCGGTCCAGTGCTCGCTCACTGTACGAGAAATGACATGGTTAGCAGCAGAGTCAGGACTGGGAAAGGAGCTGGATTCCCAGTCCAGTGCTCGCTCACTGTACGAGAAATGACGTGGCCGCGACTGCGGCCACATCAGAACATGACGACTCCCGAAACCAGCACGCACCAGCTCTCGCGTCTGTACGGTTTGGGGCTTCCGTGTTGTTCCTTCCAGGCTGCGTGTCTCAGTTAGGGTCCACCAAGTGTCCCCCGTCCGGGCTCAGGGTCTTCCTTGATGGGCTGGCCATGGCTCAGTAAACAGAGCCTGTCTCAAAAATGCAACGTGTATCCCTTCCGTGCACGTGCTGGTGCACTCGTGATTGGAAAAAACACAAAGCACGAATGCGTGCAACGAGTTTAGTGCCGTGGAAGGCACTGACGGGAGGCCCGGAAAAACAAGAACCGTTAGGTCTGAGGATAAACCACCCTCGCCACACCAGACCTGCCTGATTCCAGGGGACGGCACGAGGACATAAACAAAGCAAAGGTTTAGAAGCAAGTCCCGTCGTCAAGCTTGTGTGAACAGCGCTAGCCAAGGACGGTGATTTACAGGAGGGGCGACTGGAACCCAGGCAAACCGCGTGCTCGTGACCTGCTCCGCGCACCGGCCCTTCCTTCCCACAGCCCAGGAGTGGGAGGTGAAGGGCAAAAGCCAGAGACCAGCCACAGGGCGTCCTGCCTGCACCCCTGAGGGGCACAGGGGACCACGCCCCACCCGCGCGTCCCCTGTGTGAGAGGGGGTGCCACTGGGATAGCTCCCTCCTCCCCTCTCCGCTCACTCCAGGAGCTGGAACGCTTCCCATCGCAATACGGCTTTTCTAGAACCCACGCGCACGTGCTTCATGGGCTCCAGAGGCAGGGGAATCGCCACATCGCCCGACACGTCGGCCTTATCAAGTCCCATCCAGTCTATGGGGGGAGCAGTGCTGCTGCCCCCATCACCAGTCCAGGGGGCGAGGGGGACCCCACTGCTTTCATCTGAACCTTTTTTTTTTCCTATGATCTCTTTATTTTTTTTAAGTGTTACATTCAAAATGTATAAGAGGTCCCCATATACCCCCCTCACCCCACTCCTCCCACATCCACAGCCTCTTTCATCATCGTGGCACCTTCATTGCATTTGGTGAACACATCTTGGAGCACTGCTGCACCACATGGATAGTGGTTTACACTGTAGTTGACACTCTCCCCCATCCACCCAGTGGGCCATGGCAGGACACACAATGTCCAGCATCTGTCCCTGCAGCACCACCCAGGACAACTCCAAGTCCTGAAAATGCTCCCACATCACACCTCTTCTTCCCTCTCCCTGCCCTCAGCAGCTACGTGGCCACTTTCTCCAGATCAGTGCTACAGTTTCTTCCATTACTAGTCACAATAGTTTGACAGTAGAATACCAGTAAGTCCACTCTAATCTATATTTTATTCCTCCATCCCGTGGACCCTGGGATGGTGAGGGCCACTCTTTGTACATCCTTCATGCATCTGAGCTCTTCGGCTAAGGCCCTTGCAGCCACATACCTCTTTCTCACTGAAGAAAGGAAAGGTTTCTCTAGCACTGCTCTAAGTAAGATGCGTATTAGTCCCCCTTCTGTTACAAAGGTTGCAATTTTGTTTGTGTCTTCACTAAATGGTAATGATCAAAACTGCAAAAACTTTAAAGCTTCTGGGTTACAAGACACTTTCATATTTTATATCTAAAACTCCCTCCACAGCTAGATGTGAGGCCTCTGACCCTCTAAGGTAGATAAATGCTGTGAGCTGGCTTCTGAGGGTGGCTACAGACTGTGATCGGCTTCTAGAACCATCCTGGCGAGCCGAGGGCCATCTGGGGCCCAGGACCGCGGCGTGAGCCTGGGTGGGGCCTGCAGCCCCTAAGGGAAGGGGCTAGATAGCTCGGAAATGACAGAGGGGCTTACGTTTTTCCCACTCTTCCAAAATTTGCGTCATAAATTCCTTGTGCTTGGGCCTAATGCTACATTTTTCCGGGCAATTCAAATAAACATGCAGTTGGACTTTAGAGCTGGAAGGAAGCCACTCCCGCCCACCATGGTACCTAAGGGGAAACTGAGGCCTCTGCCCGCCCACCGCACTTGCTGGGCACCGCCGTCACCACAGGGCCCTGGCCTCCAGCATCAGCGGGGCCGTCGCCGCCAGCGTCCCTGGGACCCCTCCCCGCTGGCCTAGGAGGAAGCACGTGCCGTCCACCCCAGCGCCCCACCGCGCTGTCCCTGCTGACGGGACGCGCCCGCAGCGCCACGTTTCCACCTGCTGCCGGGAGCTCTGCTCAGCTCCGGACCCGCTCCTGCAGCTGCGTCAGCGACACCTCCACCTGCAGACCCCACGGCAGCGGAGACCCAGCCAGCAACATGGACCCGTCTCCAGCGAGGCCTGGCCGTGCACGTGGCGACTGGTTCCCAGCACCTCCCAGGCAGCGCGCACTCCACACCGAGGACCGCGCGCTCCTCCCTGTGCTTCCTGACGCCTCCTGGGCCCCCCCGGCAAGGCTCTTCCTGAAACTCCCCTTCCAGCCACCTCCTCGCGTTGGGAGCCTCCGAACCCGCGTGCTCCGTCCACCTGACCCGCGTGCTCGCCTCCGTCCACCTGACCCGCATGCTCGCCTCCAGGCTCGCCTCCGTCCACCTGACCTGCGTGCTCGCCTCCGTCCACCTGACCCGCGTGCTCGCCTCCGGGCTCGCCTCCGTCCACCTGACCTGCGTGCTCGCCTCCGTCCACCTGACCCGCGTGCTCGCCTCCGGGCTTGCCTACATACACCTAACCTGCAGGCTCACCTCCAGGCTCACCTCCGTCCACCTGACCCGCGTGCTCGCCTCCGGGCTCACCTCCGTCCACCTGACCCGCGTGCTCGCCTCCGGGCTCGCCTACATACACCTAACCTGCAGGCTCACCTCCAGGCTCACCTCCGTCCACCTGACCCGCATGCTCGCCTCCGGGCTCACCTCCGTCCACCTGACCCGCGTGCTCGCCTCCGGGCTCGCCTACATACACCTAACCTGCAGGCTCACCTCCAGGCTCACCTCCGTCCACCTGACCCGCGTGCTCGCCTCTATCCACCTGACCCGCGTGCTTGCCTCCGGGCTCGCCTCCGTCCACCTGACCTGCGTGCTCGCCTCCATCCACCTGACCCGCGTGCTCGCCTCCGGGCTCGCCTCCATACACCTAACCTGCGTGCTCACCTCCAGGCTTGCCTCCGTCCACCTGACCCGCGTGCATCGCCTCTGGGCTCGTCTCCATCCACCTGACCTGTGGTCTCGCCTCCGTCCACCGGACCCGCGTGCTCACCTCCGGGCTCGCCTCCATCCACCTGACCCGCATGCTCACCTCCGGGCTCGCCTCCGTCCACCTGACCCGCGTGCTCACCTCCGGGCTCGCCTCCATCCACCTGACCCGCGTGCTCACCTCCGGGCTCGCCTCCGTCCACCTGACCCGCGTGCTCACCTCCAGGCTCGCCTCCGTCCACCTGACCCACGTGCTCACCTCCAGGCTTGCCTCCGTCCACCTGACCTGCGTGCTCGCCTCCGTCCACCTGACCTGCGTGCTTGCCTCCGGGCTCACCTCCGTCCACCTGACCCGCATGCTCACCTCCAGGCTCACCTCTGTCCACCTGACCCGCGTGCTCACCTCCAGGCTCGCCTCCATCCACCTGACCCGCGTGCTCGCCTCCGTCCACCTGACCTGCGTGCTTGCCTCCGGGCTCACCTACGTCCACCTGACCCGCGTGCTCACCTCCAGGCTCGTCTCCGTCCACCTGACCTGTGTGCTCGCCTCCGGGCTCGCCTCCGTCCACCTGACCCGCGTGCTTGCCTCCGGGCTCGCCTCTGTCCACCTGACCTGTGTGCTCACCTCCAGGCTCGCCTCCGTCCACCTGACCTGCGTGCTCACCTCCAGGCTTGCCTCCGTCCACCTGACCTGCGTGCTTGCCTCCATCCACCTGACCTGCGTGCTCACCTCCAGGCTTGACTCCGTCCACCTGACCCGTGTGCTCACCTCCAGGCTCACCTCCATCCACCTGACCCACATGCTCGCCTCTGGGCTCATCTCCGTCCACCTGACCTGTGTGCTCGCCTCCGGGCTCGCCTCCGTCCACCTGACCCGCGTGCTCACCTCCGGGCTCGCCTCTGTCCACCTGACCTGCGTGCTCACCTCCAGGCTTGCCTCCATCCACCTGACCCGTGTGCTCACCTCCAGGCTCGCCTCCGTCCACCTGACCTGCATGCTCATCTCCAGGCTCGCCTCCATCCACCTGACCTGCGTGCTCGCCTCCAGGCTCACCTCCATCCACCTGACCTGCGTGCTCGCCTCCAGGCTCGCCTCTGTCCATCTAACCTGCGTGCTCGCCTCCATCCACCCACCTGCGTGCTCGCCTCCAGGCTCGCCTCCGTCCACCCACCTGCGTGCTCGCCTCCGGGCTCGCCTCAGTCCACCTGACCTGCGTGCTCACCTCCGGGCTCGCTTCCGTCCACCTGACCTGCGTGCTCGCCTCCAGGCTCCCCTCTGTCCATCTAACCTGCGTGCTCGCCTCCATCCACCCACCCGCGTGCTCGCCTCCAGGCTCACCTCTGTCTATCTAACCTGCGGGCTCACCTCCAGACTCACCTCTGGCCAGTCAACGCCACCAGCAGAGTCACCTGGCCGCCCCGCCTATTGCCAGAGCATAGAGACGGTACCATCTCCTAGGGAACCATTTGGAAATTTGGGGGGACACTACTGGTTACCCCAATGATTGGGGTGGCTACTGGCAATCGGGCCGTAGAGGCCAGGCAAGTAGACATGCCCGCTGCGCAGGCATCCCCCAAAGAATCGTCCCCATTCTCCCACAGCTTCTGAAACCCCCACTGGACATTCTTTGTACCTAGAATCTAACCCGCCTTCCCCATAAACAAAATCATTTTGCAGTTTTATAGACCCGACATTTCCCAGGAATGCCCTCCTGTGTAAATCAACCGCCAGAAGAGTATTTCTCAAGGGGGGGCCGCTAAGCACCCCTGCGTTAGGATCACTTGGGAGGAGAGTATTTGCTAAAAAATGCAGATTCCCAGGCCATCTTCCCAGGCTGTATCTCAGATCTGTTGACTCAGATCAGATCTGCATTTTAACAACATCTGTCGTCTCAAGCTTCAGAACGACTGTGCAAGATTCTGTCTGGAGGCTTGTTCTGAAAAAGACTGCGGCCAAGGGTTTGCTCACCAGGAAATATTAATCGTTCCCAGTCAGCCGTGCTGGCAGGAACGAGGACTCAACACAGATATCGGAGGCCCTTTCCTCTCCCTCCTCCTCTCCTGTCTGCTCAGAAGACCCCAACTTGCCCCTCATAGCTCTTTCTAGAAGGTCCACCTGGTGACCCCGAGGCACCACTGGCACGCTCGTGTGGTCATTTCTCCCTGTGGCCACCCCACCACCACCAGCAGGGACTTTTCCCCCCTCATTCTGGTCCCCTGACAATGAGCTCTTGGTCTGGCTTCTAATCAGAATTCAATAAATATTTAACAAATGAACAGATGATACGCAAAGCATGTGGCAAGGGCAGGGCCGGTCACGGCAAAGGACAGGGCTGCGGAGCTGGTCCGGGAGGGTCCCGGGCCCCCCGAGAGGCGGAGAGATGGAGCCGCCCCAGGAAACCCGCCACTGCGGCCCCCCGTCCTGGTGGGTGACGGCCTCGGCCGGGTGTCACCTCCTGGCGCTCAGCAGCCCACAGCTGCAGGAGGAGCGGTTAGGCGGGGGGGGGGGGGGGGGGGGGGGGGGTGAGAAATTCTTGCTCTGTGGTGTTTTCTTTAACTCTCACTTGGAGGGATGCTGTTATTTTTAGAGGGTTGAGGGAAACCAAGGAGGCTGGCTTGGCAAATAAACACAATTTGCTCACCTCAGCTTTGCGTGTGGATGTGAAATCCTCACAGCAGCAGCCAGGCAGTTTTCAAATCCCCTGGGAAAAGACTCTTGTCAGCATAGGGTGGGGACAGGAAACCAAAATCCCAGGATGGATTACAATGGACTGACTGGTATTCTACTATGGCACTATTGTGCTTAGTAATGGAAGAAATTGTAGGATTGATGTGGGGACAGTGGCCATGGTAGCTGCTGAGGGCAGGGAGAGGGAAGAAGAGGTGTGATGGGGGGGCATTTTCAGGACTTGGAGTTGTCCTGGATGGTGCTGCAGGGACAGATGCTGGACATTGTGTGTCCTGCCATGGCCCACTGGGTGGACTGGGGGAGAGTGTGGACTACCATGTAAACCACTATCCACGTGGTGCAGCAGTGCTCCAAGATGTATTCACCAAATGCAGTGAATGTCCCATGATGATGAAAGAGGTTGTTGATGTGGGAGGAGTGGGGTGAGGGGGTGGGGGGTATATAGGGACCTCATATTTTTTAAATGTAACATTTTAAATAAATAAAGAAAGAAGGAAAAAAAATCCCAGTGTGAAAAGTGTGCAAATTAACCCTGGAACGAGGTACAGACCCAGCGTTGACTGAGGGGAAAAGTGAGCTATAAAAAAGGATTAGGAAAACTCCAAATACGCGAACATTCTGCCTAGAAGCTCTGTTAGTGAAGGACATTAACACCAGCTACATACGGTCCCAAGGCCCCAGAGAGCCGCATGGGGAAGGAGACGTTCCCTGCTGCCACGTGCCTTCCTCCCCGCGTGCCCCACTTGGGCGCCAGTTGCCGCGATCAGCTCAGCGATAGGTTGGCTCGAAGGGAAGGTGGCATAGAACTTAAATAAAAACCAGAAAGAGAGACACGAGAGAGGAGATAAAGATGGATCAGAGGACTCCCAGCTTCTGGAACTGAGAGCCTCGACCCCAGTTTCCACCTCGTAGTTACTGGGAACTACCCAGCAGCTGTTTGCTATCAGAACTGCAACATCGTCTACGATAATAGGGAACAACTGCCACATCCACACTAGAACAGGCGTAACATTTACAATAAGGAACAGGTAAGCCAGTTTCCCACAACACACTGTGTCCACAGAAAACTCAGGATCCAGAGAGGCCCACGTCCTCTGAGCTCACTCGTTGAGCTCTCAGGCCATCCACCAACAAAGTCCAAAATAATTTAATCGTCAAGTAATAAACGCATGTGGCAAAACCGCAATGGGTATCCTACTCAGCGGAATTATACATCGGCTCTTCTGTCGAGATGATAATGGAATATGAGACAATCTGTGAGACTATGGCACGGAGAAGAGAGATCCATTGGGCCCTCCACTCCCCATGGAAATTAGAGGATTCTAAACTCATCAGTGAGCTCGACACCAGCCACCATGCCCAGCCCATCCCTGCTCTATCTTTCCTCTTCACAAAATTTCCTGGGAATCCACTTCCTAGTCTGTGATCACAGGTATTGAATGAAAATCAAGTTCTCTGCAGAGCACGGGAGAAACCCTGCGTTGTCATGTAAGGCGGGAGGATGACGGCACTTCACCTGTGAGCAGCTAGTCCTTACAGCCTCGGGGAGGAGTGGGTGACCCGTCAGGAGGGAGGAAAGCAGCTTAGCTCAGAAAAATGGATGCCGGCACTAGCAGGCTGGCGTGTTAGCAATTACAGGAACCAGAGCCGCTCTTTCCAGAATCACTCACCATCCGCAGACCAGGCTCCAAGAACAGCAGTTGCTAGAGCCCTTGGCTCTCTCAAAATCTATCGGGGACCCCCCAGGAGCTCTTCTTACATGGACTCTGTCTCTCGATAGTTATCATATTAGAAAGTTTAGTACTTGGACAGGGAAGGGGTGAGACGGGGGCACAGGGACACTGTTGGGTGGGGCTTCACAGGCCTGAGGGGCCAGGGTTGGGAGGATGGGTCAGATGGCCCAAGGAATTGGGGGGAGGGTGGGGGAACAGTTGACCATGGGAGAATGGCAGGTACATGGCTGAAACTATAATGTTTAGAAAACTCTTTAGAAAATACAGTAAGGAAGGGCTACTTGTTTAAGGTGTCTGATGGGGGCATCTGGCACAGGGGGCACCTGGGGCAGGCTTCCAGGGAGTGTGTGGGTGCTCATCTTGTCATAGTGTGTTATATGAGTGGGTGGAGACCCACACACTGAGCGGGGAGGTGTACCCCCAGCCTGACGAGGCCTGATGTTCTCAAACAGAGGTGAGGGGGTCTCTCCAGGGCATGGGTGGCTCCCAGTGGGGGAGGACAGACTAGTGTGTCAAGCCTCAGCA
Organism: Dasypus novemcinctus; assembly: GCF_030445035.2. Classification (NCBI taxonomy): domain Eukaryota; kingdom Metazoa; phylum Chordata; class Mammalia; order Cingulata; family Dasypodidae; genus Dasypus; species Dasypus novemcinctus. The sequence goes on along the minus strand of NC_080703.1, from coordinate 41,805,203 downwards.
TTGTTGTGGGTATCTGTGAATCTGGTCCTTCAAGCAGGGAAGCTTGGTTGTCACTGTGGACCTTGAGGGGAGGGGGAGAGGGGAGTAGAATAGATGGAAGAGGGGGTAACTGGGGGCAGTGGAAATGTTTCACATGATAGTGCAATGATGGATATAGGACATGTTAAATTTCACCAAAAATGTGTTAAAGTCTATACGCTAAAATGTAAACCATAATATAAACCATAATGCAACTAAAAATTTAGAAAAGTGTTCAGTCTAAAATATAAGTCATAATGTAAACCAAAATGGAACCACGTTTGATAGCTATGTTTCAATACCTGTACATCAGCTGCAGCAAATATAACATGAACATGTAAAAAGATCATTGCCGGGGAAGGGGGAGAAGGGCTTGGTATTGGATATATGGGAGTCCCCTATATTGTACATGTGACTTTACTGTGATCTAAAACTTTTTTTAAGACAAAATTAAAAATTTTTTAAAGAAAGGATGTAGACACTGAAGAAGGAATGAAAGAAATTGCCTTGCCACTGTACATACAGGGTAATACCTATTACAGTGATGAAAGGCAAAATGATAAAAACAAAGTTTTATGAAATTTTTCGTTTTTTAATACCCCAATTTATTTTTTACTTTAGTTCTTCTGAATTAGTATGTATTCTATTTCTAATCCTTAAACCTATCATTACTGTTTCATTTTCCGACTAATTGAATTTGGCAATATATTAGGCTTCATTTTTGAAGAAGTTTTGGACCACAGAGAGGTTCAACTATGGCAGGGGAGGAGCACTGGTGTGGGGTGTTACTGATGGGGGACACACGGTAGGGAGGGAGTTCTCCAGGGCATGCATATAGGGTATATAAAATGTTCGGACATTCGTTGGGTATTTTCATAGTAGTTAAAGTTACAAATGACAACTGAGGGAGTGCTGAGTTCCTGGTCTGCGGGGCTCGGTTGCATTCCCCAATGGAACAGCAACAATCCCCCAAGTGCAAGGGCAAAGACCAGTGAAGAAGAATGGCTCAATGATAGGCTCTTGATAACGATGACTATGCTTATGAGCCTGTGTGTTTGAAATTTCAACTAGGCCTAGAGCTGCAGGGTACCTAAGAGTTACCTCCTGAGAGCCTCCATGTTGCTCAAATGTGGCCACTCTCTAAGCCAAACTCAGCATGTAAATGCATTACCTTCCCCCCCCCCCCCCCCCCCCGGGCATGGGACATGACTCCCGGGGATGGGCCTCCCTGGTACCAAAGGATTACTACCAAGCACCAGCTGGTGATGCAACTAGAAAAGGACCTTGAATAAAAGGGGGAAATGATAAAGACTAATGAGTTTATATGGCTAAGAAACTTCAAAATGAGTCAGGAGGTCACCAGAGGGTCATGCTTATGCACATCTCAGCAGGATCCCAGAGACAGCCAAAGTACCTACAATCCCAGGTATTGGTGCTCCTGAGGGCTGCAGAGACACATAGGTTCTATGGTCATGGCACATGACTCTAGAGTTTAGTGCCTTGCCTCTACTTTGGAATTTGTGCTCCTGAGTGTGATGGAGTTGGACTCAGATGTGACTTCTCTACACATGCCTCATCTGTCACTTTTACTGAACCTGTGGTTGGCACTGGGGTTGGTGTATAATCAGGAAACTTGAATCTCTGGACTGGCCATATGCCAGCTGGGCCCTGAGCCTCAGCAGAGTTGCAACACCCACTCTCCAGTTCTTTGGACTTACCCAGGTCAGCTAACAGGGAGGTGAAGATGGTCAACCACCATACCAGGGAACCAAGAGTGCCTACAACTGCAAGCAGAATTGCATCCATCAGCCATGTGGGATCTACGCCCCCTCTCAATTTAGAGGTGGAGTAGACATCACCATCCAGGGTCCACAGGATGGAGGAATAAAATATGGACAAGAGTGGACTTTCTGGTATTCTACTATAGAACTATTGTGACTCTAGCAATGGAAGAAATCCTATCATTGATCTGGAGAAAGTGGCCAAGGGAGTTGCTGAGGGCAAGGAGAGGGAAGAAGAGGTGTGATGTGGGGGCATTTTTGGGACTTGGAGTTGTCCTGAGCGATATTGCAGGGACAGATGCTGGACATTATATACCCTGCCATAACCCAGTGAATGGACTGGGGGAGAATGTAAACTACAATGTAAACTATAATCCATGTGGTGCAACAGTGCTCCAAGATGTATTCACCAAATGCAATGACTGTGCCATAATGATGAACGGGGTTGTTGATGTGGGAGGAGTGGGGGGGGTGAGGGGTGGGGGGAAGTATATGGGAACCTCTTTTATTTTTTAATGTAACATTTTTTGTGATCTATATATCTTTTTAAAAAAAGACAATTAAATCAAAATTTAAAAATTAAAAAACAAAAGAATTTAAAGCTAAGACATTGTTTAAACAGGAAACCCAAGCATACCTCCTATTAACCATAATATCTTCCCACATCCCATAGTCTCTGAAAAACTCTGCTGTGCACTTCTGAGACAAAAGAGTGAAAGAAGCGCACACACACAAACCTTAATGTTATTTTGAAAACAGTCCCCAGAGCATACGCTGGGAACACTGCCCTGCAGTCACGTCTATAGCCATGTGTCCACTCCCATCGTCATAAAATAGAAACATTTCACGTGGGTTAGATGGCAATGAAAGTTTACAAAACAGCAGGTGCGCAGTGCCGTAAGGACCGCACATGTCTACGGGAACTTTCTGGACGCTGTCGGGAAAGCTGGATGCCGGTCTCTCACGGTTCCCGGCGGCGGTTTCGCGGCCTGGAGAGGACAGACCACTGACGGCTCCTCCGCCCGCCTGCCCCATGCTCCCCCCAACAGAGGGCCCGCCTGGAAAGCACGTGCACGTGGGCTTGGTGGCCAAGGACAGTGGCTCCAGACTGAGGCTCCCGGGCCCCTCCCGCTGTGCCACAGGGCACGGCACCGTGGGCGAGTTTCCCCAGCTGTTCAGAGGGACAACAGCACCTGCCTGACGGGATCTCTACAGGAACCAAGAGAGGCTACCTGTCAGGCCGAGTAAGCGCTCAGCAAAGGCCAGCCACTCTTACGCCTTCTCTTACTACTCACCAGGTATCCCAAGAGCCTTAGTGCAGTTACACCTTGAGAATTATAAGTCTGACAAACTTACCAAGGAAGAAAAACACTTAGGTTCTATGAATTTTAAATAATAACTTTTTATCTCAGTCACTCATTGAAAATGGCACACAGGCCCTGAAACAAAAATTAAACTACTCATCTCTGGGTCAGTGGGGAATAAGATGAGTACACTAATAACACGAACACGATAAAGAACAGATAGACCTATTTCTGACCCTTAGCAGCATAAGGGGTACACGCTGACTGCCCACCGTGCGCCACGTGTGTGCTTAGCTCCGGGGAGGGAAAAAGAAACCACGTGGGGTACCTTGCCAGCGGCCCACGGAGTCTAGCTGGGCAGGCACGGAAACAGAGCGCCGCTGCGCGTGTCCCCGTCCTAGGAAATCCAGCTGCGCCCAGGGGGACGGGCCCTGAGCCCCGGCTGGGGCACAGCTGAAGCGGCAGGACTGTCCTGGATGCGCAGACACTGTCGATGCCAGGGAAGTGCGTTTTTCCTGCCATCTGTCATCCGTTCGGCTCATCTGCAAGAAGCCCGTCCTTCCAGAGCCTTCCTTCTCATCAGCTCTTCAATCACAGATCTTCCACTGAGCTGGCTCCATAAATCGTAAATTGTCCTTTCACCCTCCGCAGTGACAAGCCTGTCCACCGCCTCACTCTGTTTACATAGCAGAGGAACAGGCTTCTATTTAGCTGTCAGATTCCAGCAACGGACGCCTCAGATACACACAAAACAAGCAAAACCCACAGAGAAGCCGCGCAGTTCTCCAGCCCGTGGCCACCTTCCACCAACCTCGTCGCCTTCGGGAAGTCTCTTGTGCAGCTTGCACACAGGTAACCAGCTCGCGCGCCTGTTTTTCCAGCAGAGTCGAAGTACAAAACCCAGAAGGATAATTGGGAAACAGGATGCTCGGTTTCATGAATTCTTTCCAAGTTATAAACCAGCCTTACTTGGTTTTCTGGCTGAAATTAGTCCTAGCAGAACCCAAGGGGACGAAATAACATCCACAAAGTATTTCAGACATTTACATTCTTAATCCTTTGCCCGAGTGAAAGACTATTTTTCATGTCCTTATATCTCAAAAGACTGAAAATTGAAAACCAAATTCAAGTAAATATAGGTGCAGTCCAATTTTTTTCTTAAAAGTTTTCTTATGAAATTCTACTCCATGATGGAGTTAATATCTTGACAGAGGAACAAGATGAAAATTGAACGTATTATAGAAATGTTACCCAATATCATTTGTATAAAAAGTAAATTTAAGGTTTATACCCAATAGAAGGAGACTTCTTATTTTTATTTCTGTAACTTTCAGCTATTTGACATTTGCAGAGTAGAGGGAAAACTAAGAAAATTAAGTATGATTTTTTCCTTCTTGGATAAATGAAGCCAAGATGTTTTTGAGAGCATGCATTTTCCAAATGATTGGCTTCTTTCAACAGCATGTGTGGACACAGCTTTGGTCTGAATTTTTTGAGTTTAGAGTTGGTACAGAAATTACATGTGGATACTAACTAAAATCAGATAATGTGGTATATAAAATACACATGGTGGAAGGAGTGAATTACGTGGATAATTCTGGTTCTCCTAAACACAGAACTGTCTTCAGTCCTTTCACTCCATGTGATTTTCATCTCTTGTGTTACTTTATATTTGTGTATTTCTGAGGAGCTGCACCTGATGAGGTTTTATGTGAACACACTCTGGTTTTCATTTTCATAACAGACTCCCCCCTCCTCTACTTTTCTTCCCCCAAGGCCAAATCAGCTTATAAATAAACACAAAATAAAATAAATCTTAAAAAAAAAAAAAACACAGAGGTGTCCCCCGCGTAGGGGAGCCCCACACGCAACGAGTGCGCCCCGTAAGGAGAGCCGCCCAGTGCGAAGGAGGGAGCAGCCTGCCCAGGAATGGAGCCACACACACGGAGAGCTGACGCAGCAAGATGATGCAGCAAAAAGAGACACAGATTCCCACGCCGCTGATAGGAATGTAAGTGGACACAGAAGAACACACAGCGAATGGACACAGAGAGCAGACAACTGAGGGGGGAGAGGGTGGGGAAGGGGAGAGAAATAAATAAAAAATAAACAAACACCTAGGCCAAGGCGGGGCTGGACCTTGCATCTGAATTTACCGAGCCCGGTGTTGTCTGAAGAGCCCCATATACGTTAGGCCACATCTGGACAAGCAAAGAGAGGCAGGAAACGGACTAATCAGATAAATGTCAACCATCCACACAAATATCCCAAGACCAGACCCTCACATTCCATCAGAGGCTGGCTCAGGACGACAGCTCCTTTAATCCAGATCTTCTTCCCAGTTTTCTCCTTTTTTGGCTATGAGAGAAATACCCGGAAAGGGGCCTATGACACAAATAATTAGCGTGAGTGACATGAGAGCTGATGCCGCTTGAGCCCCATTTCCCAAGCCAAAATTCAGTGTTTTAGAGCCAGATGGTTCCAGAAAATCTGAGACACGTGGTCAGCACAGCCGAGGCCTGGCTCACGGCCTCCCACTAACAGACCCTGGCATGTCCGACCCTTTACCACAGACTGCCCCATCTAGAACGGTCAGCAGGCGAGGCGGCTTGGCCCCGGGTGCCCTGGAGACGGCTCAACACGACGCGCAGCCGAGCTGACAGCGAGCGGCCCACGAGGCCCCGGGCAGGTCAGCTGCCCTGGCAGGGGACAGCGCCAGGAACACGGGCAAGCACGAGCAATCTGATGCAGAACCCCACGCGGCCTCCGCGGGCGAGCCCAGGCAGGAGCTGACCCCCGTGGCCTCAGGCTCCCTTGACCCTCTCTGACAAAGAACCAGCTCTGTCCTGACGAGTTTCCTGGGCAACTCAGACATCAGCGCTGTGGCAGGGGCTCAATGAAAAACACGCCGCTTATTAAAAACACCTCTTAAAAAGGGACGCCGGTCTCCTCAAATAGACTCTCAGGTGGCTCAAGTCGAAAGCACCGATTTCTTTCAAATATTTATATGAATTATCAGCAATAATCAGATCTTAAAATGCCTAGCGTCCCATTTTAATTAATTTCTTTTTTCCCTTTTTTTTTTTTAAATGTTACATTAAAAAAATATGAGGTCCCCATATACCCCCCACCCCTCTCACATCAACAACCTCTTTCATCATTGTGGGGCATTCACTGCATTTGGTGACTACATCTTGGAGCACTGCTGCACCGCATGGACAGTGGTTTACATTGTAGTTTACTCTCTCCACAAGTCCACCCAGTGGGCCATGGCAGGACATACCATGTCCAGCATCTATCCCTGCAGCACCACCCAGGACAGCATAAAGTCCTGAAAATGCCCCACATCACATCCCTTCTTCCCTCTCCCTGCCCTCAGCAGCTGCCGTGGCCACTGTCTCCACATCACTGCTACAGTTTCTTCCATTACTAGTCACGATAGTTCCATAGTAGAATACCAGTAAGTCCACTCTAAAATACACACTAACACATAAATGTAAATAAATATTTTCATACGTAAGCGCACCTGTAAGCATGTATACACTTACACATACGTAGACACACATCCATGCATAGTAATAAATACGTGCGCATACAAGTACTGTATTTTCACTAGGAAACCCACACCAAGGGCCTGAGCTGGTAACGCTCTTGCACACTGTACCCCAACGTCCAGCCTCGCAGTCACAAGCCCTGAAGGGAAGAAGGGGGCCCTTTCAGGCAATTATGCCGCTGCACAATACAACTGTGTTGACATGATCAAAGGGAGGCAGCGCCAATTACCGAGCTCCTTCAAATTAATAACCCCATTTACTCCAATTACCTGGCAGGCAGGGTCCAAACAATCTGGGTAATCACCTCGACTCATTCAGCAAGTAGAGACGTGGCCCTGCGCCCCAGGAGCAATCTTTCCCTCCCGAGTGCCTCTGCCATCAGCAACTACCCAAACGCAGGGCGGCCAGCGCCCATCGGCCTCGTCCGCACGCGGCGGGAGCACATTCTCTGTTACCCGGCCGATGACAACACACTCCTAATGACCCCGGTCTGGAGATTTCGTCCTTCCAGGGACTTTCAGGGCCAGGAATTAGCACCTGGAGCCCCGGGTCTAAAAACCGGCCGCCGGCAGCAGCCCCGGCAGAGGTCTCCCGGCTCCCAGCAGTTCGGGGTAGGAGGTCCTGAGTTCAAATCCCACCTCCGTGCCCGGGTAGACACGGGGCCTGAGCAAAGCCTGGCAGCTCCAGTCCCAAGAGTCCTGTCTGTACAGTGGCACTGGTAATGCTGCACGACGCTTAGCATTAAACGAGGCGACATGTGTCGTGCGGCCCGCCCGTCATGGTACCTGCCCACCATCTCTAAACACTTTGCATCGTGGTTACCATCAACCTGTCCATCTCCCTGTCCAATCCTGAGCTACCTGTGAATATTATCTTATATTACAAAAGATGGACCATTACCTTCCACAGCAAAAGCTGCAAGGAAATTATGGATCTTAAGAGGATACGCTTTTCCTGGATTAGCCAGGTGGGTTAAACGCAATTCCAGGTATCTTTCTAGAAGGAGTCAGAGGAATGTGGCACAGACATGGGGAGAAGGTGGCACGAAGACGGGGCGGAGGGAGATTGGGACACACGCCGAGAAACGCCAACAGCCCCAGAGGCTGGAAGAGGAAGGAAAGAGATGTCCCCCTGGAGCCTCCATGAGAAGTGGGGTCCTGCTGACACCCTGCTCTCCAGCTTCCGGCCTCCAGCAGGTGGAAGAGTGAACGCGGCTGGGTGAAACCTCCACGTCTGTGGTCACGGGCCTAGGAAAACACACAACGCTAATGGGTACAGCTCATGTTCATCCTTTAACTAGTTCTTTTGTTTGTTTGTTTGTTTTTTTAAAAGATACCTAGATCACATAAAATGTTACATTAAAAAATATAAGCGGATCCCATATACCCCACTCCCCACCCCCCCACACTCCTCCCCCATCAACAACCACCTTCATTAGTGTGGCCCATTCATTGCATTTGGTGAACACCTTTGGAGCACGGCCACACAGCGTGGATGATAGTTTACATTGTAGTTCCCACTCTCCCCGAGTCCATTCAGTGGGTTATGGCAGGATATATAAAGTCCAGCATCTGACCCTGCAATACCATTTAGGACAACTCAGAGTGCCAAAAACGCCCCCACATCACAGCTCTTCTTCCCTCTCCCTGCCCTCAGCAACTCCCGTGGCCACTGTCTCCACCTTGATGCTACGATTCCTTCCATTGCCAGAGTCACCATCTTCAACCAGTTCTCGCCGGTGTCAACCATGACAATGACAAGACCAAAGGCGAGGAAGCCTGAAGTGGGAAACAGCCAAGGTCTGGTGTTACGGGTTGAGCTTGACCAGAGCAGAGAAGCAGGAAAACGCGAGAGACATGGCGCGAGCAGGCGGGGCTGGGGGAAGGGCTCGGGGGGCAGCGGGCTCACCCTCCGCGGGTCCCACGTGCCAGCCACACAACTCCCGGGGGCCAGGGCCCCGCTGGTTTGTCGACGGCATTTTTCACGTGTCTCAGCACTCGGCTTTTTGTCTTTACCAAGCCTGGGGTCTGCACAGGTTCCTGAACTGTGGGTGGCTGTCTCTCATGATGAGACTATGCTTAACCATTATCTCAAAACTGCTTCTGTCCCGTCCCTCTCTTCTTGCGAAAATCAAATTACACGTACCTTAGACTTCTCGTGGTGTCCCTTGTCTCTTACGCTCTTTTCTGTATTTTTCCTTCTCTGAGCTGAGTTTGAATAATTTCCATTGGTCTTTCTTCCAATTCACTATTCACTGTTTTGTTTTGGGTTTTGTTTCGCTTGTTGTCTGTTTGTTTTTTCTTTAGGAGGCACCAGGAACCAAACCCGGGACCTCTCATGTGGGAGGTAGGCACCCAACTGCCTGAGCCACATCCACTCCCCCCAATTCCCTACTCTTAGCTCCTACTATGTGTAATCTGCTGCTAAATCCCTAACCACTGAGCCCTTAGTTTCAGATATCTTTCCCATACTAGAATGCCCAATCGATTCTCCTTTATCAATTCCAATTCTGCTGAAATTTTCCATCTTTTCATTCTCCATATTTTCTTTTTTCACATATTAATCATGCTTATCTTTAAGTCCTTTTCTCTAAATCCAGTTCTGCTAATTCCGCGTCACCTGTGCGTCTTGTACGGCTGCTTTCCATATATTAGCATGCCTGATAATGTGTGACTGAATACAAGACATCACGCACGAAACACCGAGGAGACCCCTGGTGAGCTTACCTCCCTCAGCAGGCAGGCGACCCCTTCTGCTGCTAGGCAGGCAGAGCTGGGAGGCTGGTCCCCTCAGCCCACTGGAGAACGATGAGCCGGCAGCGGCGTAAGTCCCGTGGGGGGCTCGGACTCCTGCGCCCAGAACGCAGCCCTCCCCAGGGCTTTCGACTGAGAGCCTGGCATCTGCCCGCCTCCCACCCTTCCCCGACGCAGGGCCTGGGCCCGGCTTTGTCTTCCCAGCACCGTAAGACCACTTGCCAGCCCCTCTGCTTTCCAGAGACTTTCTAGTTCACTTCAGATGTTAGCGCTCGCCTGAGGGGAACACCAGCGCCATGCCTGAGGGCCTGAGGGTCCCAGTTTGGCCTCTCCAGTCCAGGCCCACGAGCCCGCCAGAAGCTCGGCTCGTGCCTCTTTTCCAGAGCAGCGACCTTTTCTGGGCAAAGCTGGAACGCTCAAGCTCTTGCCAGCGCTGAGAAGCAGAAACGCCCAAGGAGGGAAGCGGACTTGGCCCAGTGGTTGGGGCGTCCACCTACCACATGGGAGGTCCAGGGTTCAAACCCTGGGCCTCCATGACCCGTGTGGAGCTGGCCCATGCGCAGTGCTGTTGCGCGCAAGGAGTGCCGTGCCACGCAGGGGTGTCCCCCGCATAGGGGAGCCCCACGTGCAAGGAGTGTGCCCCGTAAGGAGAGCCACCCGGCGCGAAAGAAAGTGCAGCCTGCCCAGGAATGGTGCCGCACACACGGAGAGCTGACACAGCAAGATGATGCAACAGAAAGAGACACAGATTCCCAGTGCCATTGATAAGGATAGAAGCAGTCACAGAAGAACACACCGCAAATGGACACAGAGAGCAGACAACTGGGGGGGAGGGAAGAGAAATAATAAAAAATAAATCTTTAAAAAAAAAAAGAAAGAAATGGCCCAGGATAAAGCACTGGCTCCTCAGCTCACCTCACAGTCCTCTCCCTCCTGACACCGTAACCTTCATCGTTATAAAGCTCTCAGATAGGGAAGCGGCTGTGGTTCAATCAGCTGGGCTCCCGCCTACCATGTGGGAGGCCCTGGGTTCACTTCCCGGGGCCTCCTTGTGAAAGCAGGCTGGTCTGCACGCCGCAGAGAGCCGCCACCCCACAAGCACCGCAGAGAGCCGACTCAGCAAGGTGACGCAACGAAGGGAGACAAGCAGATACAGAAAAAACCCGCAGCGAATGGACACAGAGAAGAGACAGCCAAGAAAGGAACAAGTCACAAGGAAGGGATTAAATAAACAAATAAATCTTTAAAAAAAAAAAAGCTCTCAGATGCCTTTCGACAGAATGTTTTGTTTGGTTTATCTGGCTTTTCTTGTTAATCTTCTTGGGATCATTAGTTTGCCTCAAACTACTCAACCCTACCCAGAAGCAGAAATCTCTCCTTTATATTTTTCAAAGTGCTTTCACTGAATGTTTAATTTATCCCTTAAAAATCTGTGAAAAAAACAGAGCAGTATTAATCACGCCAACTTCTAGACCAGGGGTGGACAAACAACGTCCCGCGGACCAAGTCCAGCCCACTGCCTGTTTGTATAAATAAAGTTTTATTGGAACACAGCCACACACCTATCATCCACACAGCATCTACCACTGCTTTGAGGTACACGGGCAAAGCTGAGTAGTGATAGATCTTCTCTCCCACAAAGCCTAAAATATTTACTATCTGGCCTTTCACAGAAAAAGTTTGTCAACTTCGGTTTTAGAAGGAAGAAACCAAGGCTCAGTAAGACTCGGTGACTTGCAAGTTAACTTTAGAGAGAAGATTCCATCTACAGCCCACGGGTTCCTACTCCAGCCACCCCCCACGATTCCAATTTGCTTCCCATCCCTGATTCATTAGAATCATTTTCCTACTTTAACACAAGGAGAGGGGATGTGTTTGAACAAGAGGCCTGGTAATGACAAAGAGAAGGGTTCTAACCAACACAGTTAAAGGCCCCTCTATGTTTGGAAGATTCAGAGAGTTTCAACAGTCATCTTAGAAATCTGCTAAAACAAGAAACAGAAAGCAAGTAGTCAAGGATGCCACTCTGAGGTAAGGAAGGCTTAATATTCCCAAGGCCTCTCTTGTTGCCGTTCAGAAACAAGTCTGTAATAAGAACGACGAGAAGAATCCTGAAGAACGTGTCCAGTTCTTATCCATTTGATTGCTCCAAATTTCCTTCGAAGCACTTCCCCGAGCTGGGGAAAGAAATGCTCCCAAGGCAAAACGTGCAGCTAATATTAATAACACACTCAGTGGTGAGAGATTGACAGCTTTCCCTCTGAGATCAGGAACAAGACAAAGATGCCCGCTGTCACCACTGCTGTTCGACACTGCCCTGGAAGTTCTAGCCACAGCAAGAAAGCAATGAACGGCATGCAAATTGGCAAGGAAGAAGTAAAACTTTCCGTATGTGCAGATGACATGATCCTATACACAGAAAATCCTGGAAAAGCCACAACAGAGCTACTGGAACTAATAAATGAATTCAGCAAAGTTGGCTACACCCCGAAGCCAAAACAATTTACAGATGCACCACAGTCATAATCGAAATTCCAACAGCCTTCTTTGCAGAAACGCAAAGTCAATCGTCATTTTAAATGGAAGGGTAAGGAGGCCCAGGTAGCTAAAGCCATCGTGGAAAAGAAGAGTGAAGCTGGGGGCCTCACACTTGCCAATCTTGAAGCTTTTTAAAAGCCAGAGCAATCAAAACGGCATGGAAATGGCACGAGGACAGACAGAAAGGCAATGAAATTGAACTGAGAGCTCAGAAGCAACCTGATTTATGGCCAATCGTTTTTTGACCAGGGTGCCGTGTCCAGCTAACTGGGAAACTCGCGTGGTCTCATCGACAAGTGGTGCTGGTAACCCGGGGTGTCCGTGTGCAAAAGAAGGAAGGAGAACCCTTACCTCACACCTCACACAAACACCAACTTAGAGTGGATCTAAACCTGAATATAAGAACCAAATTATAAAAGTCACAGAAGAAAATGCAGGGAAGCATCTTCGGGACCTGGTGTTAGGCAACAGCTTCTTAGACTTCACAACCAAAACACACGCAACGGAAGAAAAAACAGATAAATGGAACCTCATCAAAAATTTTAAAAAAATTTGTACAAAGGATTTAACCATGAAAGTAAAAAGACAACCTACACAAAGGGAGAAAATATTTGTACACCACATATCTGATACAAGTTTAATACCCAGAATATGTAAAGAACTCCTACAACTCAATAAAAAGACAAACGACCCATTTGAAAAATGGGCAAAGACTTTAAATAGACGTTTCTTCAAAGAAGCTATACGAATGGCCAAAGAATACATGAAAAGATGCTCAACATCACCGCCGTCGGCGAAATGCAAATCAAAACCTCAGGGAGGTACCACTTCACACCCACTAGAATGGCTACTATTAAAACAAAACAAAAAAACAAGAAAATAAGTGTTAGAGAAGATGTAGAGAAACAGGGACACTCATTCACTGTTGGCAGGAGTGTAAAATATTGCAGTTGCTGTGGAAGACAATTTCATGGTTTCTCAGAAATTTAAGTCTAGAATCACCATCCGACCCAACAATTCTACTTGCAAACATAGACCAGAATAATTTGAAAGCAGGGACTCAAACAGATATCTGCACGCCATCCTTCACAGCAGCATTATTCACAATTCCCTAAAATAGAAGCAAACCACATGTCCATCAACCTATGAATGGATAAATAAAATGTGGTATATGCAGTCAATGGAATACTATTCAGCCATAAAAAGGAATGACATTCTGATACATGCAACGACATAGATGAACCCTGAAAACATCACGCTGCGTGAAGTCAGACACAGTAAGACGAATATTATCTTACCTCACTGACATGGAACAATTACGATAAGCAAACCCAGAGTGCAAATCTAAAACATAGTTGACCAGGGGATAGGGTGGGGACAGGAGATGAAGAGTTCGTGCTTAAAATGCGCAGAGCCTTTATTTGGGTCGACTGTAAAGTTTTGGTAATGAATGGGGTGTGATGGTAGCACACACAACACTGTGAATGGCAATTAGGAGCACTGAATTCTATACATGAATGCGGTTAAAGGGGGAAATTTTAGGTTGCATATATGTTACTAGAATAAAAATTGTAAAAAGAGACAGAGGACTGTACGACACAGTGAGCCCTATTGTAAGCCAGGAACTATAGTTAACAGGACAATTACAAAAAAGCTCTTGCATGAAATCCTAACAAACGTGCCACACTAACGCCAGGTGTTACTAATGGGGCGGAATCTGGGACCTCGGTATTTCATGTGTGATTTTTCTGTACTCCCACAACTTCTCCAATAAAAAATAAAAAACTGATATCCCATTCAGAGGCAACAAACCCCTGCCCCGACAGAAGACGGTGGCTTAGAGGGAAATGCACAACAGACGCATGGCACATACGATGCGCAGGCACACGCTCTGGGTTTTTTGTTCCCTTACTAAGCGAACAATAAAACAGCAATCTGGTGGCTCCGGACTTCACGAGGACTTAACAGAAAGCCCCTTGTCCTATCCCCCAGCCCTCCCCTCTGGGCTCAACCCAAGTACACGGGAATGGGCGTCTTCTTAATAAACTCTGAGAGTCTGACGAGTGGTGCTGGCTGGACCCAAAGTCCATAAGGGATGCTCAGTGTTTCAGGCTCATGGGAGCACCGAGGTTGTGAAGAGACGATGCGCTGGGCCACCGGGCCTGTTCCTTTTCACACCTTCAACAGAAGGCTGAGCAGGGCATGGGGACACCTTGCCAAGCGCAGAGGCCCACCCTGGGGCAAAGCAGGGCGCAAGAGAAAGACGATTTAGGGAAGGAAGGGGATGGGGTCCTTAAGAAAGCTCTCCTGGAGAGATGCCCAAGTTGTTCCTCCTGTGCTAGCTCTCCCTAGACACGGAAAGGGGAAACCAGGCACCCGCGCGCCCGTTTCTGCAGGTGCTCAACGCCCACCTCTCCACGGCCCTGCATCCTTCCTGGTTCCCCAGAGCCCAGTCCTGGAGGCTGAGGTCCTGCCGGGGCACGCACGGGGCTCTGCAAGCCTGTCTCTCTCTCAACCTCATTTTCCTGTCTCACTTTGTCTTTCATGCTTCACTTCTGGAACAAAGGACCGCCTCGAAAGGATCGCCCGCTGAGCCCATGTCCAGAGGAAAGAAGCTCTGCTCGAGGTCTGCGTCTCTGCATCCGAGCCGGGCATCAGGGAAAATACAGCACGTTATTTTACCTCCAAAGACACAGTATCTACGAAGTCTCTGTAGTCGTGAAGCGATGATAATAAAAATATTGCAACTACTGACCGATGAAGCTGGGAAAGACCCCTGAGATGTCCACCCCAAGATCCCCCATCTGTGGCTCCTGAGGCCATAGAAGGACGTAGAGGATTCCTTCCACTTTCTGAGAAACGCCACCAAGAAGGCAGTTTCCGAGGGCACCTCTTTTATCTCGGCCTGAACTCAAGCAACCCCTTGTTCACAGGAGAGATCGGCCACCGCTCCTGATGGGCAGCAGTTTCTGAGAAACTGTTATCTGATAATGTTAGCTATACACACCCCTGGGCTGCCAAACAAGACAGCCAGCTCCACAAAGAGAGGCCTAACACAGAAAGACATGAGCAGGGGAGGCGGCTATGGCTCAATCAACTGGGCTCCCGCCTACCATATGGGAGGCCCTGGGTTCACTTCCCAGGGCCTCCTTGCGAAGGCAGGCTCGCCTGTGCCCGTGGAGGGCTGACGGCCCGACCCGCGGAGAGCTGGCGCAGCAAGATGACGCAACAAAGGGAGACAAGCAGACACAGAAGAACGTGCAGTAAATGGACACACAGAGCAGAGAGCAAGTAAGCCGCAAGGGGGTGAATAAATAAATAAAATAAATCTTAAAAAAAAAAAGACATAAGTGGGAAAAAAAGAGAAGTAAAAAAAGAGGACTGCCCAGAGGCAGGGGTGTGTGGACACACACACACACACACACACACACACACACTCCCCCTAGATGAAAACCTGGAAGGCAGTTCAGGGCTGAAGCTGAGCAGCTACAAGACGCAATACTATGAAACATAAAAAATGGGTCTCTGAGCCCAAGTGACTCATGACATTGTTGAAAAGTACGACAAAAGAAATACATGAAAGTTAAACATCATAATATACAATATTCTAAAGAGCATCGTAAATATTCAACAAGAGATATGAGGACAAGAAGTTAAAAATCCGCAGTACAGGGTGGCGGACTTGGCCCAGTGGTTAGGGCGTCTGTCTACCACATGGGAGGTCCGCAGTTCAAACCCCGGGCCTCCTTGACCCGTGTGGAGCTGGCCCATGTGCAGTGCTGATGCACGCAAGGAGTGCCCTGCCATGCAGGGGTGTCCCCCATGCAAGGGAGCCCCACGTGCAAGGAGTGTGCCCCATAAGGAGAGCACCTCAGCACAAAAGAAAGTGCAGCCTGCCCAGGAATGTGCCACACACACAGAGAGTTGACGCAGCAAGATGACACAACAACAACAAAAAAAGAAACAGATTCCTGTGCTCCTGACAACAGAAGCGGACAAGGAAGAAGACGCAGCAAATGGACACAGAGAACAGACAACCAGGCTAGGAGGGGAAGAGGAGAGAAATAAGTAAATAAATCTTCTTTTAAAAAAATCTGCAGTACATAAAAAAAAAAAACCATAAAAATCAGTAAGCACAAAACATATATCCCAAGAGAAAATAAGCTAGAGACATACACACAAAGAAACCGTCCACTTAGCTTTAAAAATACAATTCCAAGGAACCAGAACTTCTTCGAAGTCCAACTGGGCTTGTCAGAAAAGAAATGCCACCAGGGGAGCAAAGGGCTCAGGGGACAGGGATTTTTGTGCCCCCCTGGAGGTAGATTTAGTGTGTAGCGTGTCCAGCTTTTCTGGAGAATTCGCAGAAAAAGGCCGTATCCTCCTTTGCGTAGGAAGTCGTCCCGGCACACAGGAAGTGAGCCAAGAGGGAACGCACGAGAGCGTGCCCGTGACTGCCACAGCCCTTGGCACTGGAGCGTGCTTGCTGACATCAACGTCTCCGGCAAAGCCGGGCGCCACCAGCCCCGCCCGTCCTTGCACACCACTCTCCACGCATGAGGGACAGTCCACTTCCCACCGGCTTCGTCGGGGCTGGTCTGGGCCAGTTCCTAGCTGAAAGGCAGGACAGCACCCCCCTCCACCCCCGTGGAATCCAGCTCGGGTTAAACGACTGAGCGACGTGACCCTGGAGAGGAAAAGGCAGCACGGGGGAGCACCAAGACGCCCAGCCCACAGCACCCACACCCGACATCCAAGGGGGCTGTCTCCGTCCCCCCAGCCCACCTCCCAGCCTGCACGGCCGCGTGCGTGACCCGGTGGGTGACACGGCGAGCAGAAGAGCCGCACTGCCGAGCCCAGTCCACCACGGAGCCACGGGAAACAGCGCCCTGTTTTAAGCCACCAACGAGGAGAAGTTTTTAACGCAGTAAAAGATAACTTTCTACACATGCCTCTTCTATTGCTTTTACTGGACCTGCGGTTGGCGCTGGGGTTGGTGCATACTCAGGAGACCTGAATCTCTGGACTGTGTTTTCATCTTTCCTATCTTTGGATCAGATGGGTCAGCCCAGGAAGAGTAAAAATGATGGAGCAGAGAAAAACGCTGAGGCACGTCCCCACGTACAACCCAGGACTGGGGGTTGAGAGGGAAAAAAAAATCTCAAGCAAAGATAAGGCTCAAATCAGATCGCGATCAAAAACGGAAAGGAAATTGCGACTAGCCCAGGCTAACTCGAGCTGAGCCAGTTACCACCAGCCGTAAAAGATGACTCAGAAGAGGCCCCGGACGCTGGAGCCACTAACCCTCCAGAATGGAGACAGAAAACGCCCCATAATTAGATGCCGCAGAGAAGGGCACCTCGGGGTCCCCTTCCCCGGCTCCCCCACGAGGGAGGGTGAGCAGCCGTTTCCACGCGGGCCAAGGCCAGTCCACCCCCGCCGGCCCTCAGCCAACACCAGGCCTCTGCAAGAGGCCACTGGCAATCCTCGAGCTCCTTCCCTACCCTAGGTCCGGAAAAGGACAGGAGAACACCATCCCTGCTGCCTGTTACGGGTGGAAAAACACCCGATGTCTAGCAAAGTGGTCAAGGGCAGAGCCTCTGGGGCCAGGCACTGAGGGTCGAACCCAAGCCGTGCTGCCCTAGCCGTTGCCTCACCTGTAAAGTGGGTACAATCATAGGACGCGCTCCATTGAACATAAGGAGGATTACGCGACGGGAGTCCAGCAGCGCCTGGCAGATGCTCAGCCGCTCATATCATCATCACCGTTATTAAGGGCCCTGAAATAGTGCCGTCACACTAGCGTTACGCGCTCCACAACAGCCAGAGCTGCCATCAGCAGCTGACTGCGAGGCTGGTGCTCTCCTCCCGGGAGGACAACTCTGGCCGTGGAAAGGGAGAAAACAAGCTAAGGCCAAGACACTCTACAAGGCTGACGCACAGCCTTCAAAAAGGCCTGGCGCAGGTCGGGGAGCTGGAGGCAGGACGCTTGACTTGAGGCGGCTGAGAGGGAAGAGTCGGGGAACGGGCCGCGTGGGGAAGAGACGTCCGGGAGCCGGGCGCGGGCACCGAGGCCCTCCGGCACGTCTGGGGTGGATGGCCTGGCGGACGCTCGGTTTTCCTCCTCGCACATCACACTCACTGGACACTGCGCCAAGACCGGCCCCGCAGGGAAGGCTCCCTGTACAGGCACAGGAGATACCTCCCTAAGGACACGCTCCATCGACAGGGACACTTCCCGGGCGTCTACTCTGCATCGGGCACTCCGGGGCCACTATCTCGTCTCACCTGCCGATGACCCCACGCAGCAAGGGCTCAGAAAGGCTCGACAACTTGTTCAAGGTGCCCGGGCCAGCAGGGTCGGGAGTGCAATTTCAAACTGGGTCTGCGGGAGACCCTAAAACCCATGCTCTGCAGGGCATGCCACGGCGTCTGCCCTGTCCCCATGAACCTTTCCTAAGGGACTGATCCGAACGGGCGGGAGGAGTGCTGAGATGGTAAAGAAATTTCACTGGGAAAACTGCTAAGCCAGTCCACGTGAATGCAGAAGTAGACGGGCAGGGACAGGAGAGAATGAGAAACGGGCTGGAGACCCCAAACCTTGTTGTTCTGTCTTCAGCTGCTGGAACACGAAGTGGGGATCCCTGGAAGGAGAGAGTCAGAGAAGGGGAGCCTCAAACTCTGTGTGTGTCGACTCTGTCCAAATTGGCTGACCCCTGATTATGCATGTGTGGAGCAATCTCAAACCATCCAGTCCAGGCTAAAAGGACAAACTGAGATTTGAGCGGCCACCCAAGAGAAGGGGTGTGCAGTTTGTGTCTGGTCAAATGTCTGTTAAAATGAACAAACTAAAAAACACTCATCGGAGGAATATAACACAATCCAGAGTTGCCACAACCTAACATTCACAATGTCCAGGATACAAGCCAAACTTTCTCCAAAATGTGACTGAAAATAGGACCCAATCTCCAGAAAAATAAAGACAGTTAAAGAGGACCAACCTCAAAATGACTCAGAGGAGGGAACTGACAGACAAGGATTGTAGAGCAACTATTATAATTACACTCAACATCTGTCCAACCTACATCACAGAGTTGTTAAAAGTTAAAATACGGCCAAGGGAGATAAAAGTGCTTGGAAAGGTTTCACACAGTCTGTACATGAAAAATTCCCACTTTTCACGCCTATTTCCAGAAATCACACTGTAAAATGAGCCATTTTAGGATGCAATATCTTTCTCCTAGGAAGAATTCTTACTTCAGGACCGCATTTCTGACCAAAATCCTGTTTCAAAATGAATCACAAAGATAATGATGTGTTATTATAAAGCATGGCTATTTTGCTTATATATTACCATAAATTATTTTACAAAAAAGCAAAATGATGCCACACGCCGCAGCTTGTTAGATGCCCGATGGCCACCAATGTGGGCCCTGAACTCAGCTTGCCTGGGCTCTGGTCCCAACCTCATGACCTAAGAGCTGCGTCTCCCTAAGTTACTTCACCTCTCTGCACTTCGGTTTCCTGTGGGAAATAGGAATAATAAAGTACCTGCTCTTAGTGTTGTTGTGATAACTCACACACAGGGCTTACGTAGTGCTGTGCTACATGATCAAATGCTAAATAAAGAGCAGCCTCTGAGCAGGAGCTCACAAAGACGAGGTGTCTTGACCAGCATCACCCAACTAGGTACCTGCAGAACTGGTAGCACCTCGATCCATCCTTCCATTTTAACTCGCTTCATACCAGTTCTTCAAATGGGCACAAATGCATTCTTAATTGATGATTCAAAATTCCTTAAGCCTGGGCGGCGGACTTGGCCCAGTGGATAGGGCGTCCGTCTACCACATGGGAGGTCAGCAGCTCAAACCCCGGGCCTCCTTGACCCGCGTGGAGCTGCCCATGCGCAGTGCTGATGTGCGCAAGGAGTGCCCTGCCACGCAGGGGTGTCCCCACATAGGGGAGCCCCACACGCAAGGAGTGCATCAGCCCTGCATGTGGGCCAGCTCCAACATGGGCCAGGAGGCCCTGGGTTTGACCCCTGGACCTCCCACGTGGCAGGCGGACGCTCTATCCGTTGAGCCAAATCCGCTTCCCCTGACGGTCACTCTAAAGCACTCAAGGAGAGGCGAAGGAAAAAGTCAGCTTCTGTCCACTGCAACTTCTAAACCACTGATTTACCACCCGGTGCCGGGTTCCAGTCACCATGTTTGCAAAGCTCGGCCTTTTGCTCGAAAAGAAAACAAAACGCTTACCATCCCACCTTCCCCCTGGAGCCAGCTGGGAGACGACATCCCGACAAGGTGGCTCTCTGCCTTCCAGGCCGACGCATGTCATCTTAATGAACTCCGCTGTTTCTTACGCAGGTCCAGGAACCGAGGGGCGGAAGCGGGAGCGGCTCCTCTCACTCTTAAACCGTCCAAGAGCCGGGGCTTCCCAGCTCGGCTCTGGACTCCGCTGCTCTGAGGTCTTGGCTCCCCAGAGAGGGACGTTCACACGAGGGGCACACAGCGGTTTCGCTGAGCTGGACGTGGCGATGGCCACCTGGCTGCTCTGGGCCACGCAAAGGCAGAGAGCGAGCCCAGCTTCCCCAGGAAATCGGACGGAGGCCACGCTCTGGGGAAGGGACGAGGGTGCCCAAGCCCTGCGGTCTCTGGAGTGCCTCTTGGTACTTTATGTCCAAGAGTAAAGAGCAGTGGGAAACTGAGGCGAGAGAGGACGGTCCACCGAGGACGCAGGCCCTTAGGCCACTCCACGGGTAACTGGACTCAGGCAGGCGAGGAGCCGGGCGCCAGCTTTCAGCAGTCACCCATCCCTGCCTGAGCAACGCCGATCTCTTGTCTCACCTGAATGTCCTCAAGAACGAACTAGAAAAACAGTCCACGTTACCCGGGGACGGAAGCCGCGCCAGCCGGGGCTCCGTGTCTGCTCTTTGTGGGGCAATGGTGAAAACCCCGTATGAAGGGTAGCTGCCTCTTGTTAGGCAGAAACAGAGCTGTTTTGGTGTCCCATCAAGGGGAAACTGGGCAGAAGGGAGCGGCTGCTGAGACGCCACGGGGATGGCCAGTGCGGCCGCGCCCCACGCCGCCCTCCTGGCTCCTCCTGCCCAGGGAGGCTGGGGCCCTGCGAGCCGTGCCCTGCCTGTGCCAGCTGACGCCCTCTCAGGTGCAGCCAGCAGGGACTCTAGAGGAAAACGAGGTGACAGAGGAGGGAAGAGGGGCCCTCGTCCTTCCCTGCAGCCCTTCACCGCGCACGGCTGGGCCGGCCTGGGCATCTTCGGACACGCCCAGAACCAGCCTCACCCAGCGCCGTGGGAGACGCCGAGGGCAGAGCGGTCAAGGTGAAAACGGCCTCGACCTTCAAGGCCCCTAAAATCTGGCAAAGGAGAAGGCACCGAGCAAACAAGGCACTGGGTCACCGCCGCGAAGACACGCAGGTTCCTGTGGGACCCGCGCTTGGCGAGGTGTGCCCGATGCTACCAGGCTGCGAATGACGTCAATGAGAGGGTGACATGCCAGGATGCCCAGCTGTTGGCGCAAACACAGAACGATAACGGCCCCAAACCATACGCATCCTCTCCATCCACGTATACCTTCAAAGAAGGCCGGCGTGCGCCTGCAAGGGTTTTTAATTATTCCGCGTTATAGAATTTACATCGATCCTTCACTCATTCGACAAACAGGCACTGCAAGCCTACAAGGCGCCCTGAGCACCGAGGCACCCTGAGCTGTCGACAAGCCGAATCATCACCGTTGGGGGCACCCCAGAGGACAACTGAACAATAAAATAATGCGACTTGGCGGCGGACTTGGCCCAGTGGTTAGGGCGTCCGCCTGCCACATGGGAGGTCCACGGTTCAAACCCCGGGCCTCCTTGACCCGTGTGGAGCTGACCCATGCACAGTGCTGATGCGCACAAGGAGTGCCCTGCCACGCAGGGTGTCCCCCGCGTAGGGGAGCCCCACGCGCAAGGAGTGCGCCCCGTAAGGAGAGCCGCCCAGCGCGAAAGAAAGTGCAGCCTGCCCAGGAATGGCGCCGCACACACAGAGAGCTGACACAAGATGACACAACAAAGAGATACAGATTCCCATGCCGCTGACAACAACAGAAGCGGACAAAGAAGACGATGCAGCAAATAGACACAGAGAACAGACAACCGGGGTGGGGGGGAAGGGGAGAGAAATAAATAAATAAATCTTTAAAAAAATATATATGACTTCACACAGGGGCAATTTCCTTGAAGAAAGCAAAGCAAGGAGCGGAGGCTGGCAGTGAGCGTGGCAAGGGGAAGGGCTGCCTGAGAAGGGGACACCCGAGCAGGGTCGCGAAAGGGGCACAGGAACAAGCCGTGAGAAAACGTGGCAGTGGAGAATTGGAGGGAGGGGGCTACCAAAATCCACTAGAAAGGAGACCCTGGAACCCGCGGCCTAAGACGCACGTGGAACGTTCCAGGAAAGCAGGTGAGGTGCCATCCTGGGGCGAACTGTCAGCTTGTTCCAGGGACTTCCCCCTGTCAGACGTGGCCCAGCAGTGGAGCTGACACCCACTCGGCACGCGGCTATTTTTCTCTATTTTCAATTTCCATGGCAAGCTGGCGAGAAATGAATGCCATCCCCTGGGTCTCTCCGCTCCGTGCAATTAAGAAAAGCGATTTCTTAGTCACCAGGCAGATGACGACAGCGAGATTTCCCATTTTCTCTCCGCAGGGAGGCTGTCCTCGCTCAGGATTAATTGATCCTGCTTTTCATCCACGACGCCGGGGCCGAAACCCATTTTTGGTCACAAAAACAGCAAGGACGGTGCTATTACGGTACATTAACGGCGTCCCCGTGAAAGGACCCGCGTCGTCACACGGCGGCGGTGGCTGACACTCCCACCGAGCGTCGCTAATGGGGGAGGATGAGCGAGTTATTACAACCCACCCTGCGCTGGGTAAACCGCCCGTTCCCGCCACTCCACCGCGACACAAAGAGGGGCAGCGCCCTGGTGTCCCCGCAGGGGGCACGCCCAGCGAGCGCAGTCCTGTTTTCCTGCAGGAGAGCAGAAAGTGAACACAGCAAGAAGGCACGAGAGATTCTCCAATATCGAGGACAGCCAGTATCCTTAAGACACAAGTGTGTGTAATATACACATTACACACACATACATATATTTCCCTAGACAAAAAATGCTTTTTTTCAAAGTAGGGGACTGTGTTACAAGAGGCTAGTTTAATAAATAATAAAGCGCTCGTTGCACCTCCAGGGAGCAGCCCGCAGTTAGCAGGGGCATCTGGGGAGAGCTGATTCGTGACCGGCTGGCCATGGCGAGCAGATGCCAGCGCCCAGCTCAAATTCAAGAGCGGGCACCCCCCGGTCACCTGGTCACAGCGACGCTCCTCGAGGGCTAACCACAGGGCATTTGCGTTTCATCAGGACGCTCAGACGCCGCAACGGGACGCCGGGCTCAGCAGTGACGTCCAGCCCTCAGTGGGCGTCTGATCAGCGCGGCGAGGAGGCGGCCGGTCGTCACCGGCC
Organism: Dasypus novemcinctus; assembly: GCF_030445035.2. NCBI lineage: Eukaryota > Metazoa > Chordata > Mammalia > Cingulata > Dasypodidae > Dasypus > Dasypus novemcinctus. Next base: position 41,781,740 of record NC_080703.1, on the reverse strand, counting down.
CCCGGCAGGGGACGAGAAGGAGAGGGGACGGACGGGGGCCCGTGGCATCGGAGAGACGCCAGGCTGAAATCGAACGCAGCGCCCATCTCCCACCCGGCGGGGTCCGGCGCCCAGGGCAGCCTCAGGGTGCCGGAGCACCCGCCACGGGGGCCGGGGGCAGGCGTGGCCTCAGGGCCGCCCCGTCCCCCGGGAAAACTGTCGCCGGCCGCACGGGAGCCAAGGCCCGAGACGGGAGGAAGGGCGGCTCTCCTGCTCGGCCCGAGCGGACCGGAGGAGGGTCCCGCCCAGAGCTCCCCGAGGACGCCGCCGAGGTCCCCGCGCCCCGAGCGCCCCTCGGCCAGTTACGCGCGTCCGGATTCCCGCCCCGAGGAACCCACCTTGAGACCCCTGAAATAGCGGGCACACCCCTTCTTCACGCGCGCACCGGGGCTGGCACTGTGGCCCGGGCCACCCGAAGCCCACCTCTGCCCCCTCCTAGCTCGTCTCCCTGAAATGTAAAGGCCAGATCCAAGAAACATTTCCCAGACTCCCCATTCACAGGTGACGATGCTGGAGCCCAGAGAGGTTAAGAGACTTCCCCAAAGTCACACAGCTAATAGGTGTCAGACCAGAATTAGCATCGAGGTGGTCTACCTGGACTCCCCATTTACTGAGGATGACACTGGAGCATAGAGAGGTTAAGTGACTTTCCCAAAGTCACACAGCTAGTAAGTGTCAGGCCCGAATTAGCACCCAGGTGGTCTGCACGGACTCCCCATTTACAGAGGATGACACTGGAGCACAGAGAGGTTAAGTGACTTTCCCAAAGTCACACAGCTAGTAAGTGTCAGGCCCGCATTAGCATCCAGGTGGTCTGCCTGGACTCCCCATTTATAGATGATGACACTGGAGCACAGAGAGGTTAAGTGACTTTCCAAAGTCACACAGCTAATACGTGTCAGGCCAGAATTAGCACCCAGGTGGTCCGACTCAAGAGTCTGTGCTCTTAGCCCCTCCATGATGCTCACACAGGAGAGAAACTTCTAACACGAACTGCCTGTGGAACAAAGGACCCCCAAACTTACCAACTTAAAACAACAGCCCTGACACCTCCCAGGGCCCGAGAGCCGGGAGCCAGGCGTGGCTCGGTCACTCACGAGGCCGCTCAAGGGCCGCCCCCTCAAGCCCTGCCGGGGGCCGCGCGACCAGGCGGGGGCCCGTGGCGCTGGCGGGGTGGGCTCCTCCAGGCTGCGGCCCGGGGCCTGGGGTCTCGCTGGCTGCGGGCAGGCGCCCCCCGGGGCCCTTCAGGGGGCAGTTCAAGGCCAGTGGCTGGCCTCCCGCGAGCGAGGGCGACAGCAGGAACGGCCGCAGTCGGGGACCCCGCTCGCCCACCGGAGCCGCTGTCCGGCCCCGCTCGAGGAGGGGACGACACAGGCGCGCGGACCCCCGCGGGCCGCTGGCCGCCCCCGACCCCCGACCCCGTCCTCACGCCGGCCCTCGCCATGTCCAGACCCCTCTAAGGTCCCCTTAGCACACAGGGTGTTTGGGGAACGCCCGGCCCTTCTCGGCGGTCACTTCCGTGGGTCTAACCCGTTTATCTGAAGTCCGTGGCCAGAGGCCACCGAGCAGACACAGAAGGAGGGTGACGATTTCACTGAGGGTTCCCAGGTCGGCAAGAAACGAGGGTGAGAAAAGGAGCAGCGGGTCAGGGGAGAGGGCAAGGCGACCCGGCAAAGCCCAGGGCCTCCCCCGCCCCGTGTCCGACCCCTGCTCCAGGGGCGGCCTTCAGGAGAAGCAGCCGTGGCCTCTCCCTCCCGAGTGTCATCCCACTCGGGGTGGAACAGGCCACGTCCCCCCGAGCCGGCCATCACGGACTGGAGCCTGGGAGCTCGTGCCCGAGGCACCTGCTCATCTGGGGAGTCCCCTTGCCCAGCCCGAGGACGGGGGGCAGCCCAGGGACGGTGGCCCATCCCACAGAGCTGGTTTCACGAAGACACTGGCCCCGAAAGCTGGTGGGCCCAGGACTGGACTTGGCGGAGGACTTGCAGGGTCTCATGCCCACCAAATAGCAGGCCCCTCTCCAGGGGCACCCGGTCAACGGTGAACCACGCTCAGCCGAGGAAGGCGGCACACGGGGCCTCACCGAGGCTGCGTCCAAACTGGACCGTGCTCCAGACGCGGGGACACGGGGCGCTGGGCTCGGGCATTAGCACCTCGAGAACTTGGCAGGGCATTTCCAGACCTCACCATCTCTCCGCACGCCCGGCACAGAGCCTGGCAAAGAAAGGCAACCCCGCTCAACGGCACGACTTTGCTGAATCACCTTGTAGGAAAGGACAGCTGCCTCCAGCAAGGAAATTCGACCCCCGCCCGGCTGACCAGCCTCCTCAGGCGTGAGCCACCAGGCTGGCGTCAGGAGCGGCGCTTGCCGCTAGGGTGGCTATCAGTCTCCAAAAAATAAAGAGAGACAAACAGGAAGTAAGCACTGGCAAGGTCGTGGAGAAACTGAGCACTTGCCCCTTGTGGGTGGCGACGACCGTTCAATGGTACAACCACTGTGGAAAACAGTTTGGCAACTCCTCAAATATTTAAGCATAGAATTACCATATGAGCTTCCAGTCCCATTCCTAGTTTACCCCCAAGAGAATAAAGCAGGGACTCGAGCATATCTGGGCACCAAGGGACGGAGGTGCCCAGGGGTGGACGCCACCCAAGTGTCATCCACAGAAGAACGGGGAAGCAGGAGGTGCTGGATACGCACGGGAGGTGATTTAGCTGGAAAGACGTTCCGATACAGGTACATGATTGGCCTCAGAAACACCATTTTGAGTGAAATAAGCCAGACAAACCGTCTGTGATTACACTGGTAGGAAATAACCTGGAATGAGCGAGACAGAAGGTGGACGCGCGGTACCAGGGCCGGGGGTGGCGTGGGGGGCGCCGTCGCTCCAGGAGCGCGGTTTCTGTTTGGGAAGATGAAAAGCCGTCCTGGATGGTGGGTGGGAACGGGTGGTCGCACAATACTGTGCATGGAATTGATGTCCCCGAATTGCCCACGTGAAAGTGGTTAAAATAGAAAGCTGTGCTGTATATACGTTACCACGGTACACTGTTTTTAAAATCCCGTTTGCTCCTCGGGGGACCGTGTTGCATTCACGCTCACACACCACCTCGAACGGTACACCGCAGACCCTGTGCTGAAGCACAGAGCGAGGCTGTGACATGAACGGACACTGCTGATGAATCGTACGTGGGCCCCTGCGATGGGAAGACCCGCAAATGCTAAGTACGGCAGGTCTCCACTGTGTAATTCTGCCTGTGTAATTCGGATTTACCGGGGGAACTCACCTGCAAACCAGAACAGCTCAGGGCACACCTGAAACACAGAGCTGAGGAAGGACTTTCTCAACTCAGCACCTTGAAGCCAGGGTCCCCGACAAACAGGAGCTGCCTTTTCTCACCAGCTCGGCGCCACGCGTTCCACAGGCCCCTGGGGCGCCGGGGAAAGCTGGCAAAGTGCAACAGGAAACCGAATCCAACTAAACTGGCTAAAACCGCGGTCGACAGCTCCTTTGAAGCAAGATGGCTAATAATGATAATGAGTAGGGCCCATAAAACTGTAGCTTGTCTTCTGTTCCATTTTCCTCTAATTAGACAAGAATTATCACCACATACCCACATTTCAAAAGCAATGAAAAATCATTTGCTTTTGCTTTGACAGGTAACAGTCACCAGCAAGGAAGTTCATTTCCTGCAGGCGGCCTGAAGCCGCTGGATCTGCCGCTTGGCTTACACGCTCACGCACACACACACCTGGGCCTGCTTTCACTCAGGCCCGAAAGCCGTTTCTGGGTCTGGATTTGGAGTACCTGGGGAAAGGGGCATGAAGAGTTTTTTTACCGTAAGAAAGGAAGGCAAAGGCTGCTTTCCTTCCTCTTAAATCCCATTCGCCACCTCCATTACTGAGTGCTGGCAGACTGGGGCACAATATCCAAAGAAACAACAATACAGGAGAGTCTCCCACAGCTTTGCTCAGGAGCGCTTCAAGCCACGTCTCACATATTACCTCATTTATCTCTTAAAATCCCCCCAACCCGTAATGGCATCTTTATCTGCTCCGACACATGTTTTATGGGGACCGATTTCCTTGCCACTCTTTGCATCTTGTTTGAAAAAGGGTCTGTTTTCCTAACCAGAACCTCCCAACCAAAACCTCAACTTCTAACTCCCACCGCCGACTTCCTCTCGTCGGTCTCAAAAACAAAAAGTGCAACCGACTCTTAGCAATTCTAGAAACTGAAAGCCAAAACGAAGCTCAGGTAGGAAATGAAATAACCTCCCAGCACCCAGCCATTGCTCTCACCCAAACAGAAATCAAATAAATACACACGCCTGCTCTCCATGAAAACTAAGCTGCACAGTTTATTAATGAACAGTGAAAGGACACAAAGTGGGTCAGAGAAAAGCTGCTTAATCGAAGAGTCTGGAAATTATGTTAGAAGGAACAGATGGTTTCACAGAAGCCGGTGCTCCCCAGAGGAGCAAGAAGCGATTTTCTAGGAAAGGAAAATGTTTGCCTCCTCTTGTACCAGCCTACTTCCAGCAAAGGAGCAGTCTCCGGTCAGCCCAGGACAAGCTCTGAGCTTGGCACACCGACAAACCCGGGCGAAAGTGGCAGCCATCCACGCCTATCCAAGGCTTAGCCTTCTAAATCTGAGCTCGAGGTCAGGCTGGGCTCTATTTTAAGATCAGCAACAAAATGCCCCGTGCCCCAAAACAGATGTCATTGGCCCGGGGGCAGCCCGGGCACCGGGTGCTTAAGTGCCCCGGGTGGCTCAGATCCGCAGCCGAGGCTGCGCGCTGCGCTGCTGCCGGGTTTTCCTTCTTCTCCGTGTGACCGTCCTCCCAGCTACAAGCCACATCAAGGGAAGTCAGGAGTTGGTGATGGTTTAAGGAGGTGGTTAAGGAATTTAGTTCATACTTGAAATCGTTACACCGGTACCATTTTGTCTGCCACCTCCACGAGGTCGAGGGAATTGAGCCTGGTCACTTGGGGCTCTCAACGCTTGAGCCCCAGAAACGCGGCACCCCAGGGGACCTGTTAGAGATGCAGCTTCCCAGGCCCGCCCCAGACCTGGGGATGAGAAACTCGGGGTGGGGGTTGGATGGGGAGGGGCAGGGCCCAGCGACTGTGTCTGAACAAACCTTCCGGGTGATTCTGGCACGCGCTCTAGTGTGAGAAACACTGCTTTAAGGCTCTACAGGTGTGGAGTCTTTCCCTGGAAAGTAAAATGATTTTAGTTGGTACCTTGGAACTCTTCTGCCCCCGCTCCGGACCCCTGAAATCAGAAAGGCTAATGGTGCCAAGATTCATAAGTAGCCATTAGGAACCCAAGCTCCCAGTCCCCAAAACCTGACGTTGTTCATCTTCGAAGCTTAGTGTCAATCGCGAGCCATCTTTTCAGATGAGTCGGTTTCCGGTTTTGACGGAGATTGAGATAACAATTATCAGCTGTTTTGCGGTTGTACTTTAGGGCTCACATGACCCAAGCAGGACGTTAAACTAACACTAGACTTTTAAAAGATTCATTGCACAACACGCATGTTCTCAATAATGAATGTCATTCCGTGTGACAGTTGTGACCCTCCAAAATTTACAGGCTGAGCTTGAGGCTGAAATGCAAGTACAAGGCTGGCCAGCCTGGCCTTAAAGGGGAAAAATCCCCAGGATCAGCTCTTAACGCCCTCTTAGACAGGAGAACCACACAGATGGGAACTGCAAAAATGGCAACGAGGACTGATCTAGAAACCGACCCGTGTACCCTGGGAAGGCTTCCTCAGTAAGAATTCACGAGGAGAAAGAGAAAACGCACTTGCAGATGTGCCTTGTTGCATGTTCCCTTTCAACTTGTTCCTGTTGAGGCCTTTCGACTGAGTTTAAACTCACCGATATGCGGGGGACTCAGGAATCAAGAAAAGTGAAAGGTGGAGGCTTTGCCAGTCAACAGGACAACAGCAGGTGCCACCAACACCCCACCCAGCTCAGCAGCCCACGGCGAGTTCCTTGAGAGCTTCTCCAAACCACTACCTCGGTTTTTTCTCTGGAGATAGCCCCGTCCACCCCCCAGGACTGTTGTTGGCTTTCCGACAGATAATACGACACTGGGTGCTGAACACTTCCTAGCTCCAAATATCACACGTGGAAAATACAGCTGGTAACTCTCAAAGAGGTATGGAAACCCGTTGGGGGGTTGTGATAAAGATACACATTCAGCACACAACCCAGAAATTCAACTCCTACGACTTACCTCCGAGAAATTTAAACATCTACCTACCCAAGACTTGTTCAGCAAGGTTCCCAACAGCTTTCTCCATGACAGCCCCAAACCGGACACAGCCCAAATGTTCACCAAGAGAATGAAATAAAAACTATGGCACAGGTAGCAGATTTGGGTCAACGGACAGGGCGTCTGCCTACCATATGGAGGGTCCAGGGTTCAAACCCAGGGCCTCCTTGACCCGTGTGGAGCTGGCCCACGTGCAGTGCTGATGCGCACAAGGAGTGCCCTGCCACGCAGGGGTGTCCCCGCGTAGGGGAGCCCCACGCGCAAGGAGTGCGCCCTGCAAGGAGAGCCGCCCAGCATGAAAAAAGCACAGGCTGCCCAGGAGTGGCGCAGCACACCTGGAGAGCTGATGCAGCAAGATGATGCAACAAAATGAGACACTGATTCCCGATGCCACTGACAAGAATACAAGCGGACATAGAAGAACACACAGCGAATGGACACAGAGAGCAGACAACTGGGGTGGGGAAGAGTGGGGAGGGGAGAGAGATAAATAAAAAATAAATCCTAAAAAAAAATAAAAACTATGGCACGTCCAAACAGTGAATATTACCCAACAGTGAAAAGGAACGGGCTCCCGAGCCCGCAAGAGCATGGATGAGCCACAGAAGCATCTTGCTGAGTCAGTCACGGATCACGTGATTCCGTTTACACGGTACGCTAACAGCAGCCGATCCGGTCCACAGTGACAAACGTGGGACAGCAACTGTCTGGGGTTAGGGGCTGGGGAAGGCCTAAGGGAGCTTTCTGGAAAAGGGCTGTACCTGGAGGGTGGTGACAGTTACACAGACGTCTCCACTTCTCAAAACTCGTCAAACCACACACTTAAAGTGGGTACATTCTATTGCATACAAATTCAACCTCAGTAAAGCTCTCTACACTCTCTCGTGTGCGGAAGAAAAAGTCCACGGGAAGAGCTAAAACACTGGACTCTGGGGGCACCTAACTCCTTCCCAGGCCCGTCGAGCAATTTTCCCATCTCAAAAAAGACGCCTTCCCTGCAGCCCTTGGGGGAGCTCGGGGGGTCGGGTGAGAGTGGATCTGGAAATGCCGCGCGGTCAGCGGCGGGGCCCGCCCCAGCCCGCGCGTCCCCAGCAGCTGCTGACCCACCGCCTCGTCTCCTGAGCCCCCGCTCCTCCTGTGCCCACCTCGCCGCCAGCCTGACCACCTCGGCGTGTTCCGAAGGGCGTCCCCGCCGCCAGCTTCGCCCGTCCACGCTCTCCTCCTTCTGACCCAGAGGGGTAGCCCCAGAGGGCAGATGTCGCCATGTCGCCCACCCCTCCAAGCCCTCCCGTCTCTTATGAGGAGCCGAGACCCCTCGGCCCAGCACCTGAGCCCCTCCGTCATCTCACCCGCAGGTCACACTCCAGCCAAAAGAAGCCGCCCGCGGCTCCCCCTACGTGCACCGTGGAGGCCACGTCCCGGCCCCTTCCGCGGGCAGCCCCCCTGCCTGGAGGGAATCCCGCACCCTCCGCTTGGCGGATGCCACGTCCACCCGCACGTCGGGGGCGATCCACCCGCCCCACCATCGCGACCTGCGCTCCATCGCCACCGGCCCCGCACCAGGTCGACGACCGCCTTCTCCAGCCGTAAGGGGTTTCCAACTACTCTTCACAGCAGACCAGACAGGAAACGCTTCCTGCCTGATTCATCCACATACCCGATAAATGTCCCCAGGGACCCAAGGCCTGGCTCGAGACCCACAGTCGGTAAATGTCTGAGGACTCAACGGCTCATCCCCACACAGTGCCTGGTGACCCCGACGGCAAACGTTCATGGAAATGTGGCGCGTTATTGGGAACGAGAGACCCGGGGCTGACGTGGAGCCCCGTTTTCCTCCCTTTGCGAACAGACTAGACCGGCGCTACCCACTGGGCTTTCTGGAATCATGGACATCTCCCGAATCTGCGCCGTCCAACGTGGCAGCCAACCGCGACCCGTGGCTCTTGGGCGCGTGGAATGTGGCGAGGGGGATGGAGGAAAGGACGCTGCATTTTACTTCACTGTAATTTCAGTGTGACTTTGAATAGCCCTGTGGCTGGGGGCTCCTGTATCAGACAGCGCAGGAAGGCAGAGTCCGAGTGAAGATTGAACCCCGGGCACGGCCTCGTTGTAGACGGCTCCCTGTGCCAAGTGCCCCAGCCCCGAGCCCGGGCAAGGCGCAGCTGCTTCTCACGGAGCTTGCGCAGGTAGCGCACACGTGCTGTCGGAGTGGCCTGGCACAGAGAAGCTGGCAAGACCCGTGCTTAAAAGGGACGATAAGGCTCCGTTCTTGCAGGAATCGCCACGCTTTATGGGCCTCCGTCTGTGATGAAACCCATCAAAGGGCAACTTCATCCTGAGATGACCAGAGTTAATTGAAAATTTAAGACCCACTCAGATCGCCCAGAACTGAGACTTCTGGCAGCTTCTGTGCTTTCCCGTGAGATCCCTGCTGCATTTTGCCTCCGCCAACCCTGCAAGGCAGGATTCCCGCTCCAGCGTCAACCCCGAGAGCACTGAGCTGTAGCAAGGGACAAAGTGGCGTTCACTCTGGCCCCGACTGCTTTTTAAAGGAGGCACCAAGGATCACTCCCAGGACCTCGTACGCGGGAAGCAGGTGCTCAACCACCGAGCTACCCCTGCTCCCCGATCCTGGCTTTTTAAAAATGCCTCGTGGTCGTGCCTAAGCCAGCAGGTGAGTGGGCCAAGCCCCTTTCCTTTCCTAGTAATTAGCTTAGGGGTCAGAAGAGCAACTTCGCAAAGAAAAATAAACACCATCGCGTGCCATTTTAAAGTGTTTAAAGACCCGTGGGGGTAGGAGAGAAATACTCTTCTGCCCGTCTAGGTGACGGCGCGTGTTCCTAACAGGTGCACCTGCTGGCAAAGGCCCGAGCGCGACACCTGAGAGGCCGAGCTCGGCTCACCTGTCATCTCGGGGCACCGCACCTGTGCGCAAGCCCGCTCCTGAACCTCGGGCGCTTGTCTCCTCACCTGCACGAGGAACGAGGCACTTAGGCGCCTCCCTGGGTGGCTGTGAGGACGAAACGAGACAGGGAGCCACACAAAGGCAGAGGCTCCCGGCAGCTAGATTCGTAACAGCCAAAAACTAGAAATGGCCCAAATGTGCCTTCAACAAGTGAACGGATAAACAGAGCATGGCACGTCCATACGATCAAAAGAAATGAGCTGGTCACCCACGCAACCACCTACATGGCTGCCAAAATACTGATGCGAACTGAAAGAAACCAGACCGGAAAAGAGTCTGTACCTTATGACTCCACTTATATAAAATTCGAGAAGATAAAGACAGATGGGAAGATGTCGCTCAGTGGCTAAGCACCTGCTTCCCATGTACGAGGTGCTGGGTTCAATCCCCCATACCTCCTAAAGGCAAAAAACAAACAAACAAAACATCAGCTCTCACTGGGAAGTGGATGTAGCTCGGTGGTTGAGCACCTGCCTCACAGGTACGAGGTCCCAGGTTCGATCCCTGGTACCTCCTAAAAAAACCCAAACAGATCGGCGGCTGCCCAGGGACAAGGATGGGAGGTAGGTGGGGGAAGGCGGGATCCCCAAGGGGCACTGCGGAGACCAGAGGGCTGGCAACGGGCGACGCCTTGACCGTGGGGACGGCCATCTTGGCCATCTTGAGGCCATTCAATCGTACTTCCTTTCATGTGCCTCAGTGACACTTCAGGGATGCTGAGAAAGCCGGGAAAAAATGACGCAGGAGAACTGCCCAACACAGCGCCTGCGCAGCCGGCACGGCAAACGTTGTTCCTTTCCGGAGTACTAAGAGAACAAACCTGGGGCCCTGGAATCGAGTCGCGCATCGACGCACACGCACTGCGCAGGAGCACTAGCAAGCACGCGCCCCTCAGCTGGGAGAGACAGATAAGGCTAATCCAAAATGGACGAAACGTGTCCTAAGATGGTATCAGCAGGAAGGGGGGTGTCGAGAAAGAGGACTCGCAGCCGGGCCCAAAAGGGGCGGGAGGATTCTGGCCGCCAGCAAGGGGTGGGGGCACTTGGACATGGATGCAGCGGCTCGCGCCGAAGCAGGGGGCTGGCGCGGGGGTCCTGGCCACGGCCTTCTGCCCGACGGGTGGGGGAGCCACAGAGGGCCCGGCCGAGCCGGGGAGGCCCTGGGCGCCCGCCTGGACCCCGGATCCACTCACCCAGGGGCGCCACCAGAGCTGAGCCCGCCAGGTGTCGCGTTCACACAAACAGGCCCCATCGGGAGGGCAAGCTGGCGGCGTAACAAGAACGCTGATGGGGAGGCGGATTTGGCCCAGTGGTTAGGGCGTCCATCTACCACGTGGGAGGTCCTTGATTCAAACCCCGGGCCTCCTTGACCCGTGTGGAGCTGGCCCATGTGCAGTGCTGATGCGCGCAGGGAGTGCCGTGCCACGCAGGGGTGTCCCCCGCGTAGGGGAGCCCCACGCGGAAGGAGTGCACCTCATAAGGAGAGCCGCCCAGCGCGAAAGAACGTGCAGCCTGCCCAGGAATGGTGCCGCACACACGGAGAGCTGACACAACAAGATGACGCAACAAAAAGACACAGATTCCCGTGCCGCTGACAGCAACAGAAGCGGACAAAGAAGACGTAGCAAATAGACACAAAGAACAGACAACCAGGGGGGGACAGAAATAAAATAAAATAAATAAATCTTTAAAAAAAAAAAAAAGAACACGGACATCCGTACCCTTCATCTCAGTAATTCCCGCGGAAATACTCAGAATGTGCACCGAGATTTACGTACAGCATTGCTTATCGCGGCATTATTCATCACAGCCCCAAATCCCAAAGAACCCTTATGCCCAATAATGGGGGTGGGGGGGATCGCGAGGTAAGCTATGGCCTAACTGAGTGATTAAATCACGATTTAGAGACTATGCAACGACAGTGCATGCCCCAGGGGGCAAAAGAGCGGGATGCAAAAACCATGCATCAAGTATTCATTCAACAAACACACACTGATGACCTACTACGTGCCAGGCATTGTTCTGGGCACAGCAGAAATAAAACCGACAAAATAACCCCTGCCCTGTGGGAAGGGATTCCATCGCCTGATGAGGAAGACAGACGACAAACAAGCAAAGCAACAGCAATAAGCAAAAGACACAGCGCACCGGATGACAAGGAGAACCGTGGAGAAACCTCAAGCAGGGACGGGAGAGGGGGTTTCCCAGAGAGGGGGGAAGGTGGGGAGGGGCCTCCAGGCAAGGAAACCGGGTGCAAGAGCCCTCGAGGCGGCTGGGGGTTCAGGGAACCGCAGGCAGGTGGGGCAGGCAGCCAAGACGCCGAGGTGACGCGGGCGGAGGCCACGGGGGCCACAGCCGAGCGGGGAGCGGGCGCGGAGGGACCTGCAGGGCCGGGGGCAGCAGGCCGGCGGGGCTTTTCCCTGTTCCCCACGATGCCCGCGACATGCTCGTATTTTAGCCTCAGAAAGCACAGGAGAAGTCCCCCCAGGGAAGCACCGGGAGAGCAGGGCAGCGGCGGGGACCGGAGCACAGGAAGGGGGAGAGGAAGCGGAGGCCACTGAGGGGAGTGCCCAGGCTGGGGCAGGAGGGGCGCGCTCGGGGGCTGTCGTGAAATCACTACGTAAAGACACGTGGCCACGACGCACACGACAGGAGCCGCCCGACAATCAGCCCCTCACGGCGAGACTTAGCCCTTGGCCACCACATTCCCAGCCCCTTCCTGCAGAAGCGGCACATCCTCCATCGCGCTGCTGCCCGGCGCGCCGGAGGCGCTCGTGGGGTCACACGTCCACATGATCCAGTGGTCCGGGTGATCTGGGTGAGGCCTGTCCCCGCTCGCCACACTACGAGGGCTTCCAGGAGGAGCTCCGGGGGGCCTGGGCGGCGGCAGGAGCGGCCACGGGTGACCGGGGCGCACGCCCGGCTGCTGAGGAGGACGGGGCGTGGGTGCTCGGGGCGCCCGCAGGGGCTGCCTCGGTTCCCGCTGGGTGACCCGGAGGCTGTGTTCGTTTGCTGGCTGCCTCAGCAGGTGCCACGGCCCGGGCTGGCTAAGCAGGTGCCACGGCCCAGGCTGGCTAAGCAGGTACCGCAATCGGGGCTGCCTAAGCAGGTGCCACGGCCCGGGCAGGTACCACGACCCGGGCTAGCTAAGCAGGTACCATGGCCCGGGCTGGCTAAGCAGGTGCCACGGCCCGGGCAGGTACCACGACCTGGGCTAGCTAAGCAGGTACCATGGCCCGGGCTGGCTAAGCAGTACCATGACCTGGACTTTCTAAGCAGGTACCGCAATCGGGGCTGCCTAAGCAGGTACCACGGCCCGGGCAAAGTACCATGACCTGGGCTAGCTAAGCAGGTGCCACGACCCGGGCTGGCTAAGCAGGTACCACAGCCCAGGCAGGTACCATGATCCGGGCTGGCTAAGCAGGTACCACGACCCGGGCTGGCTAAGCAGGTGCCACGACCTAGGCTGGCTAAGCAGGTACTACGGCCTGGGCAGGTACCACGACCTGGGCTAGCTAAGCAGGTGCCACAACCCGGGCTGGCTAAGCAGGTGCCACGACCCAGGCTGGCTAAGCAGGTACTACGGCCTGGGCAGGTGCCACAACCCGGGCTAGCTAAGCAGGTGCCACGACCCGGGCTTTCTAAGCAGGTACTGTAATCGGGGCTGCCTAAGCAGGTACCACAGCCTGGGCTGGTACCACGACCCAGGCTGGCTAAGCAGGTGCCACGACCCGGGCAGGTGCCACAGCCCGGGCTGGCTAAGCAGGTGCCATGGCCCGGGCTGGCTAAGCAGGTGCCACTGCCCGGGCTGGCTAAGCAGGTGCCACGGCCCGAGCTTGCTAAGCAGGTGCCACGGCCCGGGCTGGCTAAGCAGGTGCCACGACCCAGGCTGGCTAAGCAGGTACTACGGCCTGGGCAGGTGCCACAACCCGGGCTAGCTAAGCAGGTGCCACGACCCGGGCTTTCTAAGCAGGTACTGTAATCGGGGCTGCCTAAGCAGGTACCACAGCCTGGGCTGGTACCACGACCCAGGCTGGCTAAGCAGGTGCCACGACCCGGGCAGGTGCCACAGCCCGGGCTGGCTAAGCAGGTGCCATGGCCCGGGCTGGCTAAGCAGGTGCCACTGCCCGGGCTGGCTAAGCAGGTGCCACGGCCCGAGCTTGCTAAGCAGGTGCCACGGCCCGGGCTGGCTAAGCAGGTGCCACGGCCCAGGCTAGCTAAGCAGGTGCCACGGCCCGGGCTGGCTAAGCAGGTGCCACGGCCCGGGCTGGTGCCACGGCCCGGGCTGGCTGAAGCAGAGGGACGTCATCAGCTGCAGGCTGAGACCCCGGCGGCAGGCGCCGCTGCTTCTGGGTGGCGGTGGCGGCCGTGGCCCCTATGCCGGCACGCGGTGGCAGCTGCGGGTGCTCCTTCTCCTCCAGGCCTCAGCCTGTTCGCCCCGCAGCCTCCTCTGTCTGCGTCTCCTTCTCCATAAAGCCCCCCAGTAAGAGGACCGAGACCCCCGCGGTGGGGGCCGCCCTTCCCTGAAGGAGCCCGCCAGCAGCCCCCGTCTGCGGCCCTCACACAGGTCCACGCCCGCGGGTGGACTAAAACGAGGGGCGAGCTTTTCCAGGCGCACACGGCTCCGGCCACCATGGGGGGTGCCCAGAGAGTCCCTGCAGGGACCCCAGCCCCAGCCCTGAGGGCCAAGGAGGCGGCTGGAGGCGCAGCGTGGAGGGGCAGCAGCCGAGGGGGATGAGGGCTGGGACGGGGACCCCAGCACATGCCAGGCGTGGCCAAGCCACACACCCTCCCCTCCGGTCCTCACGGCTGCCCCACGAGGTGGAAGCCCCTCGGCTCGTTTCCTAGACGAAGACACTGAGAGTCCAAAAGGCTGCGCGACATGCCCGGTTTCTCGGCAAGCAGAGGCGCGGCCTAAGCGCAGGGGTCAGAGGGCTTTTCCCACTAACTCTCTTTTCTGTCCCCAGAAGCATCAAACAAACCCAGAGGCCCAGGGAGAAAGTGCCTAAGGATGTCTTAGAGGAGAAGTGGACGTGGCTCAACTGACAGGGCGTCCGCCTACCATATGGAGGGTCCAGGGTTCAAACCCCGGGCCTCCCTGACCCGTGTGGAGCTGGCCCACGCGCAGTGCTGATGCGCACAGGGAGTGCCCTGCCACGCAGGGGTGTCCCCACGTAGGGGAGCCCCACGTGCAAGGAGTGTACCCCGTAAGGAGAGCTGCCCCGTGTGAACAAAGTGCAGCCTGCCCAGGAGTGGTGCCGCACACACAGAGAGCTGACACAACAACAATAAAAAAAGGCAACAGTTTCCGGGTGCTGCGTGACAAGAATGCGAGCGGACACAGAAGAACACACAGTAGATAGACACAAGAGCAGACAAAGTGGGGCAGGGATGAGGAGAGAAATAAATAAAAAATGAATCTTAAAAAAAAAAAAAAGACGCCTTAGTGCTGTGCTGCCTAATTTTTGCTCTCCACTTCCTGGGGTCCACCCCACCCCCACAGGAAGCTGTCCTCGCCCTCTTCCCAAAACACTGGCTACGCGTTTCCCGGGCTCCGGCTATAAGCTCCGAGGGCAGCCGCTCCTCCCTCTCCAGGTAAGACACCCCAGGAAACCAGGGGCCCACGAGCCCCAGAGCCCCAGCCCGGCACCCGCACACAGCAGGCGCTCAGCAAATGCTTGCGAGGACGGCACTGACGCCCACCGTCCGGCCACCCCGGCGCCTGTCCCGACCTCCTCAGGCCCCAGCGCGTGGCGGCAGGTGACCGCTCCCGGCTCACGCAAGGCCACGCCGGGACAGGCCAGCACCGGGGTGACGGCAGGCCAACGGGGAGACAGAGGCCCACGCGCCTCCCCCACGGGTCTGCTGCGAGGCCCGCCTCCCAACCCGCGGCCCGTGGGCCGAATTCGAATTTGCCATCATTCTAATCACCGCTATCTTCGAGCACGTGAGAGATTTCACCCCGAAAGTCTGGATTCCCCTAAGCCGCGCCCTCTTCTCAGGCCTGTGCTTCTCAGCTCCACGGCCCCCCGCCCCCACCCCGTCGGCTCACGACGGGGCTGCAGGGTCCCCCGCGGGCCCGGGCCCCCGACTCACCCGCGCTCAGCGTAGTGAACTCCAGGAAGCGGTACTCGTAGGCCACGTCCGTCTTGGTCTCCACCTGCGGCCTCTTCAGGGTGGAGTAAATGTTCCCCGGCCGCTTCTCATCGTGCTTCTCCAGCTTGTTCAGGCCACAACCCATGGCAGCAGCTGCCGGCGACAGGGGAGCAAGGGGGGCCGCTTAAAACCGGCGTCGCGCCGAGGACCCCGAGACGTGCCCGGGCAGCGCGGGAGGGTCAGCGGCCCCCGGGACGCGCGAGGGCCAGGCCCGGCCGCCTCCCTCCGCACTGGGGCGCTGTCCCCAGTCACCCGGGGTTTCCCCACGGCACCCAGAGCCCACCTGAGGGGCCGGCCGTGGCCACACTGTCACCTATCCACGCGACTTAAAAACAGGGCCTAGGCGGCGGACTTGGCCCACTGGTTAGGGCGTCCGTCTACCACATGGGAGGTCCGCGGTTCAAACCCCGGGCCTCCTTGACCCGTGTGGAGCTGGCCCATGCGCAGTGCTGATGCGCGCAAGGAGTGCCGCGCCACGCAAGGGTGTCCCCCGCGTAGGGGAGCCCCACGCACAAGGAGTGCACCCTGTAAGGAGAGCCGCCCAGCATGAAAGAAAGCACAGCCTGCCCAGGAGTGGCGCAGCACACACGGAGAGCTGACACAACAAGATGACGCAACAAGAAGAAACACAGATTCCCATGCCACTGACAACAACAGAAGCGGACAAAGAAGATGCAGCAAATAGACACAGAGAACAGACAGCTGGGGTGGGGGAGGGAGGGGAGATAAATAAATAAAATAAAATAAATTTTTAAAAAATGGGGCCTAGAAGCAACAGGGTCCATTAAAGTCTCAGCCCAGCTGGAAAAAACAAGAGCCGGGCCACCTTCTCTGCGGCCACGAAGGGGGAATAACAAGTTGTCGTTACAATTTCCCACCTCCAAGGTCCTTTCTTCCCCAGCAGTAATTACTCAGACAGAAATTTATTTTCATAAAACATCTCTAAAAGTCGAGGTGGGTGCTTTCACGGGGTCTTGCCTGAACGTCGCCCTTTCCTAGACCAACTGCAGGAAATAATCCCGGGCTTCCAGCGCTCAGGGAGCCATGCTAGACCAAAGAGCGAACCGGCGGAGGGCTAAGGGCAGGGCAGGGAAACTGGAAGCAGCAAGCAGCGCGGGCTAGGGCAAGGGTGCAGCTAAAGAGACGTCGCAGCGACGCAACGAGCGTGATGGCGCGTCCAGCCTTTCAGGGGGCTGAAGCCAGGACGGCGCTCGGTTTATTCAGGCAGAAGGGCCTCGTGAAGTGCCCCCGCCCCACTGCCCGGCCTTCGGCGGGGGTATTTTCCTCCATGCCTCAAGCAGGGCCCATCCTGGCCCCTCTCCGGGGTCCCGGGGCTTTCACCGGGCCTCACTTCACAGACGCGTCCCCTGGCCGAGCCGTCGCCAGCGGTGACCGCGTCCCCTCCGAGATAAGAACTTCCCGTTGCTCAGCCCATCCCCAAGCCTTCCTGCGACAATCTGGTATAGTCTGCCTCCCCAGACACCCAGAACTGCCTCCCCAAACACCGAGAACTGCCTCCCCAAACACCGAGAACTGCCTCCAAACACCCCAGAACTGCCTCCCCAGACACCCCAGAACTGCCTCCAAACACCCAGAACTGCCTCCCCAAACACCCCAGAACTGCCTCCCCAGATACCCAGACCCAGACACCCCAGAACTGCCTCCCCAAACACCCCAGAACTGCCTCCCCAGACACCCAGAACTGCCTCCCCAAACACTGAGAACTGCCTCCCCAAACACCGAGAACTGCCTCCAAACACCCCAGAACTGCCTCCCCAAACACCGAGAACTGCCTCCAAACACCCAGAACTGCCTCCCCAAACACCCCAGAACTGCCTCCCCAGACACCCAGACCCAGACACCCCAGAACTGCCTCCCCAAACACCCCAGAACTGCCTCCCCAGACACCCAGAACTGCCTCCCCAAACACCGAGAACTGCCTCCAAACACCCCAGAACTGCCTCCCCAGACACCCAGAACTGCCTCCCCAAACACCGAGAACTGCCTCCCCAAACACCCCAGAACTGCCTCCAAACACCCAGAACTGCCTCCCCAGACACCCAGAACTGCCTCCCCAGACACCCAGACCCAGACACCCCAGAACTGCCTCCCCAAACACCCCAGAACTGCCTCCTCAAACACCCAGAACTGCCTCCCCAGACACCCAGAACTGCCTCCCCAGACACCCAGACCCAGACACCCCAGAACTGCCTCCCCAAACACCCCAGAACTGCCTCCCCAAACACCCAGAACTGCCTCCCCAAACACCCCAGAACTGCCTCCAAACACCCAGAACTGCCTCCCCAGACACCCAGAACTGCCTCCCCAGACACCCAGACCCAGACACCCCAGAACTGCCTCCCCAAACACCCCAGAACTGCCTCCTCAAACACCCAGAACTGCCTCCCCAGACACCCAGAACTGCCTCCAAACACCCAGAACTGCCTCCCCAGACACCCCAGAATTGCCTCCCCAAACACCCAGAACTGCCTCCCCAGACACCAGAACTGCCTCCAAACACCCAGAACTGCCTCCCCAGACACCCCAGGACTGCCTCCCCAGACACCCCAGAACTGCCTCCCCAAACACCCAGAACTGCCTCCCCAGACACCCAGAACTGCCTCCCCAGACACCCCAGAACTGCCCCCCAGACACCCCAGAACTGCCTCCCCAGACACCCAGAACTGCCTCCCAGACACCCCAGAACTGCCTCCCCAGACGCCCAGAACTGCCTCCCCAGACACCCCAGAACTGCCTCCCCAGACGCCCAGAACTGCCTCCCCAAACACCCCAGAACGGCCTCCCCAAACACCCCAGGGTCAGTCAGCTAAAGGGGTGCCGAGGCCAAGGGCCAGAACTCTGTTGGTTTTTGTTCTTTTTCTTTAGTTGTATTTTTTTTAAGATATATGGATCACACATTAAAAATATAAAAGGTCCCCATATACCCCCCACCCCCTCACCCCACTCCTCCCACATCAACACCCTCTTCCATCATCATGGCACATTCACTGCATTTGGTGAACACATCTTGCAGCACTGCTGCACCGCATGGATAGTGGTTTACATTGTAGTCCACACTCTCCCCCATCCACCCAGTGGGCCATGGCAGGACACACAATGTCCAGCATCTGTCCCTGCACCACCACCCAGGATAGCACCAAGTCCTGAAAATGCCCCCACATCAGATCTCTTCTTCCCTCTCCCTGCCCTCAGCAGCCACCACGGCCACTGTCTCCATATCAATGCTACAGTTTCTTCCATCACTAGTCGCAATAGCTCCATAGTAGAATACCAGGAGATCTGTTGGCTTTTACAAAGGGTATTTATTAGGGGGAGAAGCTTACAGTTACCAGGCCATAAAGAGCCCAACTCCAGGTACCCTAAGGTGCTTCTTCACCAAAATCTGTTGCCATGTGTTGAAGCAAGATGGCGGGCGATGAGAATCCAGCCTTCCTCGCCCTCTTCCTCTCCGTGGCCCAGCTGCCTCTGTTCCCAGCTCTAGGCTGCAGGGCTCGTTTCTTTCCGGGCCTGCTCAGCTGCTCAGGGCTCTGCTCTCTTCAGCAGCAAACGATCAGGCGGACGGCTCAGCTCTCCCGGGCGCGGGACCCTCCTCTTCCGTGTCTACAGAGCTCTCTCCAGTCCTCTGTGTGTCTTCTTCTGTGTGTCTCCCTGACTGAGAGCCCCTTTACACAGCCCATTTATACAGGGGGCGGGGACTTAACCTGCATTACACCCCAAGGACGTGGTCCGATCAAAGCCCAAATCTTCATAATTTAATCCAAGGCAGCTCAGCTGAATCTAATACAATCAAAGGGGCTCACGCTCGGAAGAAAAGACCAGTTTACAAACATTATCTCTTTATGGAATTCATAAATAATATCAAACTGCTACAATCTCCTTCTAAACTACGAAAATTCCCGTGGCGAGAAAGGCAACGAACTAAACTCCTGGCAGCCACTAACACTTCAGTCTGAGTTAATTTCTCCTAAAAAGGAAAGAACCCCTGGCAGCAGAAAGGAAGAGGAGACGCCCATGATATGAGCGGGGCAGCCGAGAAGCACCGTAGTAACTCTTTCAGCTCACAACTTCAAGGCTTCAGCCTGTCTCAAACCTGAGGTTTCTGCTGGAGCTCACCCAAAAGGTCCCTGCGCTTCATTTCATGGTACACGAAAGGGCTCTGGGCAAATTATCTATATGACCAGATGCCAAAAAGATAAACAGGACCAGCCAGTAGCAAGACTGTAACGTCAGTGAATCCTTGGAGTATCAGGTTTTAGAGATTCATTCCTTTGGAGTGAGCACAACCCTGGGTAGGCAACTGCTTTGAAAGCACAGGAAATAGTTGCTGGCCACCAAAACCTCAGGGTAAATGTGTTCCCTTCCTCTCCGTTGCCTGCCCCAGCTCCTCGCTGCATTCTCCCACCACCGCCTTTCCCTGTCAATGCAGGAAAGATTTTCACATCCTTCTGTTACGGCCCCTACGTTGCTCGAAACACATCAGAAAAGCCCTGGCTAACGAGGAGGAGGAAAAACAAGGTGGACCCGTGCTCCCACATCAGTGTAGAGTTCTGTGAACTTGACTGTCCTCTGGGCAACGCTCCCAAACTGGCCCCGTCCTGGAATCCCAGAAGAGGCTGGCGGCAAGGGACAGGCCTGACCCGTCGGGCGCTGCGGGGTGGGGGCAGCGAAAGCGCGGCGGGCACGGCTGCCGGCGGCACGTCGTAGAACGTGGCGAAACGACGCAGTGCCAGTTTCTGGGCCGTCCCCTCCTGCCCCTTGGGCGCCCGTGCTTGGAACCCAGCCGCCACGCTCCTTGACGTGAACCAGCGCCGGCCCCGGCCCGGCCAGCGCGTGAGCGAGCGGCCCGGAGGCTGAGGCCCCGGCCTCGCGGAGCAGGTGGGCTGCTGCACCTGCCAAAAGGCAGGTGCCTGAGCACGCCAGGCGCGCTGCTGTCCCCGGCCGCTGCGTGTGGGACGGCTCACCACACGGGAGCTGTTAACTTACGCACCGAGCCCGAGCGCCGTGACCGTGGCGTGCACCAATTCCAAAAGGAGGGACCGTGTTTGTAAACCGGCCTGCTCCCCTGGGCGTGAGTCCCTCTGACTGCATGAGCCGAGACGTCTTGATTAAACTGTGTTGAGATTAGGGCTTTGATCGATCTGCAGACAGCGGCCACAGGAGTTGCTGAGGGCAGGGAGAGGGAAGAAGAGGTGAGACGTGGGGCATTTTTGGGACTTGGAGTTGTCCTGAATGATACTGCAGGGACAGATGCTGGACATTATATACCCTGCCATAGCCCACTGAATGGACTGGGGGAGAGTGTGAACTACAGGGTAAGCTATTATCCATGTGGTGCAGCAGTGCTCCAAAATGTATTCACCAAATGCAATGAATGTGCCACAACGATGAAAGAGGGTGTTGATGTGGGAGGAGTGGGGGATGTGGGGAATGGGGTATATGGGAACCTCTTATATTTTTAATGTAATATTTTTTGTGAATCTATGTGTCTTCAAAAAAAAAGACAATTTAATAATAACTAAAAAATAATAGCTACACACAGAAAAGAATAACTTGGAGCAAAAGAGCATTTAGCATTAATGTATTTCTCAAAAATATCCATAATAAAACCAAAGGAGAGATAAAAAGATTAGGGCTTTGATTCATCCACTCCAGTAGGGCGTGGTTGGGGTGAGCCCCTCCCCCTGGACACTCATTCAAGAAGACATGGAAGGAGAAGAGAGAACTTTGTCAGTTTTGATCTTGGAGTCATTAGCCTGACATTTACAGCTGACCTTGTGAAGAGCCCAGCACAGCTGAGAAGCCCTGAGAGGCGAGCCCTGTGCCAGAGTGAAGGGGAAGGAGAGACCAGAAGAGGTGCTGCCATCTTGCTCCAACACGAGGCACCGCCATCTTGCTCCGACACGTGGCACCGCCATCTTGCTCCGACACGTGGCACTGGCCACCTCACTCCAACACAGGCAACTGACTTTGGTGAGAAAGCAGCCTTGAGCTGGACTCTTTAGGGTGCTGTAATTCCACCCCAAATAAATACCCTTTATGAAAGCCAGCAGGGGGAAGCGGACTCGGTCCAGTGGATCGGGCGTCCGTCTACCACATGGGAGGTCCGCAGTTCAAACCCGAATCTCCTTGACCCGTGTGCAGCTGGCCCATGCGCAGTGCTGATGTGCGCAAGGAGTGCCCTGCCACGCAGGGGTGTCCCCCGTGTAGGGGAGCCCCATGCGCAAGGAGTGCACCCCGTAAGGAGAGCCGCCCAGCGCAAAAGAAAGTGCAGCCTGCCCAGGAATGGCGCTGCAGACACACAGAGCTGACACAGCAAGATGATGCAACAAAAAGAAACACAGACTCCCGTGCTGCTGACGACAACAGAAGCAGATGAAGAAGAACATGCAGCAAATAGACACAGAGAGCAGACAACAGGGGGGTTGGGGAAGAAGGGGAGAGAAATAAAATAAAAAATGAAAAAAGCCAACAGGTTTCTGGTACTTTGCATCAGCACCCCTTTGGCTGCCACCTCCTCGGCTGAGCTCAGGGTGAAGGTTGGCTGGCATCTGGGGGCCCCTGGTTCAGCCACTCAACCATTGAAGGCATTTGCATTATTTCCAGATTTGGTTGATTATAAATGGAACAGCCACAAACGTGCACGTAGAGGTTTCTGTCTGAACATAAGTTTTCATCTCCATCGGTACACACCGCGAGGTGGGACTGCTGGGTCGACAGTGAGCGCTAATGCTTCTTCGCACACGCAGGGGGCCAGGTGCTGACAGCACGTGGGGAGGGAGAGTGATCCCTTGCTCACCCGCACTGGCGCACTGGTGGAATCACGAGCAGTGAGGCCATTCACTGGCTACTTCTCCTGTTGACTGCTGCCTGTTTTTGTGAAAGATGCAAGCTTAAAATCACCTGTGGACACAAGTCTGCCCTCTTACCCCTTACCCCAGGACTTTATAGTCCCTCAAGACTCTCAGCCCCACCCCTCCAAATCCCTGCAGTCGCCTCACACGGATGCCTGATGGAAATCACTGATTTTACTTGTAAGTTGATTGTCGGATCAGCTTTGATTATTTGACAGCCAAATGGGAGTTGATGATCCTTTTTTTTTTAAGATTTATTTCTTTCTCTGCCCCCACCCCTCCATTGTTTGAGCTTGCTATCTGCTCTCTCTGTGTGCTGTGTCGACTCGTCTTCTTTTAGGGGGCACCAGGAACCAAACCTGGGCCCTCCCATGTGGGAGGGAGGTGCTCAACCGCCGATGCCACAACTGCTCCCTGCTTGTTGTGTCTCTTTTGTGTCTCCTTGTTGTGTCATCTCATCATGTCATCTTGTTGCATCAGCTCGCCATGCCAGCCTGTCACACCAGCTCACTGTCTTGCTCATCTTCTTTAGGCACCAGGAACCGAATCCAGGACTTCCCATGTGGGAGGCGGGTGCCCAACTGCTTGAGTCACATCCACTCCTACTTTCCTATTTAAGTCTTTGTAGCTGCTGGGCACAGACTTCCCTGCACCTTTGTGGTGGATCTCCCAAGCATCAAGATGCCAGGAAACACCTTCCAAGACTTCTTCAAAGGTGGAGGAAAAAGAAGACTTTCTCCATTCCTAGTGGGACAGCAGGAAAGTAGCCAAAATATACACGCAAGTCTCTAGCAGAAATGAGCTAAAATTAGGGACCGCGTGTTTAGCAGAGGAAAATAAGACCATCGGGGGCAGGCTCTGCGGCCCCACCTGCAAGGAGAGGACACCAGACCCTGCAAATGACCAGGAAACAAAGACCCCTCCGCTGGCCAATTCCTTCTGATAAACCTACAGCAGGACGGATGCAGCTTAGCACACGCTGGACAAGTCTCTTGTCGGAGTCTCCTACTATCAGCTGCACAAGAGCAGGGACTTACATTTCAGCTCCATTCACTCATTCACTCACTCAACACGCGTTTCGAAAGGTCTGCTGGAGCCAGACCCTCAAGCAGCCACAGGAGATCCAAAACCTGAGCTGCAGCCTGTGGTCCAGGAGATCCCGGGCCAAGGGCAGGGCAGGAGAAAGCAGGCGACCAGGGCACATGGGGCAGGGGTGCGGGCTGTTCTAGAAGCCTGGACCAGGTACTCCGAGAAAACTGCCGCTGCGCAAAATACAAAGCGCACCCCTGCAGGCGTGGTTCCAGAAGTGCTGCTCGGCCGCGGGGCACAAGAGCCTGCGCCATGCTAAGTGCTGGCTTTTAAGGGTTCTCATTTTAGAAGAACCTCCAATTTGTTTCTTTTTAATTTTTTTAATAGAAAAGCATTGCCAATAATACAGAATTCCCACACACCACCCTTTTATTAACACCTTGCCCTGGTGTGGCATCTAATTTGTTTCTGAGGTGCTTCCTAAGATGTCCATAAAACACTGGAAACCCCCTTTAAAAAAGGTACACCTCCTTTAAAGATTATTTTTCAGCTACAGTTCTTTTTTTTTTTAAAAAAACACAGTTTACAGGTTCATTTTTACTATCATCCAGCATGGGGCAATAAACGTAGTCATGTTTTCAAATACAAATTAGTTTCATTAAGAGTGAGCCGCCACTTACCACACACGCCAGCAATCTGAAGCAGGCTGTAAAGCTAACCTTAACAGATGCCAACAGCTGCCGACAAGCCACCAGACACGGGCAATTCTATGCGGTGACGCTGGGCCGGCTGGCAACTCATTTTTTATTTCCGCACTCACATTTCATATTCGAAGACTCATGTGTGTTTATGGCATCACACACTCACCCAGAGTAAGAACTGATGCTCCAAATTAAGACGTCTACATAATAACGACATCTCTCAAACCAGAAATGTAAATGAAAACTTGCACATTCAGTCAACCCGTCAGAGGGTGACAAATTCTGATATCCTGCAAACACGGTCTGACAAAAGCCCTCTGACAGATAACTGAACTCGACTCACTGAGCATGTTCCTGATTCAATGCCAAGTATAACCGACAATCGATATAACACAGTACCGTTGTACAGCGCCGCTTTCGGTGCGCGTGTGTGCATTCACCTACAAGAGCCACGATATTTTTTCCCTTTTACATTTTTTTAAGTGTTGCCCTTTTTTCTTTTTCCACGATACTGGTGACGCTGTCAGCACACAGACCACAAAGCTAACAGGACTTTTCTCCGGGTCGTGAGGCCGCGGGGGGGCATTTTCTGAATGACTGGTCTACAGTTTTCAAGCTTTCTGTGCTGAGCACGCATTGGTTTTGCAGTGGAAACACTAAGGGGTAAAAGAGCCCACCTCTGAGCCGGCCCCCATCATCCTCCTAGGGGCGGCCGTGCCCTTCCACCAGGAACAGGCTGACCCGTGCAGCCAGCAGGTCGCTGTGGGAACGAGCGACTCGGAGGAAGGTGGACGCGGCAGCCGGCCGCCATCTTGGGCGGCCGCTCAAGCGCCCCGAGGAGGAGCCCGGGCAGGGGCTGCGGCGCCCGCTAAGGGACAGGCTCACAAACGGGGACCCCTCGGCCCACCTCTCACCTGCAGCCTCCCGGGCAACCCCGAGGCCAACCCGTCCAGCGCACCAGGCCTGGATTTCTGACCCACAGATGATCAATGTTTATTGCGTCTTTCCAGCTGCCAAGTTTTGGGGCAATTTGTAACGCAGCGAGAGATAACTAATTCAAGAAGTATTTACACTATAAGAAGAAGAAAGTCAGCTCGCCACCCCACCCTGCCTGGTACAACCTCCCAGCCTCTCGGTGGGCGTCTGCTCCCCCGTTAGTCTCCACCACACCCCCCTTAACTCAAAACAGCCCCTCGCCAGGGAGCGTGCTCCTCAAAGTGCGGCCCCAGCATCGCCCGGGAGCTTGTCAGAAATGCAGAAGCCCAGGCCCCACCCCGGACCTGCCGAACCAGAGTCTACATTTTAACGAGACCCCAGGCGGCTCGGAGCGCGCCTTAAAGTTGGCGCAAGCCTGGGCGGGGGGCGGTTCTCCATCTTGACGGCGTGTTAGAACCATCCGGAAAGCTGTTCAGAGTCTCGATCCCAAGCACTTGGGGACGGGGTCTGAGTGTCAGTATTTTTTAGAGCCCCCAAGTGGTGCCGACGTGCAGTAGGGCTGACAATGCCCCACACCATGTGCCAGTGCAAGGTGCCACGCCTCGAGGCCGACGGCCACGTGGGCGGCCCACCCCACCCACCCCGGGCCCTGACTCTTTCTACCCCGAGCACCGCCCCCCCAAGGCTCCTCTGCCATCCTCCCAGACACAGAAACCCCCCAGTTCCCACGCTGGCCTGCTCCTGTCTTCTCTCTTAAAATCACTTTAATTATCAACTACTACAAACACATGGAAAAGTGCCGAAAACGAGATGTCTATGGCCCATACCCAGATTCAACAAAGAGTTATGTTTTACTTGCTTCCCATCTTGCATTTTTTAAGAAATAAGACTTCTGGATGAAGGCCCGGGGCCCTTGCCTTCCTCCCTCTCCTCCTATCCCTGCTGTATTCTTTCACGATCTACACGTAGCACCCAGGACTACACAAGACAGAGGTCCTGAGGCTTGCTCAGTTCGCGGGGCCCTTAGCGTCTCCCGACTTTTGTGTGTGTGTGTGTGATTTTGTTTGTTTTTATTTTTTTGAGGTACGGGGGCTGGAGATTGAACCCGGGACCTCGTATGTGGAAGCCGGTGCTCAACCACTGAGCCACATCGGCTCCCTGGAGTTGACCTCTTCGTTTCTTTGCTTGTTGTTTGTTTTTCATCTGTTTCTTTTTAGGAGGCCCCAGGAACCAAACCCAGGACCTCCCGTGTGGGAAGCAGGTGCTCAATCGCTTGAGCCACATCCGCTCCCCTTTGTGCATTTTCCACGCCTCCCAGAGGCCAAGACAAACACCAAACAGTTGCCTCTATTAATCCACTAGGTCTAAACAACTAACAATCATTTATGCCGTAACCACTCAGTACACTTGTGGGGGGAAAACACTACACAAATTGAAAAGAAAACACATCTTTCCTCCACCCTTAAATAACCTCAATTTCTTTCTGCCGGGACACATGGGGGGCAGGTAACTAATAAAATACACAAAATGCACTTTCAGGGTGGGTCACAGCGGGGAAGAGGGAAGGCCGGAAGCGGGATGGACACCTGGCAGGCGGAGGCGCGGTGTTTTAAGCAGGGCCACTGGGGAGGTGACGCCCCCACGACGACCCGGCGAAGTCCCAGCCCGGGGCCTGGAAGACGGGGCCCGCAGAAGGAGGCCCCACATGCACAGGCCCTGAAGGACGCACAGACACAGAGGGGACGGGCCTGTGGGGCCGGAGCAGCTGCGGCCACAAGCCAGGGGACCCCTGGGAGGAGGCGTGGGCTCTCGGGGGGCCCGGACACCCCCTCTCAGAAGCCTCCGGAACCGTGAGACAGGGACCTCTGTGGTGCTAAGCCCACCAGTTTGTGGTATGTTGTCATGGCAACCAAAGAAACAGAGGCCGGCGGCGTCCCCAGAAGGTGATGGAGGGGACGTGGGGACAGCGTGCCAGGCAGGTGACAGCACAGCCGTGTGGGAAGCAGGACGGGATGCGCGATGTGAAGCCGAGAAGCATGGGGCGGTGTGGCAGGGTCTTGGGGCGCTGAGCAGAGGGTGGCACGGGGCCCCGAGGTCGGGTCACAGCCGGCAGGGGCGCCAGGCGAACCCCGGCATGCCTGAGGGCGGTGGGCAGGGGCTCCGGAGGCCCTGGAGAGGGGCGAGCACAGGGGGCGGCCTGCGCCGCGGAGGGGACGGAGAGGCCGCCTCCTGCGACGGGAAGGCCGTGGGGGCGGGCGGCAGGCGGGACCCGGGTGTCTCAAGTCCGTGGGTTCCACGTGGGGTCATGGAGCGGGCAGGGGTGAAGGGGGCGGCCAGGCGTCATCAGAGACCCCCACCGTCCACCTGCAAGCACGTGGTCAGCCCCGACTGCAGCCACCTGGGCCTGCTCCCAACAGCTGCAAGACCAAGAGCCAGGTGTGGAAAGCAGACGTGGCCCAGTGGTTAGGGCGTCCGTCTACCACATGGGAGGTCCACGGTTCAACCTTGACCTGTGTGCAGCTGGCCCATGTGCAGTGCTGATGTGCGCAAGGAGTGCCCTGCCACACAGGGTTGTCCCCGCGTAGGGGAGCCCCACGCGCAAGGAGTGCGCCCCGTAAGGAGAGCCGCCCAGTGCAAAAGAAAGTGCAGCCTGCCCAGGAATGGTGCCTCCCACACAGAGAGCTGATGCAGCAAGATGACACAACAAAAAGAAACACAGATTCCCGGTGCCACTGATAAGGATAGAAGGTGTCACAGAAGAACACACAGCGAATGGACACTGAGAGCAGACAACTGGAGGTGGGGGAGAAAAAATAATAATAATAATAAATCTTTTTTTTAAAAAAAGTCATTTGTGCCCCTCAGAGAGAGGAAAGACGCTGATTATCTGGAAAAAGATGGAAAAAGCCACGTGGAGTATCTGCCTACTGCTCCCGAGCTCCCTTTTTTAACAATGGAGCCCCGGGGTTTGGGGCACGGCCCAGGGTCCCCCCTTCTCCGCTGTGTGGCTTCAAGCAAGAACCGCGACCGCCCTGCGGCATCTCCCTGCAGGGTGGGGATTGGATAAGTCACTACGCACGCAGGACTCAGACGCGCCCAGAGACCTACAGCAGGATCAAGCCCACCCGTTGCCTGCACCATCCCTCGTGCTACTCGTTACCCAGCACGAGGATTCCTGCCTGCGCTGGCCTAGAGCCACAGTTACGCGGTACCGGAATGGTCCCTCACCCGCTGTCCAAGACACTGCCAGGTGCCCGAAGCCCTCTCCAATCCAAAGAGGGGTTCAAAGAAATCTAATGCCTTGTACTTTATTTTACATTCCAGAAACTTGGGGTCCCATGAAAGGATCATGTTCCAGTCACCAAAATCTGTGACGAGGCAGATCCCCTCTCACCCCAGCTTGTGGACAAGGCCTCTGACAAGGATTTCCCCCAAACCTCAGGGATTTGGGAGGGACTCCACAAAACCTGGAGGATGCCTCGGGACAGGAGGGAACACACCGCGTGGGGAGTTGCAAAACACACGGGCAAAAACTGGAAGCTGGAAACCCTCGGCCAAGGATAAACTCTGCCAGCCGGGGAGTCCGGCCTAAGGAACAACGAGACGGAACGTTTTAGGGCCAAAAGCCGCGGCAGGTTGTTGCTGAAGCGCAGCTGGCTTCCAAAGGGCTGCGTGGAAACGTCCAGGGCAGGACGACACGTAGCGCGAGCGTCGGCCGGTATCGAACAAACTGAGCGGAACACACGCGGGCTTTCTCCTGCCTGCACCCCGAGCCCGACGCCGGGGCTGGCTTCCCCTCCCTGGGCACCGATTCTGGAGAAGCACCCAGGGGCAGGGAGGCCACCTCACGCCCCCCACAACTGGACCCAGCAGCGGCCAGCTCGCCCCATCCCTCCTACGCTACCCAACGGCCCAGGAAAACCCCGGATAAAGTCTTCGGGGACCCCAGCGGGCGCCCCCGGCTCGGCCTCGCTGGGCGCAGCCGCCACCCCCAGGCCCTGACCTGGTTTCCAAGCTCTCCGGGGCCGGCCCGCTGAGAGCGAACCTTCTTCCTGAATTCAGCCCAGCCAGGGAGCGAGTGGCACATCTGCAGGTTTAAAAGGCAAACGGAATCCTTGCCGGGAGAGAGAGGCTCCAGGGAGCTCCCGCGGGGGCCACGGCCGGCCTGCTGCACTGGCCCTTAGTGACAAGCTCGGCCACGAGGCAGCGGTCCCCACAAAAGCCCCTCTGGCGACCCCGGAGAGAGGCGACACCCAGATGAACGGCCAAAACCCAACACGAGCCGGACCAAGGGACACGTGAAAGAGATGCTCGGCTAAATTTATCTCTTTGTCAGTGAAAAATGGCCTAAGCCTTAGCAAATTCATTGCCAATTCTTAACCACAGGGAATAAAGGAAACGCGCGTGTGGCGTCGCGCTATCCCCTGGAATTCCCGGCAAAGGACGTGGTCTCTGTCCGCACGGCCCGATGCCCTCAGCCACATGTGCCACTTGACACACGGCAAGTGAGAGGGGAACCGAGTTTTTGAATTTTTATTTCAT
This sequence comes from Dasypus novemcinctus, assembly GCF_030445035.2. NCBI lineage: Eukaryota > Metazoa > Chordata > Mammalia > Cingulata > Dasypodidae > Dasypus > Dasypus novemcinctus. Next base: position 41,752,214 of record NC_080703.1, on the reverse strand, counting down.
TTTAGCGGGTTTAAATTGAAATGTAAGAAGTCGCACGTGGCTAGTGGACACGTACTGGACAGCTCAGTTACGGTCGAGACCCTCAAACCACACAGCTGACATCTTTTCTTTCCACAATAAAATTATAATCCCAATCCACCAGTAACATCTTAAACTGCCACGCAAATGAGTACCTCTAGCCGTGCCCACGGCAGCAAGGAAAATAAAAACGGCAGAGAGTGAGTTCAGCGTGTCGTGTCTCCCGGCCTTGCTCTGCTCACCCAGTGTCTATGAGACTTTGTATTTGTGTATTCAGAAATCCAAGCCTGTACACAGAACAAGAAAACAAGAAAATGTGGACTTGGGGCCAGTGACCTAACCCTCTAAACCTTAAGTTTCCTCAAGTCAAGGTGTAGATAATAGCAGTACTCGCCTCTCATGAGAATCACATTCAGATACTACTCGTGAAGGGCCTCCGTCCCCGGCAAAAACGAAGCACACAGGGAAGCGGACGTGGCTCAACTGATAGAGCGTCCGCCTACCGCACGGTAGGTCCAGGGTTCAAACCCAGGGCCTCCTTGACCCGTGTGATGAGCTGGCCCACGCGCAGTGCTGCCACTTTGCAACGAGTGCTGTGCCGTGCAGGGGTGTCCCCTGCGTAGGGGAGCCCCACATGCAAGGAGTGCGCCCCATAAGGAGAGCCGCCCCATACAAAAAAAGTGCAGCCTGCACAGGAGTGGCCCCACACACAGAGAGCTGACACAGCAAGAAGACGCAAGAAAACAGAGACACAGTTTCCAGGTTCCGCCTGACAATGCAAGCAGACGCAGAGGAACACACAACAAATGGACACAGAGAGCAGACAATGGGGAGGAAGGGAGAGAAATACATAAAATAAATCTTTAAAAAAAAAAAAAAACACGAAGCACACAGCACGTGCAAAATAATCTAATGATTATTTTGTTAATAACAACAGTAAAATCTGTAATAAGAAAAGTGCTGATACAATGGCGGTTGACAGTCGAAATTCTCCAGGGGCCCAAGTACCGTGAAGCTGCTTCCCAGGCTGGGGCCGGGGATAAAACCCACCTGCACCCTGACAGGTGGGGGGCCATGGGTCAGGACACTGCAGCGGCCACTGGGCCCCTACGCGGCGCTGCCCTGGGCTCTCAGGTGGGGACGGTAGCCCCCATATGCAGCGCCATATCCCCAACTCCAGCCCCATCAAAGCTTGGCCCACAGCGGGTCCCCTTGGCAAGACGTAAGCCCCTCGCCCTGGGCTCCCCCCGCCGCGCCGTCCCCAGGCGAGGGCAGGAGGCTCCACTCCTGCTCCTTGGAGCAGCCGAGTTCCACATCCGCAGCGGTCCCGGGGGCGAAGGGTGCCGAGGGATTGGGGCCCAGCCGCTCGGCCAGGGCGCACTTCTCACCGCCAGGCCCGTCGATCCCACGTGCCCCGTGCAGCTCGCACGGCCCTTTGGGCGCACAGACGGCTGCCCTGGCCGGTGAAATCCCAAGGGAATCCCCAAGTTCAACCAGACCCCTCTGCCAGGAATCCCCTGGGAGTTCCCAGGGTCAATGGAACGCTGGGGGCGGTGGGGCTCTTTTCATAGAAAGTCCTCGGACTTCTTTTACAACGAAGAGGTCCCCTCTGGAATCCCCTTCTCTGAAGACGGCGAAAAGTGAAATACTCCACCTCAGCAGCCAGGGAGAATCTAAGAGGAAACCCATTTACTGGCAGTCAGGGATCTCACAGCCACTCCAGCTCGGAAAACATGTTCCAGGTGGAATCAGGTGGATCCCCGGGCTGGATCCCACGGCCCCACACATTCCAGGTGGGATCAGGTGGATCCCCGGGCTGGATCCCATGGCCCTACATGTTCCAGATGGAATCGGGTGGATCCTGGGCCTGGATCCCATGGCCCCACACATTCTGGATGGAATCGGGTAGATCCCAGGGCTAGATCCCGTGGCCCCACATGTTCCAGGTGTAATCAGGTGGATCCTGGGGCTGGATCCCATGGCCCCACATGTTCCAGATGGAATTGGGTGGATCCCAGGGCTGGATCCCACGGCCCTGCACATTCCAGCTGGGATCGGGTGGATCCCGCCACCTCACACGTTCTGGATGGGATTGGGTGGATCCCAGGGCTGGATCCCATGGCCCCACATGTTCCAGGTGGAATCAGGTGGATCCCGGGGCTGGATCCCACAGCCCCACACGTTCCAGATGGGATCGGGTGGGCCCAGGCTCTGGTCCCGCGGCGCCACCCATGTCTGCCCTGCTCCTGACTCTGGGCTAGGAAGACGGGAGAGCACGGCCTAAAAGCCCACACTGGCATTCTCTGCCGAGGGGAGCGTACCACGGTACGACCAGCTTGGACAAAGGCCCGGCAGGTTCCTACAGCAAGTGCCCACACAGTCACTCACGGCCAGCAGCCCCACAGCCACCTGGCTCTAGACAGCCAGAGCGCCGGGGCTGACCCACGAGTCCCTCGACAGGGGAACGAAGCAACCAACCGGCAGACGAGCCCGCCGTAAAGGAGGTGGGATTACTGGCCCCCCCACACGGACGAGCCCCCAGAGCCCGCTGCGGGCCAGACGCTTCCACGAGAGTTCAGACCGCGCGATGCCACTTTCATGAGCTTAAGAAGGGACAAAATTAACCAGAATAGCGACGGCTGCTGGGGGGTGGGGGCAGGGCCTGACCAGGCAGGAGCAGTGACAGTGGCCTCCTCTACCTCGATAGGGACCAGGGTACACAGGTGAACGCAGCCGGCAAAGAAGTACGGAAATGTCGCTCTCAAGATGGACGCAGGTGTGTCATGTTTGCCTTTAAAAAGCCAAGGACGGGTATTGATCTCTAAAGAATCACACACGTGCTGAAACGCTTAGGAGCGACACATACGATGTTTGTCACCGACTTCAAGACGGACAGAGGGACGGCGGGGTGGACGCATGGGCAGCTGCGCGATCGAGGCAAAAAGCAACACGGTGTCGACTCCAGGTGGTAGGACGTGGGGTGGTCACTGGACTTGCAACTTTTCTACAGGTTTAGAAACTGTCCACACTGACGCTGGGGGCATGAGGGTGGCAGGGCCCCCTTCTCGGCCCACCAAGACGGAAAGCTGGTCCAGCGACGTGCCCACCGGGCCCCGGGGCCCACCCAGTTTCAGTTTTGCTCAAAAGCGAAGACTGGGAGAACACAAGTAGCTTTACAGAAACTCACATCACTCATGCCAAAGATTTTCTGCCTCTTTCCCCACAGACAAAGCAAATTATTTGAACGGAAGCCAAAAATTCCTGCTCGAGAGGGAGAAGAGCTCGCTGATTTGTATTCCCCGTTTACTCTGTTTGAATTCTCGCTCCAAATCTATTAGCTAACTGCACAACACCCGGCGACCATTGGCCCCGTGTCTATGCAGCCAAAAAAACAAACAAAGAGCAGCGGCCCAGGCTCCGAGTGCAGCCGGGGACCTCCCACGCCTGGGGCTTGCACGACTCAGGGGGCGCTCAGAACCCCAGGGCGGGCAGAGGAGGCTGCAGGGCGCAGCCCCGGGGGACGGGAGTTCCCCGAGGTTAGCGCACGCGCGCGCCCCGGGGCGCCCCGACAGCTGGTGGCTTCCTTCCTCGGTGGGGTTTGGTGACATCGGGAGTCACCTGAACTTGTCGGGAATTCCGCTGTGCAGGGGTACAAACCAGGAAGGCCGGGCACCGGGGGCTGGCACGCTCCACCCCGGGCCCCGAGGGCGCTGGCACTGCTGCCCTCCCTGGCCGGCCCCAGGGAGGCCGCGGACCCCGGGGCTGGAGGGCGCGCCCCGGACGCGCGCCTGGGAGCAGCCGACCCCAGCCCAAGGGGCGAGCCCGGCGTCCCTTCCCAACAGGCTTTGTTGTTCGCTTCCAGCGCCCCCCCACGAACGCACCGGCCACGGCCACCCCGTGTCCCGGGCACCGCCCCCGGACACGCAGGCCGGGCGAGCGCGAGCCCAAGGGGGCGTCCGGGAACGCGCCCGGGTCCCCGCACCCTCTAGCCACGCGGTTCTCCCCGCGACCGCCGAGGGGCAAGGCCGAGGAAGGGGGGGTGCGCCCGCCCCTCCCCGAGGCTCCGTGACACCGACCTGCGCGCCCACCCGGGCGACCCCTCCAGAAGGGGGCAACTCCCTCTTCCGCACTGAGGAGCGTGCGCCCCGAGCCTGGCCCTGGGCGCTCGGGCACGCCCGCCCACGGCGCCTCCCCACCCTCGCCCGCCCCGCGCCCACCCGAGACCTGGGCTCCGGGGCCAGCTCCCGCCCCATCTCCAGGGGGCACCCCCTCCCGCGGTGCCCGGAACCCACCTGTAGCGCCCGCGCGACCCCCCACCTCCCCGCGTGCCTCCGACCCGCAGAGCCCTCGACCCCACCCGGCTGCCTCGGGGTGCCTCTCGCCAAAGCGCGCCCAGGATCATTTATTTTTCCCCAAAAAAGTTGGCCCGAGACGGGGGCCCCACCTCCCTCGACCCCCAGCCCGGGGCTCGGCCCGCAGCTCCCAGCCCCTGGCGCGGGGGAAGCCCGCCCCGGCGCCGGCCCCACGTGGGGAGCCGCCCGCCCGGGGCCCCCCCGCGCCCCCCGGCCCCACCTACCGAGCGGGGCAGCCCCGCGGCGAGGGCGCGGGCGCGGGCTCCCGCACCCAGGGCGCTGCGTCCCGGGAGGAAAGTTTGTGCCATGCAGGGCGGCCGCGCGGGCGCGGGCTGCGGGCGCGGGTCGGCGGGGTCGCGGCCGGCGCTCGGTCCCGCCCGCGGCCGCTGCGTCGGTCCCTCCGCGGCGCCCGCGGCCGCCGCGCTCCCGCTTCCTGCGCCCCGCGCCCGGCGCGCTCCGGCTCCAGCCCCGCCGCGCCCCCGCCGCCGCCGCGCGCCCGCCGGCCACACTTCCTCTTCCTCTGAACTCATGGGCAAAATATGCCGCGCGGCGCCGCGGGAGCCTCGCGCCCCCCGCGCCCCCCGCGCCCCCCGCGCCCCCCGCGCCCCCCGCGGCCCGGGACCCCGCGCCCACGGAGCCGCCCGCTCGCCCCGCCTCACCCAGGTGCCAGCAGCGCGCCTGGCGCCCGCGGGTCCCCACGAGCCGAGCCGGGGCGCCGCGCGGGGGCGGCGAGCGCGGGGCTAGGGGTGGGACTTGGGGGCCCACGCCACAGGTGGGCGCGCCCCCGGCGTTCCGGGGCGGCCCCTTCCTTCGCGGGGGGCCGTGCCCAGGGGGAGGGAGGATGCCCCTGCGCGGCTGCCCTGGCCACACCCTGTGCCACCCACGCAGGGAGCCCGAAGGCTGGAGAGGCCCCGGGGAGTCACCTGTTCCTGCGCCTTGAGGTCGCCCGGGGAGAAAATTCTATAAATGCGGGGCCGGGCCGGGTGGGTAAGTGGAGCTGTGAGTGGGGAGCCCACGAGGAGAGAGAGGCTTCTTCCTGGAACTGGTGACATTGCAACGAAGCGCCCTCGCCGACCCCGGGGCCTGTCTCGGCCTCCCCCTGCGCGCTGTGTGGCTTGGGGCCAGTGCCTTGACCTCTCCGAGCCTGTTCGCTCGCGGGTTGTTACATGTGGTTTGTTGAGGAGGCACCCTGTGGCTTAGCCTCCACCGTCGTCACCCGTCCTGTCCTCAGTCTTTATAAGGACACAAAGCAGTTCTTTGTCCACACTTGCTGGATGGGAAAAGAGGGGTCTTTGGGCCTTGGGGCCCACCGGGTGAGGGCTCGTGGGGGGCTCAGTGGTGTTTTCAGGGCTCCTCCTTGTACCAAGTCCCCACCCGAGGAGGCCCACGTCTGTCGTCAGGAAGCAGCTTCCCGTCCTCGCTGTTTCCTCCGGTCACCCCGGTGCTGTGTCCCCGCCTGGCCCCGCGTGGCCTCCGCCCCTTTTGCCGTCGTGTGTTTGTTGCCCTTCTCCCTTTCCACTGCGCTGCCTCTGACACCCCTCGTCCCACCCGTCCTTTCAGACCTGCCATCTGGGGGACAATGACGAGGCCAGGCGGTGGCCCGACTCCAAGGTCAGACCGCGGCGTGGGGGACGCGCGCAGCGGCACCGTCCAGCCACCTGGAGCGCCCAGGGGCCTTCATCTCGCTCATCTGCTGCCAGGCGGGCCGTGCCGGGATCTCCGTGACCCTTCACAGACCTCGAGGGCAGAGAAAGAAAAGAAGGATTTACCTGTATTCGCCAGTGGTTCACAGCCAAGCGTGGAGTATTGCAAGGACGATGAAGAGGAAAGGGGGGAAATGTCACAGGCCCTGGTTGTGGCTGCCGGAAGGGTTTGGTGTCTTTTAAGGAAAGCAGTTCCCTCTGTAAGGGGTTTGCGCGCAGCCTGGTGGGTTTTTGTTGATTTTTTCGGGTCCTTGGGGTTTGTGAGCTTTTCTGAGCGTTTCCATTTTCTTCCACTCCAGTGGTGTGTAGACCTCTTCGTGTCTTTTTCCCGTTTGGAGATGCATTGTTGAGGGATTTTCAGAGCTCTCGATCTTCCTGCTGGATTTTCTGACACCTCCTACCTGGCACGTAGTAGGTGTTCAGTAAACATGACGGAGCAAATGGATGCGTCATGCCTGCTCACACCTCTTGAGGATCTGTGCAACCTGCACCAACAGCTGTCCTCGATATGCTCATTCTCTTCCCGGAACATCCAGCAAGGAGCCCGGGGTCAGTTTCCCCGGTGCTGTGGGGACAGGGGTGCCAGGTCCCCCGGGCGGTCACGGGCCGGCCGGGGCGCGGGCCCTGGGCAGCTGGGCCTCACCGCTCAGTGACCTCGGCCGCCCGCCGTCAACCCCGAAGACGCTGGCACTGTCTCCTGGTGGGTTACCTTGGCAACCGCACGGGGTGTCGTCTGTTCGCCTGGCCCCGGGGCGACGGTCTCCTCGGGGGTCCGCGCCGCTCTCCTCTGCTCACGCCTCCTCTCCCGAGTACCGGGCGGGGGCTGCGCAGGGGACAGCCCAGCTGTTCCAGCCGCGCGACACGGGTGGCCGGGCCCCGGGTCCTGAGCGCTCCCAGTTGACAAAGTGGGGGGCCCAAATGTGGGGGACGCTGCTGCCCCCAAGCCCCACGGGGAGTAGGCGGCCACGGCCACCCCGTGCAGCTCCCGTAAGGGCTCGGCTGGGGGACCCCGAGAGCAGCGCCCAGCGCCCCCAGATGGACAAGGCCCCGGGCGCCAACGGCAGGGCAGTCCACTGTCCCCCAGCCTTCCTGAGCTTGGGGGGCGGGGTCCAGCTCACTCTGTTCTCCCTCTGCCTTCCCCTGCCCCCTTGACGTCACCCCTCTCTGGGCCCCCCGACTTTCCTCCCAATAGTTCCAGCCCCATTATTCTGTAGAGAAAAATAACTACATTATGGCAGAAAATGGACGCAACGGGCGCTGTGGAGCTGCTCTCCTAATTGGTCATTAGGGGGGGACCCCGAACCCCAGACCTGACCTGTGCCAGCCAGACAGCAGGGGCTGGGCTGGGGGGAAGCTCGGGAGCGTGGGGGCAGGAGCCACACCTCGTCACCCCAGCGCCCGCCTGGCCGCCCGCTCCGCTAGAGGCTGTGGGGCCGCCACGCACAGGCCGGGCTCCGCGCCCCGGCGGGGGTCCTGGGCAGCTCTGCCCTTTGGGGTGACTGCACAGCCCTCGCGCCGGGCGCTGGGGGACAGCGGCTCTTTCCACGGCACCGTGAAAGCGGGGTGCCTCTGTGTCTCCATGGGGTGACAGTGTGAAAGTGAGGTGCCCTCTGCATCTCCGCGGCAGCATGGAAGCGGGGTGCTCTTTGTGTCTCTCTGTGGGGTGACAGCGTGAAAGCGGGGTGCCCTCTGCGTCTCCCCGTGGGGTGGCAGCGTGGAAGCGGGGCGCCCTCCGCATCTCCCCGTGGGGTGGCAGCGTGGAAGCGGGGCGCCCTCCGCATCTCCCCGTGGGGTGGCAGCGTGGAAGCGGGGCGCCCTGCGCGTCTCCCCGTGGGGTGACAGCGTGGAAGCGGGGCGCCCTGCGCGTCTCCCCGTGGGGTGGCAGCGTGGAAGCGGGGCACCCTGCGCGTCTCCGTGGCCTGGCGTTTGAGGGGGCGTGGGGTGTTGGGAAGGGGCTTGCCAGGACACTTCACACGGAGCGTTTATCAGCCAAGGCCGGGACCCTGCCCCGAGCACCGTCCAGCCAGCACTCTGCAAACGCCGCCCGCCGGCGACGACAGCTGCCCGAGTGCTGAACTGCCAGAGTCCCCGTGCACCCTCGTACCCCCCCGAAATCACGCTATCGCTGTGTCCCGCCATCCCTCCTCCCTTGGCCTCTCCATTCCCAGCCGAGGCGGCGGCGGCTCGGGGAGCAGGGGCCCCCCTGTGGCTGAGAGGGGACCTGCTCCCTGCAGCCACCAGCCGCAGAGGCTGCGCTCCTGGACTGCGACGCAGGCCCTGCGTGGCCGGCCCTGGCTCCCACGACAGCCACCGCGCGGCACTGCGGGCTCCACCTGTGGACGTGCGTTCACCGTCGGCCCACCAGAGAGAGGAAAATCAGGTTTACGTGTCTATATGAGAACCGCCCCCTTCACAGATGTCAAAAAAAGGAGACTGGGCAGGAGTGACTAGTACGTAAATGGCAGGCCAGTATTTTGACCTCCTAGCAGGGAAGATTTCCCTCCCACCACCCTTTTTCTCCTTAGGCTGTGCCAACCCTCCTCCCATCCCGTTTGCAGCTAAAGGAGACATGCCTGGCACAGGGGAGAGCGATCACGATAGTTTGAAAGAGTAAAACTTCAAGTATCAGGCTTCAGAAGTCAAGGCCCGAGTCGAAAATGAGAAAGATGTGGGAAAATATGAAATGAGGGAGAAGCATTTCCCCATCGTCGCCCCCTTCCCGCCCGCACCCCGTATCGTCCCAGACTCACTTTCACGAAGAGATTAAGACCGAGAACCTGCTTCTTCTGGGGTGCACGGCTCCACGCCATCACCCCGCTCGGGCCTTGGCGCCCCAGGAGCCGCGCAGAACTTAGGGGCAAGTCTAAGGGGCGAGGGCCAGTCCTGCCGCTGGGAATAAAGGTTGCTGCCTCTGCTTCCCTCTGCAGGGGGCTGACCCGCGGCGGCAGAGCGTGTTTTATTTCCAGGACGTGAGAGTCCTTCCTCGGCTAATAAGAGCTCGGTGCGCGTGTGTTTTGTTAGGAGCGGGGAGACGAGGCAGTGGGAGGGTGATGCTGAGGATGAGCAGGCAGACACCAGCGCCCCTTCCCACCCGCTCCTGTGTGTGTGGATGGAAGCTACTTGGAGGCACTTCATTTATTCCCCTCCCCCCCATTTTCCCAGTGGTATGAGGCATCTAATCTGGACATTTCTCCTTTTCCTAGACCTGCCTGGCTTGCAAAGAATGAACGCATGAAGGAAAAAGGAATGAATGATTGAATGAAAAAACAAATGAGTTTCAAGTCCGCTGAGGCTCAGGGCCCGGCTGGCACATGGACAGTCCAGGGATTCAGGTCCCCTGAGTGTGCACCAACCCCAGCGCCAACCACAGGTCCGGTAAAAGTGACAAAAGAGGCATGTGTAGTGAGGTCACTTCTGAGTCCAGCTCCATCACACTCAGGAGCACAAACTCCAAAGTAGGGCCAACTGACATGGCCCTGGACTCCAGAGCCATCTGCCATGACCATAGAACCCGTGGGTCTCTGCAGCCCTCAGGAGAACCAGTACCTGGGTTTCCATCTCCCTTGGCTGTCTCTGGGACCCTGCTGAGGTGTGCATGAGCGTGACCCCTCTGCTGACCTCCTGACTCCTTTTTGGAGACTCATAGCCATACAAGCTCATTTGTCTTTTCCATTTCTCCTTTTTATTCAAGGTCAAAAAGCAGTTTCTAACACCTGATATGACATGTAGGCTGAGATATTCTGCTGGTCTGAGTTGACCTTTTATTCAAGGTCTTTTTCTAGTTACATCAACAGCTGGTGCTTGGTAGACTTGCATTTCCTACCCTCTGGTTTATTGGACTTACCCCAGCCAGCTAACAGGGAGGTGAAGAAGGTAAACCACCACACCAGGGAGCCAAGAGGGCCTACAGCTGCAAGCAGGAGAATCCCACCCATCAGCCATGTGGGATCTAAGCCCCCTCTCGATATGGAGGTGAAGAGGACATAATCATCCCAGGGTCTACAGGATGGAGGAATAGAGGATGGACTAGAGTGGACTTACTGATATTCTACTATGGAACTATTGTGATTAGTAATGGAAGAAACCGCAGCATTGATGGGGAGAAAGTGGCCACGGCAGCTGCTGAGGGCAGGGAGAGGAAGAAGAGGTGTGATGTGGGGGCATTTTCAGGACTTGGAGTTGTCCTGGGTGGTACTGCAGGGACAGATGCTGACTTTGTGTGTCCTGCCATGGCCCACTGGGTGGACTGGGGGAGAGTGTCAACTACAATGTAAACCACTATCCATGTGGTGCAGCAGTGCTCCAAAATGTATTCACCAAATGTAATGAATGTGCCACGACGATGAGAGAGGTAGTTGATGTGGGAGGAGTGGGGTGAGGGGGTGGGGGGGTTTATGGGGACCTCATGTTTTTTTAATGTAACATTTTTTAAAAAATAAAGAGAAAAACAAAACAAAACAAAACAAAACGCGCACGGCCTGTACCAGCAGCTGGGGTGTACGGCCCCCCCGTGACGTGTAGCGGCCCGGCCCCCTCTTCCCGCCTGCTCCTGGCCCGCCCGCCCGGCTCTGCAGGCCTGGGGGGACTTAAATGTCAGGCTGCGGCCACCTTCCCTGCCCCCCCCAGGCATTGCCCCGCTGCCCTGGGGGCTGTAGAAAGGAGCCTGTGGTCTCTCACCACGGAGGCCGTGCCCCTCGCCCCAGAGCATCCAGCCCCTGGGTCCGGGTCCCTCCCGCAGGAGGGAAGGGGGTGCGGGAGGCTGAACGGGCCCTCGACCAGGCTCGAGCAGCCCCCCTTCCCCAGGCGTCGGCAGCAAGCCCCTGTTCTCCTGCTGTTGGGAAGGAGTCACCCGTGTTTCCACAAGCGTCAGCACTCCCTAAAAGACAGCTCGGTACATCCCAGGGCAGGACACCGGCCACGGGGACACAGCAGGGCCAGGCCTCACCCTCTCCTTGCCTCTCCTCGGCTGTCCAAGGGAGGGAAACGGATTCCCAAAGCAGCCCCTGCGCTTGTCTTTCCTCGAACCCCGGCCAGAGGCTCTGAGAGTCTGTAAGCGAACTTGGTTTTAAATCACTGAACGTGCAGCCGGGGCTCTTGGCTGCTCACAGGAGAGATGGGCCTTGATGGCCTTGCAGTAGGATGGAAGTTCTAGAAAGTTCCGGCACCTCACAGAATCTGCGGGACGCCAAGGAGCTGCGTTAGGGTAGTGTAGCAGTTATGAACTCCAAGAACAGACATTGAATTATGTTTGCAATCTGGTCTGTACCTGGGCATGATTGAGTTATGATTGGGGCTTTGACTGGGCCACGGCAGTAGGGTGTGGAGTCCCCGCCCTCAGATAAAAGACATGGTGGAGGACAGAGATGGAGTTTTGATGCTGAAGTCTTGAGCTGGAGCCCCGGGAAGTGAACATACAGGAGAAGAACACAGAGGAACAGAGAGGAGCAGAGACGGCTCCTTAGACAGGGCAGAGCCCCAGGGAGAGAGACAGAGCTGTTCACCTGATGGTCCACAGCTGACCTTGTGGAGAGAGGCAAAGCCTAGAGAGCCTCATAGTCTACAGCTGACCTTGTGGAGGAAACAAAGGAGCTGAGCCCAGAGGAACCCAGGAAGCCTGGACCCTCACAGACCTCAGCAGCCATCTTGCTCCAAGTAGACTTTGGTGAGGGAAGGAACTTATGCCTTATGGCCTGGTATCTGTAAGCTCCTACCCCAGATAAATACCCTTTATAAAAGCCAGCAGGTTTCTGGTACTTCGCATCAGCACCCTTGGGCTGACACAGGGAGCATGGACAATTGGATGTTCCAAAGACGGGCTGCGCCAGTATCCCCCATCCACATCCCGTCTACACTGTGAGCTTCCCAGCCCATCAGGAGGTGGAGCCTCTTTCCCCTCTCCTTAATCCGGGCCGCTTGGGACTCACTTGTACCACAGAACGTGGTATAAGGAGAGCTGCGTGGCTTCTGTGGCTACCAGGCAATGCAGCTTCGCTCAGACTTCCAGCCAACGTGTGAGCAGCCACCTGCCCCGAGGAAGCCCACATGGTCCACGGGGGGACCCCGCGGGGGTGGCCAGCCAGGTCCCGTCTCCCCGAGCCCCTCGCTGACATAAACTGCACTCCACACCCGGTCAGAATCCCCCGAACTAGCCTTCCCCAAGTCCTGACTCCCAGAAATCATGAGAAAGAGCCGTTGCTGTGTTCAGCCACTCTGTGATGGGGTCTCATGTCGTGCAGCAACAGCTAACAAGAACGTTCAGGACAGAGCCGTGTAAGAAAAGGGTCCGAAGCAGTTCCTGCAGGCGGGACCCTCTCACCAGCTTGTGTCCTTCACCTCTTGTGGGCTTTGCACGGCTGAGTCCTGGCCCCACAGAAATGGAATGCTGTAAGAGAAGGAAGTGCCAGTGGCGTATCGTCTCTCAAGTGTGAAGTTAATCATGGGAAGCCAGAATTCCAGGAAGAGTTTCCACAGCTCCCCCACCCTCCACTCCTGCTTGTCCCATCGTGAAACAAAACTGAGCCAGGGCTTCTGGGTGGTTTGTCTGGGGAGGCAGCTATTATATGGTCCTATCGTCTTTTAAAGAAATGGGGCCATGTTTTTGTGTTTTTAAAATGTTGGTCACAATGCAAGGAAGATCTCTTCCAGGTCTTTGGAAATAGTCCTGGCCTTAGCGGCCAGCCCCCTGCCTCCCCGCCCCGCACCCCTGCACACATGCATGCCGCTGGTGGGACTTTCATGTTAGCCTCATGTGAAATGATCTCTCAGATCACAGAGAGAAAGGGGCCTTCGGCCCACAAGGGGACGGTAACAGAAAGGGCCCCGGCTGCGTTCTGAGATCCGCCGGCTTGCCTCAGGTTGAGGTTCCCACTTTTGGTTCTCATTATGACGCTTAGAAGAAACCTTCATTGCCATTTTTAGCGAAACAGAACCAGGGCACGATGAGCAGCTGCGTGAGGATTTTCAAATCCTGACATCTGGGAGTTTCCCCAGAAGCATTATTAATTTCACGAGTACAATGCGGCAGGGCGAGGACACGCGGCTCCTGACTCATCTGACCCCACAGCGTCACCCAGTCCTGACTCACAAGGCCTCCCGGGTTCTGGGGGAGGGACGGTGACAAGCCACAGGGGCCGTGTGCCAGGCGGAGCACATGGGAAGCCATCGCTTCTCCAGCTGTCTTTGGAGGGCTGTCAACAGGGGCTGGCAGAGCCGGGCTTGCCTGGTGGCCAGGCGAGACCAGGGAAGCGAGGCTGACACCTGGAGAGAGGACGAACTGGTGTGCTCAGTAGAGTCCACAGCTGAGACACAGACTCACCCCAAAACTTACTGGCTTAAATCTACAACTACCTTCTATTTTTTTAAGATTTGTTTATTTATTTCTCCCCCCTCCCTCCATTGTCTGCACTCTGTGTCCATTCGCTGTGTGTTCTTCTGTGTCTGCTTGTCTTCTCATTAGGCTGCCCCGGGAACCGATCCTGGGACCTTCCAGAGTGGGAGAGAGGTGATCATTCTCTTGTGCCACCTCAGTTCCTTGGTTTGCTGCGTCTCTTATTGTCTCTCCTCTGTGTCTCTTTTTGTTGTGTCGTCTTGCTGCACCAGCTCTCCACATGGGCCAGCACTCTCCTGCACGGGGCGGCACTCCGCGTGAGCCAGCTCACCGTATGGGCCAGCTCGCCCTCACCAGGAGGCCCTGGGCATCGACCCCTGGCCCTCCTATATGGTAGACGGGAGCCCAACTGCTTGAGCCACATCCACTTCCCAACAACGACAACCCCTTTTAAAGTCCATTCATCCTTCACAGTTTCTGTGCATCAGGAATTTGGGAAGGGCCCGGCTGGTGGTTCTGGCTCAGGCACTCTCAGGTCGTTTTAGTCAGATGGTGGCTGGAGATGGGGCCTACTGGCAGGAGCAGCAGGGGGCTGCCCAAACCCCTCTCGTGCACGCCCTCTCTCCCACTAGTCTTAGGGCCCCTCCAAGCAGTGTCTCTTCCTGGACTTGAGTAATTCCCATGGTGAATTACCACGTGGAGTTAGCTGAAGGTTCCCAGAGTGAGAATTCCCACGAGCAAGGCAGACGCTGCATCCCTCTTGCGCCCTAGACTCAAAGTCACACAGCGTCACTTTCACCATTTTCTTTCGGTCAAGGCAGTCCCAAGCCCACCCAGATTGCAGGGCAGGGAAGCTAGACCACCCCTCACAACGGGAGGAGTCCCATCGTAAGGAAAGCACGTGGGGTGGAAGATACCGTGGAAACTACAATTTGCCGCAGGTGGGGTTCCCTAGAAACTGAGCTTGAAATAAAGATTCTTGCTCAAGTCGTTTTGTAAGGAACAGAGAATGGGGAGAAGCGAAGCACAGATGTGGTTTCCAGGGAGGGCGGCCTCGGCCTGATCTTGTGGGGAGCTCCAGAGAATGAATTGTTCCGCTGCCTCTTTGCTCCTTGAGGCACAGGACTGAGACTTCTGTGCACCCACGTCAGGCACCTGTTAGCCCAGGGAAGCCCCGATGAGTCTGTACTGCTTGGGTACCTCTTCAAGGGGTAATTCCAGTCCTCAAGGGCATTTCCCAGGTAAGGACTTTGAGTGTGAACTTCCAGCAGCAGCCAATAAAAGGATCACTGGGGATGCGAACGGCACCCCAAGAGCCTCTGCAGTCGGGATAGGAGGGCATACTCAGGGGCTCCCTGGCAGGTAAGGAGCCGCGTCTCACAAAGATTAGTCCAAAGGATGGGAGAAGCTGAAGGGTTGAGCAAGAGGTGTGAACATGGCAGCTGTAGAATCCAAAGCGGATCTGGGGACCCAGTTAGAAGACACCTAGGGTTCAGGGCAGGAACCCCACTTAAATTGGCTGAAGTTTAAAACAAAGGAAATGCATTGGTTCATGGAACTAGAAAGTCAATAGAAGGTTCTTATGGAGGCAGATCCAGTTTTGTAAGAGGTAGCCTTCTCTCTCTCTATCGCCTCTTCCTCCTTGTTGGCTCTCTTTATGGCAAGATGGCGGCCAGAAGTGCGGGGCTCACATCCTCTCCCATGTCAAAGGGGCTGTCCTTTCCCAATCATTCTTAGAAAAGTCCCGTCACTGAGGGTCCCTGCTTTGATTAGGCTGACTTGGTCACACGCCTACGGTCTAGCCAGTCACCGTGGCCAGGGTGATGAGGGCTCTGGCCACGCCCGAGTCACACGCCCACTGGCTGAAGCGGAGTCAGTTCGACTTGAGAGTAACGGAGGGTGCTGCCACAGGAAACTGGGGGAGCAGTTACCAGAGGGAGGGGCTTCAGAACAGATAGGAGAAAATAACCCTAGGGAGAATTTAAAGGCCGCACGAGGAGTCCATTCCTCGGTGAGCTGGAACCAGCAAGGTTAAAGTGTTCCCAGCAAACCAGTGACGCCGCCCAAAGCCGGCATCCGGAGCCCTGGGTGCACCTGCTCCCTCGGCCCGGGGCCATTCGGACTTCAGAACTGGGAGCACGAGTCACGTTTGGAAAGACAGATGATCTCGGAGAGGTCTGGGCATCTGAGAGCGGGAAGCTGAGGCATTACAGTGTTGCTCTCCTGCTAGACAAGAGAAGGTTCAAGACCATCCGTGTTTTTAAAAACCTAACTGTAGAGTTTGTTTGATCACATCTCACACAGAGGCTAGAGGTTTGACAAGCGAGATCTTTAAGGACATGACAAAGAAATTGGTGTTAATTACCAGGAAGAAAATACAATCCAAAACACACTCACATTGAGATGGGAGAGTATCTTAATTAAGTCATCTCCTCTATTAAAAAAAGTTGGCAACTAGCCGTTCCCGAGTTCTACTGAGGATGAAATAAAAAGCAAATGGGCTTAATTGCAGCACTGGGGAATTCAACATGAGAAGGAATTCCTTGTTCAACATTGACCTAAATTTTAAGCTCTAGTTAATTGTAAGCTTCCTCTGGGTAAAACAACAACAACAACAAAAAACAACTTTGTCTTCTTACTCTTTCCCGAAGTTTGAAAGAATAGATAACGAAATACTCTTTAAGAGTAGAAAATTAGAGAGAGACAGAGAACGGTACAGCTCCTATAACATTAAGATTTTATTTCTGGCTACAAATGAATCTGAGTTATCTATTGTATCAGGAAAATTTTAACGTCAAGGACCAGTCAACATGACTTCAGTGGCTTAAAAAAGGACATGTGGTCAGTTGAATTATGTACCCCCAAAAAACACACAGTCTTAATCCACATTCTTGTGGGTATGAAACCATTGTAAGTAGGAACTCTTTTTATCTTTTTTTTTCTTTATTAGAGAAGTTGTGGGTTTACAGAATAATCATGCATCACACATGATGCCACCAACACTTTGCATCGGTGTGGAACATTTGTTTCAACTGAAGATAGCATATTTTTATAATTGTACTATTAATTGAAGTCCATGGTTTAATTTAGGGTTCATTGCTTTTATGCAATGCAGTTCCATGGGTTTTAAAAATTTTTTATTCTGTTGCCATATATACAATCAAACATTTCCATTTGTAAACTTATCCAGATAAGCCCTTCAGTGCTGTTAATCATCTTGATGGTAGGGCTCCCATCACCACCAGCCATGACCCAAACGTTTCCATCATTTCAAGCAGAAACCCTGGGCACGGTAAAAACCTCAACGTCCCACTCCCTGTCCCACCTCACCCCTGGCAACCTCTATTCTAGATTCTTTCTCTATTAGTTGGCTTATTCTAATTGTCTCAAATCAATGAGATCATATAATATTGTCCCTTTGTGCCTGGCTTATTTCCCTGCACATTCAAGGTTCATCTGTGTCGTTGAATGTATCAGGACTAGATTCCTTTTTATAGCGGAATAATATTCCACTGCATATATATACCACATTCTGTTCATCCATTCATTGGGTGATGAGCGCGTGGGTTGTTTCCCTCTCTTGGCAATTGTGAATAAAGCTGCTGTGAGCATTTATGTGCAAATATCTGTTTTGATACCCACTTTCAATTCTTTGGAGTATACACCTAGAAGTGGGATTGCCAGGTCATATGGTAGTTCTATATTTAGTTTCTGAGGAACCACCAAGTGTCTTCCCTAGAAGCTGAGCCATTTCACATCGTCACCAGCAGTTAACCAGTGTTCCTATTTCTCCGCATCCTTTCCAACACTTGTTATTTTCCGTTTTTTTAATAGCAACCTTTCTAGCGGGCGTAAGGTAGCAGCCCCCTGTGGTTGTGGTTTGCATTTCCCTGATGGTTAGTGAAGCTGGGCATCTTTGCATGTGCTTTCTGGCCATTTGTGTTTCTACTTTGGAGAGATGTCTATTCAAATCTTTTGCCCATTATTTTTAGTTGGGTAGTTTGTCTTTTTTCGGTTAATATGAAGGATTTCTTTGTATATTCTGGATACTAATCCTTTATTGGGTATGTAGTTTCCCAAATCCTTTCTCCCATTTTTTAGGTTATCATTTTACTTTCATGATAAAGTCCTTGGAGGTACAAAAGTTTTTTTTTTAATTTTGAAGAGTCCCGTTTCTATTTTTTCTTCTGTTGCTTACACTTTGGGCACAAAGTCTTAGAAACCATCGCCGACCACCGGGTCCTGAATGTGCTTCTCTACATGTCGTTCTAGGGGTTTGATCTAGCTCTTAAATTATGGTCTTCGATCTATTTTGAGTTGAATTTTGTATATGGTGTGAGGTAGGGGTCTTTTTTTTTCAAATGGAGAGCTAGTTTCCCCAGCACCATTTGTTGAAGGGATTACTTTCGAAGCAGAAGAAATTTGGATATAAAGAGATAACGCCACAGGGAGGACCGGGGAGCTGTAAGTCAATGGAACCTGGAAGAGAAAGGAGCGGACATCGCCACGTGACGGGAAAGCCTCGGAGCGAAGGCTTCCAGCTGCCAGAGCGCTGCCGATGGCAGGGAAGCCAGCCGTCCAGGCTCTGAAACTGTGAGCCAGTAAATAACCAAAACCAGGCTGTGGGATGTGCAAGAGCAGCCTAGCAAACCTTACATGGGGAGGAGGTTGTTTTTTTTCATAGCAAAAATTCTGACTCTAACAGCAGCTGGCCCTGGTTTGCAGCTCTCAGTGCTTTTGGCCGTTCCCTCAGGATCTCAAGATGGCTGCAGTAACTCCAGGTATCATATCCATCTCTCATCAGAAAAAGAAGGAAAAGGGGAGAGGCAGCAGGCCTATCAGGGGAGTGTATGTTTTCCCAATAACCTCAGCAAACATACACTTATTGGTAAGAATTATGGAACCTGGGCACCGCATCTGAGAAGTCATTATGGAGACCTGATTAAGAATGGGGGTTGGTTCATCCAATGTTGCCACATTTTTGCAAATACACACCTGGGAACAAGGTGTGGACAGGTAAATATTTGTCCCGAGCAATGCTCTCATTCCTGGGGACCAGTGGTCTCTCCTCTTAATCTCAGGTTTCCTAGTTACCTGGTCACAGGTGACTCTGCGTCCTGGTTCCCGTGATGCACAACCTCTGCTTCTCCTTAGACTTGCACACGAGAATCTGGAGCTGGAGCTGTGGCTCCACGGCTACGGGTGTTCTAGCACAGCTATAGGCACACACCACGTACGCAGCCATTCACAGTAATCAAAGCACCTGACACAGGGCTTGGTCCACCGACGTCACTCGGCCCCCGCTCAACCAGCGTTCTTGCCTAAGATTTTTCATTTAAGTAAGAAAAAAAGAGGTCTTACCGTTTTCGATGGGAGAGCTGGAAACAGGGTCTCCTGGCAAACATCTTCTCCACCCTAAGGGTCTAGCACATCTTTAGACGAATAAAATAAAGCCTTGTCCACACGAAGGTGTCCAGAGCTGAGAGCAGCTGTGAGAGCAAGAGGGAGAACGGAAATCTTGAGCATCTTGACAGTTCTGTTTAAGTCTCCGATTCCAGCTCTGAATGGATTTCCACTTACATGAGCCATAAATTCACCTCTTTCACTCAAACATGTTTGATTTTATTTCTATCCATGAATCCATAAGTCCTGATTAATTAAGAGGTTGGACAAACCTCCAGTAATGCAAATGCCACTTATTTAGTATTAAGGGAAAAGTTTGCTAAGGGGAAACAGGGGAAGTGTTTCATGTACTTACATTAAGCTAACTAGATTTTTGTAGGCAGTTAGAAATATCAGTGCGCAAATGCTACAGCCAAACAATTGTTTTCTGTTTTTTCTGAGAGGCCGGCAAAGGATCTCTAAGATGAGCGACATGTCGTGCTGCCCTCTGCTGTGGTTCCTTTATGTCCTGGGAAGTACTGTTGTGAAAAGGGCCTGAGGCCAGCAGCCTGGCGAGGTGGGAAGGCCATGGAAGAGGAGCCACACTTCTGAGCTCCGTTTGTGCTCTGCTGCTTGAGTGCTGAGGGGTCTGACACAAGCTGCTTAGACTCTCTGAGCCTCAGTTTCTTCTTCTGTTCAACAAAAGGCTTCTCAAAGCCCTCCGAGGGCCCTTTTGGCTCCTCTGTTCTGTGTCAGTGTGATCACTAAGACGCACACCCTGATTTTACCCGAGGCCCAGGGACTTGCCCCGTGCTGCGGCCCGAGCACAGGCTAGAGCCGGGCCTCTGACTGCCAGATTGTCCCTGAGTCGAACTGCCTTTGCTGCCATTTTAGGAGAAGAGCAAGAGTCCCCGTAAACTGTTAGCACTTACTGCTTTTGTTGCAGAGTGCTCGGGCCATTTGCCTCCGTGTGCCGGGCCTGCCGCGTGGGGCACAGGCCCCACGTGGCCACTTCTTGTCTTGTGGCCCAGGGGTACCCAGCGCCCGCTGCCGTCGTGCAAATGCCACGTGCTTGGCTGGGGGAGGCCAGAAGAGAGCGCACGGTGCCTACCGAAGGCCTCGTGGGCGTAATGCCCTCCGCGTGCCAGGGCAGCGCTGAGTGGGTCAGGAGGGGACAGACGGGCCGATGGCACCGCTGGGAGGCCGGACGCCAAGGGCCGCCCACACCGCCTTGGCCCCACGGTCACAGCGGCAGGGCAGGGCAGAGCGGATTCCCCTGAGGTCGTGCTGGGGAAAGCCAGGGGCGCTCTTTGGTGATTAAAAGCAAAAGATGGCGAGGGGCATCCAGTGCTCAAAGGCGTCTGGAAAGTTCTCCATTCGGTGGATTGGGTGCTGCGGGATTGAAGACCTCAGCTCCTGGTGCAGCCGCACGCGGGCCGGGGTCTGGCGAGCTTTTCCCTCCAGGAGAGCCCGTCGCTTGCTCAGCGCTGCTCTGCCGATTTAGTTAAGGAAGCCTCTTGAAAGGAAGCCTCTCGTGGACCGACTGATCCTGGAGAAATGCTGGACTAGTCGATCTCGCTAGCTCAGAGCTTTCCAGACATTCTGAACGTGACTTGCAGCGAGACGTGACGTTTCCCAAGGTGACCTGGTGCCCTCACCCATCTATGAAAAAAACTAAACAAAACACCCAGGACACAAAACCTAGCCCTGCTGTGCTTGCTGTGTCCTGATATTGGCAGTCGTTTCTGTTCTATCCTGATTGAGCCATTTCAGTATTTTTTAAGATGGTAGCTAAGGCCCACTGGATTAGCCAATGAACGGGTCCCAGCTAAAGTTTGCTGTTTTATTTTATTTTATTTTTTATTTCTTTCTTCTCCCTTCCCTGCCCTCCCCGCCCCCTCCCCCCCCCCCCAGCTATCTGCTCTCTATGTCCATTCTCTGTGTGTTCTTCTGTGTCCACTTGTTTTCTTGTCAGTGGCACCAGGAATCTGTGTTTTTTTTTGTTGCATCATCTTGCTGTGTCAGTTCTCTGTGTGTGCGGTGCCATTCCAGAGCAGGCTGCACTTTCTTTCGCACTGGGCGACTCTCCTTTCGGGGCACACTCCTTGTGCATGGGGCTCCCCTACATGGGGGATACCCCTGCGTGGCATGGCACTCCTTGCGCACATCAGCACTGTGCATGGGCCAGCTCCACATGGGTCAAGGAGGCCCTGGGTTTGAACCCTGGACCTCCCATGTGGTAGGCGGACGCCCTATCTGTTGAGCCAAATCCACTTCCCCAGCCCAAAGCTTGGAAAGCACCTCTGCTAAGGCTTTGCTCTGCACTTGGACAAGGTGCTGTGGGCGCTACTTCCATGCCCTGGGAACAGTAGGAGCACTTCACAAGGCACCCTGACACTTCCTTCCCCTCCAGAGAGCGGGGGGGTGGAGGCAAGGCACAGAAATTGTGAAAACACGCGTAGCACGGAGGCGCTCGGGGCCGCACGCATCAGTGCCCGGGAGGCAGTGCCAGCCGTCGGGGCGTATCTGCAGACGACGGCACTGCTGGGGACATGTGCCTGTTCCTTCTCTCCCCGGGTGCATCTCAGAAGAGTCACCCAGGTGGGATCAACACAGTCAGTGACGTTTCTATAAACCAGCAAAGAGCCATCAGAGAGGGACATCAAGGAAACAATTCTACTCACCACTCAAAAACTAAAATACCCAGGAACGAATTTAACCAAGCACGCAAAGGACATGGAAAATTATCAAACATTGCTGAAGAAATTGACCATCTCAATAGATGGAAAGATATCAGGTGTTGATGGGTTGCAAGACTTAATATCGTTAAGACGTCAGTGCTCCACAGAGCAGTTTACAGATTCAACACACTCCAGATCAAATTCCATCAGTCTTCTTTGCAGAAATAGACAATCTAATCATCAAATTCAGATGGAAGGGCAAGGGGCCCTGAAGAGCCAAAACCTTGAAAAAGAAGAAGAAAGTTGGGGAACTCACACTTCCCAATTTCTAAATGTATTACAAAGGTACAGTAATCTAAACAGTCCGCAGTAAAAGAATGAAGGGAAAAAAAAACACATGATCACCTCGATTGACGCAGAAAAGGCATCTGAGAGAATCAAAAACAATTAGATTACCAGGAATAGAAGGAAACCTCCTCGACATGATAGAGGGCATATATGAATAACCCGCTGCTAGTATCCTACTCAGCGGTGAAAGGCTGACAGCTCTCCTTCTGAGATCAGGAACATGGCAACGATGCCCACTTTCACCACTGGTATTCAGCATGTGTTGGAAGTTCTTGCCAGAGTGACTAGAAAAGAAATAAGTGGCATCCAAATTGGAAAGGAAGAAGTAAAACTTGCCTTATTTGCGGATGACATGATCCTATAAAAGAAACTACTGAAAAATCCAAAATAAAACTTCTGGAGTTAATACATGAATTCAGGAAAGTAACGGGGGCACAAGATAAACACCCCAAAATCAGTAGTGTTTCTATACACAAGCAATGAAAAACCAGGAAATCGAGAAGAAAGTTCCACTTACAATAGCAACTGAAAGAATCAAATATCAAGGAATAAATCTAACCAAAGATGTAAAGGGCTTGTACACAGAAGACTACAAGACATTGCTAAAAGAAATCAAAGAAAACCTAAACAGATGGAAGGACATTCCGTGTTCTTGAATTGGAAGATGAAATATTGGTAAGGTGCCAATTCCACCAAAGCAATTTACAGAGGAACTGCAATTCCAATCAAAATTCCCACCACTTTTTTTGCAGAAATGGAAAAGCCAATCCTAAAATTCATATAGAAGGGTAAGGGGCCTCAAGTAGCCAAAACCTTCCTGAAAAAGATGAAGTTGGAGGACTCACACTCTCTGATCTTAAAACTGATTACAAAGCCACAGTAATCAAAACAGCATGGTACTGGCACGAGGACAGAGACACAGACCAGCCTTTCTTGCTCCCTCTCGCTTCCCGCCAACCCAAGGACGCCCCTGGCAGTCCCTGGGTGCTCATGTATCTCGGCTGCAGTGTCCAGTTCTCTGCATTCCCTGTGTGTCACAGGAGTCCTGCATCCCGGAAGACGCGAAGAGCCCAAGATTTACATAATTCAAGAGCAGCTCTCCCAAAGCACGCTCGGTATTTCCGTTCTCCGGCTGGAGTGGCTCCTCCACCTGTCAAGAGCACAATCCTCCTTCTAAATGCACACAGCCTACAGCTCAGGAATCACGCGCTTCCTGACAAACGTGTCCATTTATGGGGCTTGTATTTTATATTTTTATATAAAGCAGGATAGGCTGCTAATGGCTTGCACGTGGCCCCCTCTCTCTGCCTTTGGGAGAGTGCCGTTTGCATCAGCAGTGACCCCAAGGCCAAGGGCAGCCTGGCGTGTTGGGTTTCACTTATCACATTTGATTACGATATTGACGTCATTTTTATCTGCCTGCTGTGAAGAGCCTTAATTACAATAAGAGAAAGTGGAGGATACAGCAATAGAAACCCAAGCCATTCCTTTGTAAGGAACCCACCAGGAACAGCAAGGAACTTAAAATCACAACACACTGACAAAAATAAGAAGAATAAACAAAGGTTTCCTGTTACAAAGTGCTGGAAAAGAATAAGCACGCCAGAAGACAAGTGCCTGAGCAGCTCTTCCTTCACATGTAAAAGAGGATGTGACCAAATTGGAAAGATCCCCAAGAAACGTGTGGAGGAAGGAAGGAAAGATTAACAGCTAGTGTCTGAGTAGTCTACACTAAGTGCCGGATTCTGATATACTTTAACTCGGTTCACCTTTTCAGCAATATCCATTCTTCCCTTCTGCCGTAGTAATAAAACTCATCATTCTGAGCTAGACATGTGGCCTCATAGAGTAAAGATCCTGCTCACCTTCCTTTGCAGCTAGGTTTGGCGCGTGCCTGAGTTCTGAGCGATGGG
Organism: Dasypus novemcinctus; assembly: GCF_030445035.2. Lineage (NCBI taxonomy): Eukaryota > Metazoa > Chordata > Mammalia > Cingulata > Dasypodidae > Dasypus > Dasypus novemcinctus. The sequence goes on along the minus strand of NC_080703.1, from coordinate 41,728,490 downwards.
ATGTAAGCAGAAAGGCCATGTACAGTTTCCAGGAAGGGAGTGACCTTAAAGGAGGTGTGCCCTTCTTTGTCCCTTCCTCCTTTCTGATGAATAGAAGCAGTTGTGATAGCTGGAACTACAGCAGCTATTTTCAGACTATGAGGTGGGAGAAATGTGATGGGAATGGCATAACAAAAATACAGAAAGGGCCTGAGTACCCCTTACCCGTGGACCCACCGTACAAGTTCCGGGCTTTACCTCTCCAGACTTTTGTTTCTGATTTATGCAAGGGAGAAATGAGCCTCTGTCTTGTTTAAGCTACTGTTAGTTTGTGTCTTCTGTCATTCTGGCCCAAGCTAATGCTGATGGAAGAGGTATCGCCCTCCCCGTTGTACGGATGAAGAGGTTACGCCTCAAGGTCCACAGCCGGGTCGTCTGGTTCCTCGAGGAGAGCTGCCCGGCCCTCAGGTTGGTTGGTGCCTTGATTTAAGGTGTTGATACGTGGCCCCTTGGGTTTTCAGCCCACGGATCTGAGAAGAGTACTGCACCTTTCCTAAACGTTACCCCACGGACGTTTCCAGTCCCTGTGGGAATGAGGACGGGCGTGGGAGAGCCTCAGATGTGGGTGTGCCCGATAGCAACCCCGACCCCAGCTTCTTTCCCAAACAACGAGGGAGGTGCCGCTGAACCCGGACCTGAGTCCCTGGAGCCCCAAACGAGTGCCAGCACAGCTGCTGGCCTGAGGAGGAGCGTGGACGGTGGCTTTGGCCACTGGTGCCTGGGGGCCACTCAGACCCCTGTCATTCCTCTTTCCATATCTTCTTTGCTTCCATTCTGGGGCCTATCCCCTCCAGCCTCCTTCTCCAAACAAGATTAAACACCCCTCCCGGGCCTCCTCTAGCCTTCTTTCCCCACCCTCCTCTCACCCGAGTGGGTCAATAGGTGCAGACTTTCACCCACATGGCCAGCTACACATGAGACGCATCTGGAGTTCAAAATATGCCCTGTCTAGTTGCCATAGACCTAAGTGTTTCAAGCACAAGACAATTTTAGCAAGGAGTTTTTGTTCCTGCCGCCAAGACTTGTATTTCCTACATTTCCACTGTTCGTTCTGGAAAGAAGAGTTCACACACACACACACAATATCCAAAAAATAAGGCACAGGATTTTTTTTTTTTAAGATTTATTTTTTATTTATTTCTCTCTCCCCAGTCCCTGCTCTGCCCTCTATGTCCCTTTGCTGTGTGTTCTTCTGTGTCTGCTTGTATTCTTGTCAGTGGCATGGGAATCTGTGTTTCTTTTTGTTGCATCATCTTGCTGCGTCAGCTCTCCGTGTGTGCAGCACCATTCCTGGGCAGGCTGCACTTTCTTTGGTGCTGGGTGGCTCTCCTTACGGGGCACACTCCTTGTGTGTGGGGCTCCCCTACGTAGGGACACCCCTGCGTGGCACGGCACTCCCTGCACACATCAGCACTGCGCGTGGACCAGCAGCACACGGGTCAAGGAGGCCCGGGGTTTGAACCGCGGACCTCCCATGTGGTAGGCAGATGCTCTATTCCTTGAGCCAAATCCACTTCCCTCACACAGGATCTGTCTTTCAAGCCATCCCCAGAGTTAAGCGTCTCTCAAGGGCGCCTCAAACATGCCTGCAGACCCCCAGCCCAGACCCTCTGGAACCGTGCCCCTTGGGCCTCTCTAGCATGGGGGAGCACTAACACAATGTTCTGTGGGTGTGAGCCCCCGGGCCCCTGCCCTCTGACAAATCCGTTCTGATGTGCTAACATCTCTGACAAATCCGTTCTGATGTGCTAACATCTCTGGCAAATCCGTTCTGATGTGCTAACAGATACAGTAGCGGCTGGAGACCAGGCAGCTTCGGGGGGCAGGGGCGGGGACAGTTATTACCGGGAGATTTTCGAAGCCATCTGCATGCCTTATTTTCCATGGACTCCTTCTTTTATGAGTTTCCCACAGGATTTACAACTGTTGTTCTAACGTACGTATGTGCTATTGTGATGAATAAAATACTTCATCCAAAAGCATTACGTTAGCATTAGACCTTTGATGAACACACACTAAAAATATGCCTGCTCTCCCATAGGCTGATCAAACCTCTAGCTTAATGCTACTTGACAAGCATGTTCTGGGAAGCGGATGTGGCTCAACTGATAGAGCATCCGCCTACCACAGGGAGGGTCCAGGGTTCAAACCCAGGGCCTCCTGACCCGTGTGGAGCTGGCCCATGCGCAGTGCTGATGCGCGCAAGGAGTGCCGTGCCACGCAGGGGTGTCCCCGCGTAGGGGAGCCCCACGCACAAGGAGTGCACCTGGCAAAGAGAGCCACCCAGCGTGAAAGAAAGTGCAGCCTGCCCAGGAATGGTGCCATGCTGACACAGCAAGATGACGCAACAAAAAAGAGACACAGTTTCCCGGTGCCACCTGATAATGTAAGCTGATGCAGAAGAACACACAACGAATAGACATAGAGAACAGACAATGGGGGGGATGGGGAGAGAAATAAATAAAATAAATCTTTAAAAAAAAAAGAGAGAGATCCCTTGGGCATCAGCAGTCTTTACAATGCTGGCCAGTTGCCCACTGAGGACGCTGTTGCAGCCTGAACAAGTTTATTCTAAAATCACATCATTTTGTTTTTATTTCCCACTGATACACACAGACACATATCCTTTTCCCTTAAATAAAAAAGTGACTATAGGTTAAAGTGACATTTTCTCCGTACGGTTTTGAACTTGGACTCATGCGCCTCTGGCGGTGGGCAGCTCTCAGCCCCCGCCTGATGGATGGGTGTGCCCTTTCTTTCTTGGCTCTTATTTCTGCCAACTTAAACATTTTTGTCGGTTTCAACATCTTCTTTCCATCAGGCCAGGCATTCCTGTTGCTTCGCCATTTTAGGTTTTTTCCCCGGTCAAAAGAATGAAATTTGACAGGTTACTTACTGATAAAGAGTATTGAAAGATGAGGCTATTGCACGTTATGAATTTGAAAATCTTATTTGAGATAATGAGCTATAAGGCCCTTTCCCATTTCAGAGTTTTGGTTTTGTTGTTGCTTTTTTAATGGTGAAAATAGAGATAGTACTCTACCTTCTCGGGCTGTTAAGAATTTTGGTTTTTATCCTAAGCACATTGGGAAGACGTTGAGTGATTCTGGCAGAGGATAATGTGTGATGAGATGAAATCTTTCTAAAACATTTCTCTGGCTTTTGAAAACGGATTGGAGAATGGAGGTTGGAGATGAGAATGAAAGCAAAGAAAAGGTGGCTGTGTTAACACGGGCGGGGGATCACAGCAGCCTGGACGAGGTGGTGACGGCAGAGCTGGAGAGAAGCAGATAACTCAAGAGAACTGACTGCCCTGGGGGAGCCACCTGGGGAAAGCTAAATTGAAAATTAAAATGATAAGCTAAATAATTCTGTGCCCAAAAGTTAGCATTGCATTCACAATTATGGCCTCTTATTCAGAGTGAACAATAGAGTCAAAACATAGTCAAAGATGTCGCATCCACTTCCTTTGGATTTCGTCCCAAGGTCAGCATCCAAAGACCAAAACTCCTAATGTTTTCAGATGATAAATCAAGTTTATTTCAAGTAGCATAGAATAACTGCCCTCTCAAAGATCCCAAGAAAAACCCATTTTACCCCCTTTTCACTATAGACACACTTTCAATTGAACATTAAGCATATTTATTAAAGAAACATTCTTTTTATGCTCTTTCTTCCAAGATAAATGGTGTTCTTACTCGGTGTTCTAAGTGTCAGAATAAAGAATGCCCACGAGGTTGGATTGTATAATGTTTTAGTAAAGTGAGATAAACCCTCTCAGAAGCATGAGTGTGGCCTAAAATAAAAATCCACGACTATTTTTCATAGAGGAGTTACCCTCTGGGAACAGACGCTTTTCTTTATAATTTTTGCAGTCACACAGATGAAGATTCTGAAAAGAGGCATATTATGTCAGTAATGAAAACACGACTACATTTTAAGAAAACCAGAATTTATCCAGACACATCTTAAATCTTCGACTCAGGAATTCCAGATTGAGAAGGGAAGGAATCCCTTGTTTCTAAAATCACTCCAGTGTCCTTGTTGGTAAACACTTTGCACCAACAACCCTCTGGTCTAGCCCAAGGAACGCTTGTGGATGAAAAGTCCTCGGAAAAGCGATTCATCAGGCTCACTGCCTCTGAAGACAAAACCTGTTTCTGGCTCTCTTGAACACGAAGGGGAGTCATCGGAAGGATATCTGGGATTCGAGACATCGATGGAAAGATGGGGCCCGATCTGGAGAAGGAGCTCCAGAGGTTCTGAAAAGACCACGTCACCGGAATGACATGGCACCCACTCTACTCCCAAGAGGAACCGTGGCTGTCATTGGCCTCGGGCTTCTCAGGATTCAGAGTCCTGCGGGGACTCGAGCCCAGGTGGCAGCCCCAGGCCCGTCCCGGGCTGACTTCGCACCTCTCAAGGCCCCACGTGACGAAGATCCCTCCACCGGGGATGGTCACAGAGGGGAGTGGACGCCAGGTGTCTCCAAGGGACCACTCTCCACCCCGGGACAGTCCCTTCCGCTGTTCCTTCTTGGGTTCCTTGAATTTGATGGCTTAATCCCAAACAATTACTAAGTCAGCCCTCACTAATCTGACATAAGACATTCACTTTATTCTGCTGCTGCAACTATTTGAACAATATATAATTTAGCCTGGGGTGTCAGTGATCACTTTTTTGGTATCAGCGATCGCTCTTGAAGAAGGAGTTTGTCATAACACACTGCTTCTTGAGAGCCTGCACTTCTAGAATTGCATTCCCTTCTGCTGTGCTAACATGATAGGTAGGTAGATAGACAGGTAGGTAGATAGCTAGAACAACAGGTCAAGCAACTAATAAGTGCCCACTGTTTTCATTTTCCCTTCTGCTTCCCATGGCCCTTGTTGCTATGTGGTTGTTGTCTACATAACCCACCTTTTCTTTTATTATTATTCCAGAAGCAAACCCAAAATCTACATTAATGGAAGAAATCAATGCCAAGACTATTCATCAATAAATGTTGGCTGAGCCCTACTCTATTGGCTGCTGTAACAAAGAGACCCCGAGAACAGAAGCTCAAACAGAATGGAAGTTTGTTGGTTTCTCTCCCACGTAACGGTCCAGAGGTCATGGGCAATTCGGATGGCTCAGCTCGAGAGCCAGCGCCCTTTGGGCTTGTTGTTAAACCATCTCATAGGACAAGGAATCCCAGATTTTTTCACTTCATGGCACCCTTAGTATCTCGCTAATATTTCCTATTCTCTATAGGCCAAAAGAAAAACCTAGCACTTTCATCTATTCATTAGTCAGGTCCAAGTAATTAACAATGCCTTATGTCCTGACAACTCAATCACTATTTGAAAAAATAATACAAATAGATTGAAATAAGTAGAATGGTTATTTTATGTTTAAATACCCACAGGTTCGTAATAAATTGTGTGTGCCCGTTAGGCATGGCCCAATATCTCCCCCTTGGAATTGGATTGGACACTGCTGCTGTTACTTGCCACATATTCCACCTTAATCCTAGCAGCTTCTCCAAGACAGAGGCACGAGGCTGGGATCTAGGGGGCGAGCGTTGAGCTAACAGTCGTGTGTGGTACGTGACAAACGCTGACATGCTCCTGCAAAGCTTGCAGCTGCCTTGAAAGCTCCTGCGTGTCCACCGAGGCCCCCCAGGGGCCCCCAGTCTCAGGGAGCTGACCTTGTCCCCACGGCTTTCCCAGGCACTCTCCTAGGCCCATTTGGGTCCTTGCGAGGAGCGGCCCTTCGTCCCCTCTCCGCCCACCGCCCGGCTCTCCCTAGACCCGTGGCATGCCAGGGCGGAGAGCGCCAACGATGTTACCAGCCATTTCCTGGCTCCCATTTCGCCATCCGTGGCCGCCCACCTCTGCCTGCCTCACCGCAGTGAGGTATCCTGAGGCCAGAAGGAAACGCACACCCTTTAAAAAGGAAAGGGGTGATTCGTAAGTTCCTATAAGAAACTTAAAATTACCTACCTTCCTCGAATCCTGTGCCCACAGGCAGGTGGCAGAGCTAAAACTTTAGACGGGGTGGAAGAACAAGGAGAAAACAAGTGTTCCCTGCGCTCCAGGCACGCTGCGTCCTAATAAGGGAGACGGTGTGCCTTCAAGGCGGGGTGTGGCACTGGAATTAGAGCCACACGTGTTGGCGACGTCCCAGGCTCTCCTGGTGGAGGAGGTGGGACCCATTTGGCATCTCGAGGACTGCCTGGTGCCATTTCAGGGCAGCGAGCACAACTCGGCCGCCAAGCAGGTGGGCGGCAGTCTGTCTGTCTTGGACCCTGCCTGACGGTGCCTGCTCTTTGAAAGCCCCTTCCACTGGGCGGGGGACACCAAATCCTGTGGCATGCAGGGCCTCTACAGCGTTACGCTGCGCCGCCCGCGATTTCTGATGTTCACGTAGCTCCAAGGACAACGATGGCAGCCGTAGGTGGGTCAGTATCACTGGGCTCCCCCCGAAGCGCCCAGGGCTTGTGCCCAAGTTTGGGGCTTCCTTGGTGTCGGGCATGCCGAGTGGGGCAGTGGTGCTGGCGGGACCTTGCCCACTGCCCGCTCCGCCCTGGCTGCCCTCTGCTTTCCGTCGGGCATCACGAAGACCCCTCTGCTCTTGTCCCCTCCCCAAGGCCCTCCGATGCTGTCCCCTCTCGGTGACTTCCGTGTCCCTCTTGGCTGCTTGTGAAGCATGTGATAGGCGCCAGGCCCAGCCTCTTCCCAGTGAGATTTCGGGGCCCTCAGCGCTCAGGCCCACGCGCCCTCCTCTCCGCCCGCCCTGTGGGTGAGAAGCACCGGAGCTTTTCACACCGTGAAGCCTTCACGGAAGGCTGTTCCCGGCATTCCCTCGCCACCTTGATTCCTTTGGGCTCCTGCAGCTCCACAGCTCGGGGGGACAGAAACCCCTCGTTTCGCTCCCTCATCCCCGAGGCTGCAGATGACCCCCTGGCGTGGACTGCGTGGGCGAGCACCCCTGGGTGAAGTGGTGGGGGAGATCCCCTGGCAGCAGGACGTCACCCTGTACATGGCGGGCGCCTGGCGCTCTAGCCCGTGTCTGAGCGACGTGGACAGGGCGCTGGGGAAGGACGGAGGCCTGGGGGCCCCTGACGCTGTCACTGCCACGTGGCTGGCCACTTTCCCGCTCTCTGGACATTAGTTTTCTGAGGTCAAGAGACATCTCACTAGCAGGCCCAGCGCCCCTAAACAGAGAGGAAAGAATCTTCTAGGCTCAGGGAAGCGCCACTGCCAAGGGCAGGGTGTCGTGGTTGAACAGGGTCATAGTGGCAGGGGTGAAGGAGTCCACACCACGTCTTCCTGCCACACGCCACGGGAACCCACGTGAGACGAGGCCCATGGCGCCCGGCCCGCAGTCCACCTGGACACGGTGGAGGTGACAGCGCCTTCCCCCGCCAGCTTCTGAGCCCGGCAGGGGCTTCTCTTTGTTGGGTTCACCTTCCTCTTGGGAACCAGACGGGGTGGCTTCACTCCAGGGATTCCCAGAGCAGGGCCGAGCCTCCGAGGAAGGGCCCAGCATGTCCACCAGGGCGTTAGAAAGAACGCTGCACCTGTAACGAAGCAAGAGCTGACCTGATTGTGGAGGAGGAAAGAATTGCATTAACCATCTTGCAAGAAGGGACACACGACCTGGATCAAATGGCTGGCACCAGACAGCAAGAAACAGTGACATTTATACCTAACCTTAAAGCGCAGGTCCCTCCCTGCTCCCCGCTGATTGGGTACTTAGGGGTTACAGCCTACCTGAGGCGGCTAACTAACTTCCCCGCTCCGCTCTCAGTCCCGGCTCCTGGCTCTCTATACCCTAGCGGGCTGGGTGGGCGCCAGCGCTTTCACTCCTGGAGCACTTTTCAAATTTGGCGCCGTTTACACTATTGGCCCCGCCCCCCAGCACTCACCATTGGCTCTCCCTGCTCTGGCCCCGCCCCCAGCACTCCCCATTGGCTCTCCCTGCTCTGGCCCCGCCCCCAGCACTCACCACTGGCTCTCCTCGCTCTGGCCCCGCCCCCAGCACTCACCACTGGCCCTCCCTGCTCTGGCCCCGCCCCCGGCACTCACCACTGGCTCTCCCTGCTCTGGCCTCGCCCCCAGCACTCACCATTGGCTCTCCCTGCTCTGGCACCACCCCCAGCACTCACCATTGGCTCTCCCTGCTCTGGCACCACCCCCAGCACTCACCATTGGCTCTCCCTGCTCTGGCACAACCCCCAGCACTCACCTTTGGCTCTCCCTGCTCTGGCACCACCCCCAGCACTCACCATTGGCTCTCCCTGCTCTGGCACCACCCCCAGCACTCACCATTGGCTCTCCCTGCTCTGGCACCACCCCCAGCACTCACCATTGGCTCTCCCTGCTCTGGCACAACCCCCAGCACTCACCATTGGCTCTCCCTGCTCTGGCACAACCCCCAGCACTCACCTTTGGCTCTCCCTGCTCTGGCACCACCCCCAGCACTCACCATTGGCTCTCCCTGCTCTGGCACCACCCCCAGCACTCACCATTGGCTCTCCCTGCTCTGGCACCACCCCCAGCACTCACCATTGGCTCTTTCTGCTCTGGCATCACCCCCAGCACTCACCATTGGCTCTTTCTGCTCTGGTCCCACCCCCAGTACTCACCATTGGCTCTTTCTGCTCTGGCCTCGCCCCCAGCACTCACCATTGGCTCTCCCTGCTCTGGCCCCACCCCCAGCACTCACCATTGGCTCTCCTTTGTTTTGGCGCCACTTTTCAAATTCTTGGCTCGCCAAAGCTGCTAAAACCCCTGCCCTACCTGCTGGAAAGGCAGAGCCAGTCGGGCTGCCCCTTTGTGAGAATTAAACTTAACCCTTCCCCAGGAGGGGACACTGCGGGCCGGGCCTGCGGGTGGGCACGGGCCTCCTGCCCCCACGCTCGCTCCACCAGCGGCGCTGCACGGCTGGGAGAGGGGGCCTGCGGCGCCCCAGAAGGGCCCTGGCCAGCGCAGTCCCCTCTCCCACCCAAGAGCCCCCCTCTCCGCTGGGGTGTCTTGGCTGGGGTTCTCCTAAAGAGATAATACCCCAGAGGGGGTGCAACCCCGAACACAAACCCGAGGCTCTACGAACGCCTCCTAAAGAGAGACGCCTGCCCGACCTCCTGGGAAATTAGAGAGGGGACAGTGATGGAGGAAGGGCCCAGGCCTGAGGGACAGCTTCCCCAGGAATATCAAGGGTAGCAAGGACCAGGGGAAAGTTCTAGAGCCGACAGAGCCCCCTGCCTGCAGCCTGGCGGGGGGTGAGATACCCCAGGCCCCGAGGTCCTGACCCCTCACTTTCTAAGTCCATGACCCTGCGTCAACCATTTAGCTTCTGCCTGAACCTCAATTTCTTCATCTCTGCCTGAGAATAACATACCCACCCACCTCAAGGGGCTTTTTGAGTTTAAATAAGGTAAAAGATAGGCCTAGGGTTTTATAAACTATGGAGCACCATGTGGAGAGACGTTTCCTTTAGAATGGTTCAGAAGAGACCTTAGATGCTGGTCTCCAAGTTCAACCTCCTCTAAAGAGAATCTGGACAAAAGGGCATCTTCCCTGCTTCAGTCTTTTCTGTGATGGGACACCCACTACCTCCCTTTGAAGAGAAACTCAGGGCCACAAAGCTTTGTGACTCCAGCGCGCTCTGGTTCATCACACGCACCTCCCGTGAGCTGCAGCGCGAGCAGGGAAGGCAGTTTTCCTTCCCTGGCCGTAGCAGAACGACCCCCTGGTAGATGCAGGCGGCCAGATGTGGACAGGTGTTGCTTCGGAGTTCCAAAGTGACTGCCAGTTTTCTACTTTTTCTGAAGGTTAAGTGTCATTGTTTGTGTTGTCATTACCAGAAATGCCTTCACGGTGGCTTAGGGGAAATGTCCAGAAAATACATCTGCAGGTCAAGGTCCAGAAACCTGATTTGTTCCAGGTGGATGTCACTTTGGCCAGTGGGAGAGGTCTCCTGAGACTCGCATAAATGGGGAAGAAAGCGTTGACTTTCTTTTTGGTCAGGATAGCTGACTGACTTGGTGAAATACCAGGGACACCCCTCACTTGAGCTCGGCTATGAGGTGCTCCTGAGGATAAGGGGCCTGGCCCAAGGCCACGGACTTTGTGGAGCTTTGGCTATTGCTTTTGGATTTATTACTCGGCAAGCAAAGCACTGCTTGGCGGACTTGACAGAAGGTAGAGCGTGCTATGAGTGCTGGGACTTAAGTTTAAATCTGACGTTAGGACGCGCAGGCAAAGGTCAGCGAAGGAGATGTGCGCCCCAGCAGGCTGCAGAGCGAAACGGAAGGAGAGAGAAGTGAGCAGACAGGGTTTTGCAAACGGTTCCTCAGCAGAAGTTCAAATTCTCATTGCACCAGGGCCTAAAAGGAATCGGACAGCTCAGGGGAACCTCGGGGCAGGGATTCACAGCTCACAGAAAAGTCAGCCGCCTGGAGCTCTGCGGAGGTGCATGGCAAATGCAGCAGATGCTGTGGTACCGAGTCAACAGCGGCCATTGCTTTTTTTTTTTTTAAAGATTATTTTATTTATTTATCCCCCCCCTTGCCGCTTGCTTGCTGTCTGCTCTCTGTGTCCCTTTGTTGCGTGTTCTTCTGTGTCTGCTTGTCTCCCTTGTTGTGTCATCTTGTTGCTCCAGCTCTCCGTGGGCGCGGGCTGTCAGCTCTCTGCAGGCATGGGCGAGCCCGCCTTCACAAGGAGGCAGGATACAAACCCACGGCCTCCCATATGGTAGACGGGAGCCCAATCGCCTGAGCCACAGCTGCTTCCCTCATCTCCTTTTTCTTTATGGAAGTCTGATTTTGTGCAGAAATTGGGCAGCAGGTGGTTCGGGAGGTGGGGCTGCAGTCTCAGGGTGCAGATCCTGATTGGCCCATGTCCAAAGCGGTGATTCTGTGCCCCCAGGGATTGACTAGTCGAAGATGGGGCATGTGACACAATTCTGGCCCATAAGAATCCTGCTAGAAGGACTTCTGGGAAAGCTGTCCTCCCAAAAAGGAAGAAAACAAAAAGACATTCGGTTTTTGGCTGAGGATGTGATACTTGGAGCTGCTGCAGTCACCCTGTGACCAAGAGGGGCAAGCCTGAAACAGAGGCAACATGCTTAGAGCGGCAGAGTTAAAAGATGGAAGAATGCTGAGTCTTGTGTTGGCCTGAGCTGCTATATCAAATCAATGCTGGTACTTGAGAAAATAAATCTTTCTTATTTACTGCATCACTCAAAGATGAGGCTCTGGAGTCAGACTTCCCAGGTTCAAATTCCAGTTTTGCCATTTACCAGCTATGGGAATTTGGACCTCTCCATGCTTAAATTACTGATCTGTGAAATGGAGAGCTTCCTTGTAGTGTTGTTGGAATTAAATGAATTCATACATGGAAGATTCTAGAATAAGGTCTGACATTTTAGCTCAAACATTTTTTTAAAAAATTTTATCATTTAAGTCATTTTGTATTGTCTTCTAATTTTGTGGCTTTTGAAAGCATCTTCCCTAAGATAGCAATTTTCAACTAATATTTTCTCCACCTGCCCAAAACTCAGAAAATTATATAAAATACAATATAAAATACAATATTTAGGACAAAATACAAAGAAATACAAAACTTGACCTAAGGTTCTGACAGAAGATTTAAATCATACAGAGAAACATCGTGCACCTGACTGCAAAGCCTCAGGGCTACAAAGATAACTGTCTCCAAGTCAGCCTGTGAATTTAATAGATCTCTATATATTTTTTAACTTTATAAATTGGTCACCAACCCAAAAGCTATTCCAGCAGAATTTAAAAATGTTTGTGAGGTCAGCTTAGATAATTTTTAACAATTAAAGAGGACAGGCCCTACTTGATAGTAAAACATGTTTCAAAACGACTATAATTTAGGAAGTTTGTTACCAAGCTAGCAATGAAAAAGAATCACTGAAACAGAAATCCAGAAATCAGAATTTACCACATACTAAGATTGACATTTGCAATAGGTGGGGAAAGGATAGACTGACTATTCTATAAATAGTCCGGAAACACTTGGCTAAAACCCGATATACCAAAAATACCCGGTGGATTAAATGTTTAAATGGAAAAATGAAACCACAATAGAAGGAGGAGAAAGTACGAGTGAACATTTTCCATCATATGATGGAGGAGAAGTTCAAACGAGTCTACAAGGGCAGAGATCACCCTGTAAAAGATTCACAGATGCATTTGATTATATAAAATTAAAAAGAAATGCCTGTATATAAGAAATCAAAAGGCAAATGCTAAGAATTAATGCAGAACATGTCAAGGGCCCTTACAAATCAGGAGCAAAACAGCCTTTCCGCAGTAGAAAAATAGGCCAAGCATATGAACAGGAAATTCTTAGAACAATAAACGTGTGAAAATTTTACAAGAATTTTATTAGTAATCTAAGAACACCAACTATAATGAGTTTTATCAATTTCAAAATATTTAAAACGTGACAATACTCAGCAAGAGTGCAGGGAAATGGGCAATCATGTTCTCTGGGTTGGTAGATCCGTTCTGGGAGGCAGTTTGGCAATAAGTACCCAAACTCCTTCGGACTCGGAAATGCCATGTTTGGGAATTTATCTTGAAAAAATAAGAAAGGCCAAGTGCAAAGACTGGAAGCTGCTTATTATGTTAAACAAATATAGGATTTATTTTTTATAACAATCACGTAGCCATGAGCAAGAAATTTAAAGCAGCCTCTGAAATAGTGTTATGGAAATATGTGTACTGATACGGAAAGAAGTCCTTGATATATTCAGTGAGGAAATTGGCTGTAAAAGTAGACTTATAGCAGGAAGTGGATGTGGCTCGAGCAAATGAGCTCCTGCAATCACATGGGAGGGTCCTGGGTTCAGTTCTCGGTGCCTCATGGAGAAGATGCACAAGACAGCAAGCTGGTGCAACAGGCTGGCATGGCGAGCCGATGCAGCAATATTATGCAACAAGGAGACACAAAGAAGAAACACAATGAGAGACACAATAAAACAGGGAGCGAAAGTTGCTCAAGTGATTGAGCGCCTCTTTCCCACATGGGAGGTCCTGGGTTTGGTTCCCGGTGCCTCCTGAAGAGAAGACGAGCAGACACAGAGAGCACAAATGGACACAGAGCAGACAGTGAGTCCAAACAACGAGGGGATGGGGAGAAATAAATAAAATAAATCTTTTAAAATAAGTATGTGTTTAGCATGATGCTATTTTGTAAAAATCATGCCATCTTGACAGCCACCCAGGAAGGTATAAGCCATGTTATTTTCTGAGCAAGGGGGATTGAGGGCACTTTTTTCCTTCCTTTGACCCCTATGTATTTTCTGATTATTCCTTAATAAATATGTCATGCTTTTAAAATAAGAGAGCTGTTTTTAAACTTGGAATCAAGGAAACAAATCACCTTTTTTCTGGAATCAAAGAAACAACAACAACAAAATATTTATATGCACCTCATTTGGGCATTTTGGCCAGTTAGTATGTCATAGCAAAAGAAGTGAGGAGGAAACTTAAAAGAAGGGTGATCTATCAGAATAAAAGGAATATTCCAGAATTAAGTAGAAAGAGGCGGGGAGAAAGTGTAAGAGGCACGTTTCCTGGCTTCCCAGGTAAGCAGACGCCTTAGTTGGAAGGTGAGCCCCCAGCTCACATCCCGACCAGGAAGGGGGCATGTTGGCCTGGCTCAGAAAAGCCAAGGAAAGACGGTGAGCTGAGCTACCCATGCGAAACTCCTCCTGCGCCCTCACCACGGCCCAGTGACAGAGCCCACACGAGGCTCAGGCTGCAGTGCTCCCAAGGCCCCGGGCAGGTAGGGCGGCCACAGAACAGCCAGGGCCACCGTCCCGGGCAGGTAGGACGGCCACAGAACGGCCAGGGCCACTGTCCCCAGGCAGGTAGGGCGGCCGCAGGACGGCCAGGGCCACCGTCCCCGGGCAGGTAGGGCGGCCGCAGGACGGCCAGGGCCACCGTCCCCGGGCAGGTAGGGCGGCCGCAGGACGGCCAGGGCCACCGTCCCCGGGCAGGTAGGGCGGCCGCAGGATGGCCAGGGCCACCGTCTCCGGGCAGGTAGGGTGGCTACAGATAGCCAAGGCCACGGTTCAGCGGCTGCTGACCCCAGCAGCTTATTTTTCACTCTTGCTGCGTGCCCAGTGCAGGCTGGGGATGGGACGTGGCCTCCCGCGGTCGTTCCATCGCCTGGGAGGAGCGCCCTCCAGAGCCCTTGGCCTCAGGGACAAGGGAGGAGGCCACTGTGCTGGCTCGGACGGACCGGTCCCCAGGCTCACGGTGCCCTTTGCCAGAACACACAGGCCAGCAGCTCAACCCAACGCAAGGGAGGCCGGGAGGTGTCACGGCTGCCCGGGAGATGCCAGCTGTGACCGGCCCTGGCACCTGACCCAGCGATCGGGCTCGTGAGGTGGACGGACAAAGGGCTTTCCACCTGTCCCTGCAGATGGGGTGTGCGGCGTCCCCTTCCTCAAGCACAGAACTCTGTTGGACAGGCAGGGCCTCGCTGTCTCGCTGTAAGATCCTAGCCCCACTTTATGAAGAGCAAACTGTTGGCTGACACTCCAGCTGCATATTGGAGTGACCTGTTCTCATCTTTTATTTAATAATGAGCCTTGACTAATAGCCAGCAAGGGCTAACTCTAGAGGGATTGGTTCAAAAAGTCTTATTGGCATGAGACGAAAAGGCACAAGTCTTTGGGTTTAGAATATGCTCAGGAGACTTGAACCTCTGGACTGTCCATGTGCCAGCCGGGCCCTGAGACTCAGCACAGCTGCGGCACCTGCTCTCCGGTTCGTCGGACTTACCCCAGCCAGCTAACAGGGAGGAGAGGAAGGTCAACCACCACACCAGGGAGCCGAGAGTGTCTACAGCTGCAAGCAGGATAATCCACCCATTAGCCATGTGGGATCTAAGCCCCCTCTTGATATAGAGGGGGAGTGGACATCACCATCCCAGGGTCCACAGGATGGAGGGATAGAGGATGGACTAGAGTGGACTTACTGATATTCTACTATAGAATTATTGTGACTCTAGCGATGGAAGAAATTAAATCATTATGTGGAAACAGTGGCCACGGGAGTTGCTGAGGGCAGGAAGAGGGAGGAAGAGATGTGATGTGGGGCATTTTCAGGACTTGGAGTTGTCCTGAATGATATTGCAGGAACAGATGCTGGACATTATATATCCTGCCATAACCCACTGAATGGACGGGGGGGGAGTGTGAGCTACAATGTAAACCACTGTCCATGCGGTGCAGCAGTGCTGCAAGATGTGTTCACCAAATGCAATGAATGGGCCACGATGATGGAAGAGGTTGTTGATGGGGGAGGACTGGGGGGGGGGGGAGTGGGGTATGTAGGATCCTCTTAAATTTTTTATTGTCACATTTTGTGTGATTTATGTATCTTTTTAAAAATGATGATAATAATAATAATAATAAAGGCCTAGGTTCGCCCTCAGGACAGCCGCAGGTTAACGCTGATCCGGGCGGGCCTCGCTCCCCGGAGGCTTCCCAGGACGAGCGGCGAGGAGGGGGCAGCCTGGCGCCCCCAGCCCCGGGCGGGAGGACGGAGCTGCCAGCGCAGTCACCCCTGCCGCGCGCCGCGTTTGCCTCAACTCGAGACCCCAGTGTCGCCCTCGCGGCGAGCAGGGCCACCCGGCCTCTGCGTGTCCCCTCGCTGGGGCTTTCCGTGCCACGTCCTGGAGGAAGAGAGAGGCCCCCTCACCCTTAATTTGCCCAGAGCCGCTGATCGGTGCCCGCCCAATGCGGGGCAAAGAGAGCGCTGCAGACCTTCTCGTTGCGTGTGCGCTGCCTGGAAAGCCTACCAGACGCCCCTGGTGACACAGGAGCCCCTCTCCCCAGGCGAGGGGCGGAGGCCAGCTTCCTCTGACCCCCGCGTGACAGCCGCGTTCTGCTGCGGTTGGAAAAGCAGAGAAGCTCTTTCTGTCTTAAAGGCGGCGGGGATGGGGGAAACGGTCCCCACCCGGCGCTGTCCCCTGCTCGCCGGCCTCGGGCGCCACCTGGCGGGCACGGGCGGGCTGGCCAGCGCCGGACACCAGGGCAGGGGCGGTGGCCGGGCAGGTGCAGTGGCCGGGCAGGTGCGGTGGCCGGGCAGGGGCGGTGGCCGGGCAGGGGCGGTGGCCGGGCAGGTGCGGTGGCCGGGCAGCGGCGGTGGCCGGGCAGGTGCGGTGGCCGGGCAGGTGCGGTGGCCGGACAGCGGCGGTGGCCAGGCAGGGGCGGTGGCCGGGCAGGTGCGGTGGCCGGGCAGGTGCGGTGGCCGGGCAGCGGCGGTGGCCAGGCAGGGGCGGTGGCCGGGCAGGTGCGGTGGCCGGGCATGGGCGGTGGCCGGGCAGGGGCGGTGGCCGGGCATGGGCGGTGGCCGGGCAGGGGCGGTGGCCGGGCAGGTGCGTTGGCTGGGCAGCAGCGGTGGCCAGGCAGGTGCGGTGGCCGGGCAGGGGCAGTGGCCGGGCAGGGGCAGTGGCCGGGCGGGTGCGGTGGCCGGGCGGGTGCGGTGGCCGGGCGGGGGCGGTGGCCGGGCGGGTGCGGTGGCCGGGTGGGGGCGGTGGCCTGGCGGGGGCGGTGGCCGGGCGGGGGCGGTGGCCGGGCAGGGGTGGTGGCCGGGCAGGCCAGGTGGCCTCGGCCCTGCAGGATGCCGCCTCCGAGCTGGCCACTGCTGCCGCACGCCCACCCAGTCTTAGGTCCCTTGAGATCACCGAGCCGCAGGGCCCGCGTCCGCCGGGCGCTCCCGGGCGCCTTCTTTGTGGGACTGCCCAGGGGACTAAGTAGGTTCTAGACGAAAGCCAGGGGTCCCCAGCTCAGGTCACCGGCCGTCCAGCAGGTACAGGAGGGAGCCAGCTGCCGTGATGAAGCCCCAAGGCCCTGCGCGCCTCGCCTCTCTCCTGTGGGAAGAGCACCCGAAGGCGCGCTTCTCGGCAGTAAGAAAAGCAGCAGCCCGGGCCTGAGGATGGACGACAGCTGGTGACTGTCCTCCAGGTCGGGGCGGCCGTGAGGCCCTGGGGCAGCCCCTGCCCGCCCAGCCCGTGACGGCCGGGAAGGACTGGGGGCCGAGCCAATCCAGCTCGCCGCGGGGGACTGTCCTCTCTGTGAATGTCGCCTCACTTTCTAATTTAGTGCCGCGGGAGCAAGATAGACCCCGAGGAGGGACTGGCGGCCGGTGTGCTCTCCCCGTGGTCCCTTCCTATAGAAGTCAAGGTGGGGATGTGCTGAGAGCAGCTCAGCAGTAGGTTTGCACCGAGGGAAGGCAGGACTTAAGAAATAAAGGACAGAAAGGAAGACATGAGAGAGGAAATGAAGACGGGACCAGGGGACACAGCTTCTGGAACTGAGAGCCTCGACCCCAGCTTCCACCTGGTATTTAGTAGAAATTACGAAGCAGTCGCTGTCGCGCTGTCGCTGACTTTCAAGGCTGCTTGTCACTGAAGCGGCGGCACCTGCCCTGCTGGGGAACAGGCCACACCAAGTTCAAGTGCCTCCGCAGGCACACGGTTTAGGTGCCGGCCGGACAGCGTCCCACTAGTCAAGGCCGGGGCTGTTTTCAAACGACGCCATCTGCCCTGAGCAAGTGCTAAATGCTGGAAGAGCCACCTTAAGGAAGGCTAGTCATTCATTCAGTCAATCATTCATTCAACAGACACTTATCAAGCATCTACTATGTCCCAGACACTCCGAGCAGGGACTGCGCAAGCATGGCTCTTCCTGTCCTGAATGTTAATTGTGGAATAAAAGAATAAGGAGAAGAAGGAAGGAGGGAAGGAGGGAAGGAGGGAAGGAGGGAGGGAAGGAAGGAGTAAAAATAAGCTTGAAATTGCCCCTAATGAGAGCATTTACTCCATGGAATGGGTACATGGGCCATCACCCTCCACCTCCCACCATTCGCCCTGCCCCTTCCCTCTGAATTCCAGTTCAGAAATATTTTATGAGAGCGGTGGACTTGGCCCAGTGGTTGGGGCGTCCGTCTACCACATGGGAGGTCCATGGTTCAAATCTCGGGCCTCCTGACCCATGTGGAGCTGGCCCATGTGCAGTGCTGATGCGCTCAAGGAGTGCCCTGCCACGCAGGGGTGTCCCCCACATAGGGGAGCCCCACATGCAAGGAGTGCGCCCCGTAAGGAGAGCCGCCCAGCGCGAAAGAAAGTGCAGCCTGCCCAGGAATGGCACCGCACATGGAGAGCTGACACAACAAGATGATGCAACAAAAAGAAACACAGATTCCTGTGCCGCTGACAACAACAGAAGCGGACAAAGAAGACGCAGCAAATAGACACAGAGAGCAGACAACTGGGGGGGGGGGGGAGGGGGGAAGGGGAGAAAAATAAATAAATAAATAAATAAATCCTTAAAAAGAAAAAAAGAAATATTTTATGAGATCAGGAGCCTGTAGTCAGTCCTTGTGGTTAGCCACATAAAGCTTATCTATGGAATTTTTCAGGAAAAGTTACAGTATCTACAGCTCCTTTGTGTAACCATTGGCTTTCCTGATTTCTGCACCCCTCTCTTTGACTCCCAACCATCTTCTATTCCTATTCCAGTAGAGCGTTGGAAGGGAAAAAAGAATTAAAATACCCTGAAAACGAATGATTCTCGCCGAGTGTCGATGCACCTTCTAAATCACATTCTGGAAGCATTCGCAGCCAAGGGTTTTGTTTCCACCCCTCTCGCTCTGCATTTTTCAAAGCCAGGCCTGCTCACCAACGGCAGCAAATGGGGAAAATCCACTTGGGGGACCTGCTGAAGAGCAGATGTCGTCTCTTCCTCGTCTCTCCTCTTGCCCTGGAAGCGCCGGCGGGGGCGGAGCAGGTGTCCCCACAGCCCCTGCGGGAGAGGCGGGAGGCAGGCGGGCATGCCGCAGAGCAGGGCGCCAGGGCCGGGGGGCTGGGAGGCTGAGGGGCGGTGCAGCCCACTGAGGGGCGCCTGGGGACAGAGGACACCCGTGCCAGGGGCTGGCGCTGAAGACGGGAGCCTGGGACCATCGGAATACACAGGCATGGTGACGTGGCCGAACACACCGCATGGACGAGACAGAAGCAGAGGAGCGAGGGCACCGGAGCCTTCCACGGTCTTCCAGCTGCTCCCCAGAAAGCACGTCTTGGCTGCACAGAGGGGGAGCGCCCTGCCGTGGAGACGCCTGGCAGACGCCGTCCTAAGTGACTTGATTTAGCACCAGCGAGGGGACACATCCGAGTCCCGGCTGCCTCGGGACGCCCGGCCAAGACCCAGCCTCGCCTTTGACGTTGCTGATAGAGATGCCCAACTTGACTCCAATCAAGACGAAGCATCAGACAAACCTGAATCATTTCACGAAAGAGCTGGCCGGGACTCTTCCAGCGTGTCAGATCATGGGATTCAAGGAGGAGACGGAGGGAGCGGCCCAGACGTGACGCCTCACTGAGACGCGGGACTTCGAACTGGACGCTCCTGCTGTAAAGAACGTTATTGGGATGACTGCAGAAAACGGAAGGAGATCTGAGAATTCGACGTCGACCTGGGCCGGTGTTGATTTCCTGGTTTTAATGGTGCATGGAGGTTCCAGAGGGGAAGGTCTTTGTTTGTAGGAAATACGTGCAAAAGTTGAGGCATCGGCTCAGCAACTTATCCTTCGATGGACCACACACAAAAAAGCGTACTGTGCTTCTAGTGCTTCTCTATTTTCCAAAATTAAAATAAAATTAATGCAGTTTCTAGGGTCCTGCCCCAGACCTTCCAAACCAGAGCAGCCAGAGGCAGGGGCCCTCAGGTGGATTTCCTAACTGCCCAGAAAGCAGCTGCGTGAGAAAACCGCTCCTTCCGAAGGACCCTTTGCTGCCACCTGGTGGGAACTGTCATATAAATAAGCAACTCTGTACTCGACTGCACTTCTAGAAAGTGCCCCTCTAGAACTTGACCTGTACACCCAGCTCTACGAGGCCTGTTGCTGTGTACACTGAAATAAGCCCCTTTGGTCCTTGTCAAAAGAAAGAGGGAACTTCTGCTTCCACTCAAGGTGCAGTAACGGGAACTGTATTCATCCTCCCATTTGAAACCATCCAGGTGTCAACTACAGTGTAAACCATTATCCATGCGGGCAGCGGTGCTCCAAAGTGCAGTCCCCAAATGCAATGAACGTGCCACGATGATGGAAGAGGGTGTTGAGGTGGGAGGAGAGGGGTGAGGGGGTGGGGGTATATGGGGACCTCTTATATTTTTTGAATGTCACATTTAAAAAAAAATAGAGATCATAGAACCAAAAAATAATAATAATAAAGGAAATTATATTACAATTTTTAAAAAACAAACATAAGAAACACTGGTTTTCAAGGTACTGGCTCTGAGGCAGTGAAGGACAATGATGCCCAAGAAATGGGTGACGAGGAAGACGAGCCCTACAATTGCCCCGTTTACCTCCCTGAGAGACTTTTCAGGCTGTAGCCCAGGGAGGGGCCCTGAGGGGGAGCACGGAGAACTCCCCGAGATAGAGAGATGGAGCTGCGAGTGGGGGAGATGGAGGCAGAGCACCAGCACAGGCGGGTGTGCAGAGAGGGCGCCCGGGAGCTGGGAGGGACCCCGGGCAAGTTTCCAGCAGAGCCCCGGTCAGGGCAAGCACTTGAGGAAGCACTTGGAGACAGAGCCCATCTCGGGGGAGCAGAGGAGAGCGCCCAGAACGCACTCGAGGCTGGGAAGAGTGCGTGCCCAGAACCAGGCTGGGAAAGTTCCCACGCACGGGCCACAGGGAAGCATGTTCAGGAGACCGGGCCTCGGTAGTGGAGAATGATTAACGCTGGACTGAGCACTGCTCCAGATAGCCTAAAAGCTCATAAAAGCACGCCCGTAAAGGATCACACTGTTTCTAAGTGACTTAATAGTCTCCCAGAATAAAACTCAAGAATGCGTATAAGAATACAAAATGAGGAGGATCCACACACAATGTCTGGCATCCAATCAAAGATTTTCAGGCACATACAAAGAAGCAAGAAAACATGAGCCACAATGAGGAGAATAATCAATCAATTGAAACAGACTCAGAACTCACACAAATACTAGAATTAATAGATGAGGACATTAAAATAGGTATTATAACTTGTATTAGTCAGGGCTCTCTAGGGAAACAGAACCTATAGGAAACATCTGTAAATATTATGAAATTTTAATAAAAAGTGTCTCATGCGACTGTGAGGATACACAAATCCAAATCCCACAGTGCAGGCTGCAAGTCAGGAATGTCAGTGGAAGTCCTGGGTGAATTCTCCAAGAGAAGCTGGCTGGCTGCAGTAGAAATTCTCCCTTCTGACTGCTGAAATCACTTTTCCTTTTAAAGCCTTCAAGTGATGCAATGATATGTCTCAGCAAGCCGAGAGGACCTCAGGCTGGTGCTCCCCTCTCCACTCCGCTCCTAGAGTGGGGTGCCACTGAGAGAAGCTTGCCACTGCCCCCACCCCCAGTTACAGCGCCCTGGTCCTGATCATCTCTTCCCAAAGAAACCAGCTTCATGGGCCACTGAGGGTGGACAAGCGCAAACCTGATGGCTTTCTTAAGGACAGAACTTGTGGTGAGAGGGGATGAAGAGACCTGTAGACTTAAGGAAGGTACAGCCTATACTGCAGGCGGCTCGTCTGTGGTGGAGAACAATGGGATCATCAGATGGGAGGAGTCCTAATAGGGGCAGAGTAAATATCCAACATGGCGCTCAGAAACATCTTTCAAAGGAGGCCCAGTTTGATTGATTTGTCTGCAGAGCAATTTATGTCCCAGGACATTGTTGAAAACAAGCAGTGGCATTTAAAAGCTGAGTGTGCCGTGAATAGAGAAAAAGGAGGGCCTCCCAGTACCGCTGTCAACCCAAGATAGTTTTGGGCAGACCCAAAGCTGTACCTCCCTGGGGAGCTACAGCAGACTTACCACTGTGAGGGGGAAATAGGCGTCACCAAAGAACCCACCCAGCCACTAAAACATGAAAAGCAAATATTAATAATAAGCCCTGAGGAGTGGCGTGGAAACCAGGGCACAGAGTTGCTACAATACATTATCTAAAATGTCCAATTTCCAAAAAATAAATTATGAGGTATGCAAAGAAACAGAAAAATAGGGCCTTTACACTAGGGAAAAAAAGAAAACAATACAAAATTCCTGTGAGAGTGAGCAGATGTTAGATTTAATAGAAAAAAAAGTACTTCAAAATAGCCATTACAAATATGTCCACAAATCTAAAGGAAAACATGATTACCAAAGTAAAGGAAGGTTTCATGACAAAGCCACATCAAATAAAAGAGATAGAAATTATAAAAAATAACTAAATGGAAATTTCAGAGTTTAAAAGTACAATAACTTCACTAGAGGGACATGAGAGAGAAAAAAAAGAATGAAGAAAAATTAACAGAGCCTCAGAAAAATGTGGGACACCATCAATCACATCAACATACATGTAATGGGAGTACCAAGAGGAGAAGAGAGAGAGAAAGGAGCAGAAAAAAAAAAATTCAAGGAAATAATCGCAGAAAACTTCCTGAATTTATGGAAAAAAAAAATCTATATATTCAGGAATCTCAACAAACTCAAAGTACAATAAACAGACACATATTAAAAGCTGAAAGTCAAAGAGAAATCTTTACAGGGACAAGAGAAAAATGACTCATCGCTTACAAATGAACCACAATAAGATTAAAAGCCGACTTCTCAGCAGAAACAACAGAGGCCAGAACTCAGTGGGATAATGTATTCAAAGTGTTCAAAGAGCCTCAAGTACAAGAAACATTAAGACTCACCACGGCACATCATAATAGCTCAAAATTAGTGATAAAGAGAAAATCTCAAAAGCTGTCTGAGAATAAAAAAGACACTTTACACACAAAGGAAAAGTGATAGCAGATTTCTAGTTGGAAATAATACAAGCAAGAAGACAGTAAAGCAGTATCTTTAAAATGATAACAGAAAAAGCTGTCAACCTAGAAATCTACAACCTGTGAAAGTATCTTTCAAAAACAGAAGCTAAATAAAGGTGGTCACAGACATTAAAAGCTGAAAGAATTAATCACCAGCAGACCTAAACTGCAAGAAAGGTAAAAAAATCCTTCAGACACAGGAAAATGATACTAGATGAAAATATGATCTCCACAAAGGAAATGACAGCTTCATAGGCAAATATATGATTTTTCTTTAATATTTAAATCTCTCTAAAAGATAATTGACCATTTAAATGAAAATGATAATATATTGTGGGTTTTTTCACTTACATTTAAGTAAAAAACTTGAAAACACTAGCATAAAGACTGGGGCAGTAGTAATAGAATACTCATGTAAGGTTCTTATACTATGAAAGTGATATAGTATCACTTGAAAGCATATTGTGATAAATTAAAGATGTCTACCATATATCTTGAAGCAACCACTAATATAATAAAACCAAGATTTAAAGCTAATGAGCCTACAAAGGAGATAAAACAGAATCATAATAAATACTCAACTAATCCAAAAGAAGTCAGAGAGGAAAAAGGGAACAACAAACAGATGGGACAAATGAAGAGATTGTTAGATTGGATTTTAAAAAGCAAGGCCCAACTTTATGCTGTCTAGAAGAAACATATTTTAAGTGACACAAATAGGTCAATATCCCTTATCAACATAGAAGAAAAATTCTAAACAAAATTTTAGCCAATAGAATTCAGAAATATAAAATTATATATCACAAACAATTGAAATTTATGCCAGAAATGGAGGGATGATTTGATGCTGAAAAGTCAGTCAATGTAACTCACCATTTTAACAAGAAAGAAAAACCATATGATCATCTCAATAGATACAGAAAAATCATTTGACAAAATCTAATACCCATTCCTAATTAAAAAAAAAAAAATCTCTTAGCAAACTAAGCATAGAAGAGAATCCCTCAACCTGGTAAAAGGCCTCTATAAAAATCCTATGTTTTGCATCATCCTTAACGGTATAAGACTGATTTTCCCCCCAAAGTTCAGGAACAAGACAAGAATGACTGCCATTACCTCTTCTATTCGATAGATTCTGGCCCCATGCAGTAAGACAAGAAAAAGAAATAAAAGGTGTTTTAGTTTGCTAGGCTGCTTAAAGCAGATACCACGAAATGGGTTGGCTTAACAATGGGAATTTATTAGCTCACAGTTTTGAGGCTGAGAAAAATGTCCAAATCAAGCATCATCAAAGCAATGTTTTCTTCCCAAAGATTGGCTGCCACAGGTCCTTGGCAAGGCACATGGCAACATCTGCTGGCCTCTCCCTTCTCTTCTGGGTTTTATTGCTTTCAGCTTCTTTTTTTTTTTTTTTTAAAGATTTATTTTTTATTTATTTAATTCCCCTCCCCTCCCCCGGTTGTCTGTTTTCTGTCTTTTTGCTGCGTCTTGTTTCTTTGTCCGCTTCTGTTGTCTTCAGTGGCACGGGAAGTGTGGGCGGCGCCACTCCTCGGCAGGCTGCTCCCTCCTTCGCGCTGGGCGGCTCTCCTTATGGGTGCACTCCTTGCACGTGGGGCTCCCCTACGCGGGGGACACCCTTGTGTAGCACGGCACTCCTTGCGCGCATCAGCACTGCGCATGGGCCAGCTCCACACGGGTCAAGGAGGCCGGGGCCTGAACCGCGGGCCTCCCATGTGGTAGACGGACGCCCTAACCACTGGGCCAAAGTCCGTTTCCCTGCCTTCAGCTTCTTGTTTCTCTCTCTCTCTTTCTCTCTCTCTCTCTTCATTCAGTTTATAAAGTACTCCAGTAAAAGGATTAAGACCCATCCTGATTATGTTTGCATTACTATTTGCAAGCAACTTTCCTCCTTTAATTTGAATCATTTATCATTTATCAGTTTGGAATGAAACATTACAACATAAGACATTTTTCATTAAGATCATTTTACAATTTTAAAATAGCACTTCTTCTTATGCCTGTTTCAGAAGATGATAAGTTTTCACATTATTGACAATGAAATGACATGTTTGTTTATAATGTTACTGATCATTTGTATCATTGTATGGATAATTTCAGTGCATTGCCCACCTGGTATATTTTAAACTTGAACGTTCTGATGTTTCTAGTTCTTTTTCAATTAATCACATGGAAAATTCAGCTGTCCACATCTTTTTATTGTGATTGTAAAACAAGGGAAGAATGAGTTTGAGATTTTTTTTTTTTTTTAAAGATTTATTTTTATTTATTTAATTCCCCTCCCCTTCCCCGGTTGTCTGTTTTCTGTGTCTTTTTGCTGCGTCTTGTTTCTTTGTCCGCTTCTGTTGTCGGGTCAGCGGCACGGGAAGTGTGGGCGGCACCATTCCTCGGCAGGCTGCTCCCTCCTTCGCGCTGGGCGGCTCTCCTTATGGGGCGCACTCCTTGCGTGTGGGGCTCCCCTATGTGGGGGACACCCCTGTGTGGCACGGCACTCCTTGCGCGCATCAGCACTGTGCATGGGCCAGCTCCACACGGGTCAAGGAGGCCCGGGGCTTGAACCGCGGACCTCCCATGTGGTAGACGGACGCCCTAACCACTGGGCCAAAGTCCGTTTCCTGAGTTTGAGATTTTTAAGAAACCACTTTCAAGGGGGGAAATGTTTTATAAAAATGAACCAGAAAATGTTATACCTGTTTTGTTGTATTTTTTTAATAAGGATGTCTTTGTAATGTATTTCATGATTAGAATATCCAAAAAGATAAGCTGACTTGAATGGTTGTGAGCAATTTTTCCCGGTCTTATATGTGCTCTATGCATATATTTGCAGTTGGATTTTCTCCAACAGAAACTGGTTTCACTTATGGCACATTAATAAGCAATAATAGGTTTTTATTCCAATTCTAAGCATTGTGGTTGACTAACATCACCTCAATTTTTTATTATCCTTGAAGATAATGTATTTTCATATTCTTTATTTATAAAGGATCAATGCTGCTATAAATACAATTTAAAAATTTTTTTAAATTTCATTCCAATACTGTGGCAGTTTAAGATTATTTATGAATTCTAAAAAGAGAGATCATGTTTATAAACTTGTCTGTTCTTCTGGGCATGATAACCCAGAGACATCTGATTAAATTATGTTAGGATTAGGGCTTTGATTCAACCACATCGTTAGAGTGCGACTCAGCGTCTAGTCCCTGCTTCCTGGGTGGGCTGACGAAACAGACTCTCACACAAAGTTGACACACATTGAAGTAGATACGCAGAGAATCCTGTGGCCCCAGGAAAGGAAATGAGCCTGGTAGTTTACAGCTGACCTTATGAAGAGAGCAGAGCAGCTGAGCCCAGAAAGAAATGAGCCCTGGGGAGAGAGACGAGCCTAACGCCAGCCTACAGCTGAGATCAGAAGAAGCTGGGACCATCCAGCCGTAGGCGGAAGAGGAAGGCTGAACCCTTGCAAATATCGCCCGCCATCTTGTTCAACGCGTGGCAAATGACTTTGGGTAAGAAAGTACCTCTTGTTGTACCTTGAGTTGGACCCTTGAGGGTTTTGTGACTGTAAGGTAAGCTTCTACCCCCCAAATAAATACCCTTTATAAAAGTCAACAGAGTTCTGGTACTTTGCATCAGCGCCCCTTTGGCTAACTAATACAACCACCGTCAGATGCAGCTCCTTTTTTCTTTAAGAAGGGGTATATAAGTTTTCTAATGGTGTCTTCAGAAATTCATAAGATGTAAATACTGATTTGATCAGTCTTTAAGATGTGTTTAACTGTGAGAATATTTAACTAATAATGTGCATGTGATTTGTCATCCAGTATTAAGTTCTTAGTCATCGAATTTAATGTTAAAAATTGGAAAGAGGGAAACTGCAGCTTTCATTACAGACTCCTTGATTGGTAAGTTCTCTAAATGATGAGTTACACTTAACTCTGATCATGCCTCTGGATAGTGGATCTCAAGCATTTCTCTCAGGCTTTAATTTGCTAAAGCCATGCATATAAGGAAAAAAAAACCCAACAGATTATTTTAGGGGAGTCATAGATGTAGAATTATTGCTTATGTCATTTCTTAAGCAGTTATGCTCTTAATGCTTAAAAGAAGGCCGGCATTGTTCGCACAAAAAGTTGGTGATTCCCTCCCCCAAACAGTAATGAAATTACTTGTGTTGAGTAAACTTTTTATGTCATCTTATCTTAAAAGCTGAAAAGGTCCCTTTGTTTCTATTTATTTTTAGAAATATTTTCTATAGGTACCCTTGGTTAGAGATTTTGAAGAAATCATGTATGATGATAAAAGCATATGAATGGTTCAGTAGATGTAAATAAATTTCCATTTAAGGAAACATTTATTTTTACATGAAAGGTTTATTTGAAATTTTTAAAAAGACTCTCCCTGAATGATGTGGGTCATATTGAAGGAGCCTTCTCAAAATGGCTCCAAACCCACGGGAATGGAGTAGATTTAAGAATGAATCTTTCAAGGGTCCCACAGCTTCAAACCACCACAAAAGGCATTCAAAATGGAAAAGTCTTTATAATATGCAACTAACATTATTGTTTCTGTGGAAAATCTGATGGAATTGACAAAAAAGCTATCAGAACTAATAAGTGAATTTAGCTAAGATTGCAGGGTAAAAGAGCAATATAAAAGTCAATTTTATTTCTATACACCAGGAATGAATAATCCAGAAATTTAAATTTAAAAAACACCATTGAAAATAGCATATATATATGATATACTTAGGGATAAATCTTACAAGTGCTAAGTACCTATATACTAGAAATTACCAAACTGCTAAGAAAAATTAAAAACCTAAGTAAATGGGGAGACACAACTTGTTCATGGGTTAAGCAAACCAGTATTGTTAAGATATCAGTTATCTCCAAATTAATTTATAGATTCAATGCAATCTCAGTCAAAATCCTAGCAGATGTTTTATGGAAACTGATGAGTAGATTCTAGGATTCATATGGAAATACACAGAACCTAGAACTGACAAAATGATTTGGGAAAAGAACAACTAAGTTGGAGGGTTAGCGCAGAGAGTAGTCTTGACATCAAAATAGACAAAGGAGAACAGTGAAACAGACTAAAGAGCCTAGAAAGAAACCCATACATATATAAACACGGATTTTTTTTTACATAGATGAAAAGGCAGTTAAATGAAGAAAGGATAATTTTTTCAACAAATAACACTGGAACAACTGGCTATCCATAGGGGGAATGATCTGTACTTTGTACCATATACAGAAATTAACTGAAAATGGATCAAATAGACCTAACTGTAAAACCTAGAACTATAAAACTTTAAAACATTTGAATAAAACATAAGAGAAAATCTTTGTGACCTTGGATTAGGCAAAGATTTCTTAGATATGATACTGAAAGGACAATCCATAAAAGAACAAATTGACAAATTGGATTTCATCAAAATTTAAAACTTCTGCTCCTCAGATAACTCTCTTAAGACAATGAAAAGACAAGCCAGAAATAGAGAAAATATTTATACAACATACATCTGTTAAAGGACTTGCTTTAAGAATGTATAAAATACTCTTGATAATAAAAAACTGATGACCCCAATAAAACACTCTACCAAAGAAGATATATAGATGGCAAATAAGCACAGAAAAAGAAGTGCAATATCATTAGTCCATAAAGAAATGCAGATTAAAACCACTACACACCTACTAGAATAGCTAAATTAAAAAGACCAACCATAACCACCACTGGCAAGGATATGGGCACATGAAACTGGAATTCTCCTACACTGCTGGTGGAAACACAAAATGGAAAACAGTCTGGCAGTTTCTTAAAGAGTTAAGCCTGCACCTACCATGCGATTTGGCCATTGCATTCCTGGGTATTAACATGAGAGAGAAGAAAGCGCGTCTTCCTGGTTGCTTTATTTGTAAAAGCTCTAAAGTAGAAACAACCCAAATGTCCACAACCAGGTGAACAGATAAAGAAATGTTGGGATATTCATACGAGGGAATACTACTCCGCAATAAAAAGGAAAGAACTTTTGAAACACACAGCATGGATAGTTGTCAAAATAACTGAGCTATGTGGACCAAGCCAGCCTAAAAAGGAGTACATGCTGTATTATTCAATTATGTAGACCTCTAGAAAATGAACTAATCTATAGCGACAGAAAGCAGATCCGTGTTTTCCCGGGAGAGGGTGCGTGGAGAGGGACGAGAGGGAGAATTTACGAAGGGGCACGAGGAAACCTTTTGCAGTGATGGATATGTTCCCTATTTGATTGTGACGATGGCTTCATGGTTATACATATATGTCAAAACTTACTAAACTGTACACTTTAAATAGGTGCTGTTTATTTTATGTTAAATATACTTCAGAATGCCGTTAAAAAAGAAACTAGGTGTGATGAATTCGCTAAGGTCAAAAGGCGAGAACGGCCAGTTAAGATTTTGCTTGTCGTTGAATGAATAGAACCAAATGGGTAAATATGTCACTGTTCAGTTCAACTAAATGTCAGTGAAAGGCTGGCGCCAACCCACGTGCCTGCCCGTTGTGCAATGGTTTTGTACGCTATGGTAATCTACAAGTTAGGATATCAAGGATTTTATAATGATTTTAAAAATCATTGTGTAAATATGAGGAAAAGATGGACGAATGCTAAGTGAATGAAGAAGATCACAAAATTGTATCTAAAACAGTATATGTGCATTTTGGTCAGGAACTAGAAAAATTTATGGAAAAAATAGTTGACATACGGGTAGTAGGGCTATGGGTAACAATTTTTCTTTGTTTACTATTATTCAAGTAACAACTGGTGAAAAATAGGAATGGAAATATTTTCAGAACTGTTACTTTTAAATCGGTGGCATAAGGGCCATTTTCTCACGCCTCTTTATTTTTATATTTGATTCAAAACCCAAATCGGTGGCTTAGGGAGGGAACTCGGGCGCCTTTACAGGAGTGTGACTAATCGGGCAATTGACTGCTTCGAGCACGTGGACCGCTAGGTAGTACTTTCAAAAGGTTGTCCTGGGATTAATGGAACCCAAGAGAACCGCCATTAAAACGGAGAAGCTAGGTTGAAATATTATCAGATTAAAGGTTGCCACATCCTGGATTCTTCACCAAAATTCTTCCACTGACAGGCACGACTTTCGTAGTTGCCTGGGGGAAGGAAGGCATCAGCAAACCTGCACATTGACCCTTTGGGCTCCCTGAAACCTTCTTCCAGGATCTCCTGAGCGTCGCGGCAGCTGCCCCTGGGAACTACGCCCTCCAACCAGACCTGCGTTTCTGTGTCCCAGAGGCCCCCGGCGTCTGTTGAAGACTGGATAAACTGCAGCCGCTCCCCCAAAGCCTACCGAACACCTCTCTTGTGTCAGGCTCTGCATGCTGGGAAGACAATGACGAATAAATCACAGCTCCTGCCCTGGAAGAAATTGCAAAGAATTAGGTAGACTCCAGGGGCTGTGGGGCTGCAGAGTGCCTGCAAATGTGAGTTTACTGTTACCTTTTTAACAGCAGTTTAAGTTTTTATTTCTTCTGCTTCTACATTTTCATTGTAGGAAATTCAAACAATTCAGAAAAGAAGAAAGAAAATCAAGACTCCCTGAAATCTTACCATGAAGAAAGAAGCATTGCTAATATTGGGTGACTCTCCTTCCAGACATTTTATTACGTTCATGTATTAAGTACACTGGAACTATACTCTCAATGCTATTTTTCAGCTTGCCTTTTCTAAGCAGCGCTATGAACATAGCACATCTCCGGATGTGTTAATATACGTCATCTTTTCTTATGGGATTTTAGCTATTTTCATATCACCACGAAGCAGGCCAGATAGGGAATCAATAGAAGGATCTGGAACCTGGCAAGGAGTCCACGACAGCTGCTGGAACACCCTCAGGAGAAATCCCATTCAGAGTGAGATTTCCCCTGGAAGCCAGGAGAAGCCCCGGATATTCTCCAGGGGCCTTATCATTGGGCCGTCCTGGGGGAATGATGGGTGGGCTAACCAATCAAAACAGCAAACAGCTGGGACTCCTCCCCTGCCATTAGCAAAGGGGTGGAACAATGAATGATTTACAAAAGCAAGCAGGAAGCCAACTTAGTCGTCGTCTTCTTGCCTTTGCCCTGTCCCTGGGCCAGTTTCTGCCTGTTCCCGCGTCCCCTGCTCTCGCCATTTCTCCGCCACCGTGATGGCCACGTAAGTAAAACCTGGGCATTTATCATCTATAACGGGGAGCTGTAATCTGTAAATCTCTTTATCATACTTCAGCCCCTTCCTCTCTCTGGGACCCATGATCTGTTATTTTCCTCCCATTTCTCTTCCCTCTCTACCTTAATAAATTACTGGCATATCAACGTGGCTTGCTCTTGAAATTTATTTCTTGTAGTTTAGCCAAGGACAAAATCCGGCTGCAACCAGATGAAGTCGAAACGCCGTGGCCTGTCGTGAAAGTCTGCAGGCTCTGACCCACCTGATCCTTGGTGCTCGCGCCCACCTTGCCTTGTGGGCACTTGTCTTGTCGCAGGGTGAAGGAACTCTGGCCACGGGTTGGAAGGTTTTGCCAGGAGCTGTTCCACCTTGCCTTGTGGGCCCTTGTCTTGCCGCAGGGTGAAGGAACTCTGGCCACGGGTTGGAAGGTTTTGCCAGGAGCTGCTGCTGCTCCTGGGCCATCACTTAACCCGAAGTCCCCACTTTTGACTTCTGGGCAACGAGGGCGGTATGTGCCCTGCCTGCCTTTTACATGCAGCCAGGAGCCTCTAGGCCTTCGTGCCACTTCCCTCTGCCGGAAACCACCGTAGGAACAGGGGGCAAACCAGTCCAGTGCATGAGACCGGTGAGAAAACGGGGATTACGAGGCGTGAAAGGGCTGCCCCTGCCCTGGTGGCCAGATGGTTAAATTTGTGAATCAAATCATGTCCCCCAGCACCTCTGAATTCAGAGGCAGAGCCAGCTCAAGGCTCTCTGTGATGTGGCTGCCCGTTAACCATCTGTCCTCATGTCCTGCCACGCTCTCCTTCCTTCCCTCCATGCCAGCCGCAGAGGCCCCCTCAGAACACCAGGCCTGCTTCTGCCTCAGGGCCTTTGCACTGGCTGTCCCCTGTCTAGAATGTTCTTTCTGGGCCTATCCACATGCTGGGTGCCCTGTCACTGTGCCTCAGCATCTGGATCTCTGCTAGGTCCCTTGGAGACCACCCCGACATCTGCCTGTACAGGATAAACAGCTCCCGGCTGCTTGCCACGTGCTACCTGGGGTGGCACCCCGGCAAGAGTCCAGCACACGCTCCCCAGTCCCCACTCTTGTGTGACCGACAGCTCTGCCGTAAAACATCCTGACGGCCAGCCCTCCAGGTCCACTGCGACCTGTGGCCCCGCCTGCTTGGTGGACCCTGAGCTTCTGGCCACTCCCTGCGTGGCCTGTGCGGCCTGCTGCCCTTCTGCCCAGGTCCCGAGCCTCCCCGCGCCTCTGGTGTCGCTCGTTCCTGCCTGCCTGGCTCTTGCCAGCACAGCTCGTCTCCACTCAGCGGCCACGTTCTGAGCAGGCCCTGCCCTGACCACGCTGTTGGAAACGAAGCAGGGGCTGCATCTGCCATCCTGCTGTTCTTCTCTCCCAAACTCCCACCGCTGTCTAAAGTCCTCTACACGCGCCACCCTCGAGCCCGCCTGTCGCCCTCCTCGCCCACCAGAACGTAAGCTCCACGAGGGCAGGCGTTCTGTCCGCTTGGCTCGCTGTTTCTGCAGCGCTGAGAGCCGGCCTGGCATACGCGGAAGATGCTGAGTAATACGTGTGGAGTGACCTGGACGGGGCAGAGGGGGAGGCAAGGGCTGTTCCCACCGCCGTCCACGCGCGGGGCCCCCTCGAAACCGCACGGCGCACAGCCGCGCAGCTGGGGACACGGACCCTAGAGCCACCACGGAGCTGCCACGCCGAAGAGTACACGTTGCTACAGAAAAATAGTTTCTAATGACAAAACGATGCAGAAACATCTATAAATAAGGGAAAAAAATCACTGGACGTCCTTTTGCCTGGGAATAAGCTCCACTACCACGTGCTCGCCCTCTGTCCAGGTGGCTCTCGAAGGATGTGGGCACACGTGCGCTCCCATTTCACATGAGCAGCATGGAGTCATGGAGCGGTGCTAAAACCTGCCTTTTCTTCTTTTTTTTAGCCAATTGTATATTTCGGTCAACCTTCCCAGTCAATAAATACAGATCCCTGTTGCCGCGCTAACCCAGGGCTCTATGAGCCGGATCCCCGTTTTCATAGATAAAGCTTTCTCGGAGCACAGCCGTGTCCGTTGCCCTGCGTCCGCTCTATGGCTGCTGTCGTGCTAAGTGGCAGAGTTGCTTATTTGTGACAGAAGCCCTAGGACTCACACGGCCTCAGTCATTTAGTTTGGCTTTTTGCCACAGTTTCTCAACAGTACGAGGAGCGTCATAACTGCATGTCCCCGGGTGGGACGCGTTCAGCTGGCGCAGGCTCTGTCGCCCACCGGGGTCACGCAGGCGTCTTTGCGCGCTCGTCCAGGAGCTCGCCCCGGGACCGATCCCTGGAGCGCAGAGCTCGGTAAAGATCTCGACACCCGCCACCAAGCAGCTCGCAGGCGGGCTGTCCCCGGGCCAGTGCCTCTGCTCGTCCCTCCGGCATGGAAGCCGCTTCCTTCCACGCGCCTCTTGCCGTGCTTTTTCATGTTCTTCCTGTAGTTTGGCTCTGTTTAGTCAACTGAAGTAAAATCAGTTCCTTTTTGTAAGGAAAGGGTGAATTTTCATTTTCACAAAAAGACAACTCCAGAGCCGGCTCTGGAGGAGGGAGGGAAAGGGGTTCTAGCGGCTTTGGCGCCAAGAATTTGAAAAGTGGCGCCCGAACAAGAGCGGCCAATAGTGAGAGGTGAGGGCGGGGCCAAAGGGAGGGCGGCCAATGGTGAGAAGCGAGGGCGGGGTCCAACCAAGGGTGGCCAATGGTGAGAAGTGAGGGTGGGGCCAAAGTGAGGGCGGCCAATGGTGAGAAGTGAGGGTGGGGCCAAAGGGAGGGCGGCCAATGGTGTGAGGTGAGGGTGGGGCCAAAGTGAGGATGGCCAATGGTGAGAAGCAAGGGTGGGGCCAAAGCGAGGGCGGCCAATGGTGAGAAGTGAGGGCGGGGCCAATGGTGAAAGTGGTGCTGAATTTGAAAAGCGGTGCCAGGAGTGAAAGTGCTGAGCCTGCTCAGAGCGGCCACCATAAGCTAGTTAGACCTAGGATAGGCTGTGACCCCTGAAGCACCCAATCAGTCTAGTTAGGTCTAGGATAGGCTGTGACCCCTGAAGCACCCAATCAGTCTAGTTAGACCTAGGATAGGCTGTGACCCCTGAAGCACCCAATCAGTCTAGTTAGGTCTAGGATAGGCTGTGACCCCTGAAGCACCCAATCATTCTAGTTAGGTCTAGGATAGGCTGTGACCCCTGAAGCACCCAATCATTCTAGTTAGGTCTAGGATAGGCTGTGACCCCTGAAGCACCCAATCAGTCTAGTTAGACCTAGGATAGGCTGTGACCCCTGAAGCACCCAATCATTCTAGTTAGGTCTAGGATAGGCTGTGACCCCTGAAGCACCCAATCAGTGGGGAGCAGGGGAGGGACCTGCGGGTTAGGGTTAGGGTATAAATGTCCCTGTTTCTTGCTGTCTGGCTCGCCCATGTTATCCGGGTCACGTTCCCGTTCTTGCAAGATCACACAATTCTTTTCTCCTCCACAATAGGTGAGCTCTTGTTCTCTTACAGGTGCAGCCTTCTTTCTAACAATTTTGAAGTTGTCAACTTGTGCTCAGCTCTCAGGGATTCCTGTCCACAGAGCTAGGCCAGTGGCTTGGCAGAGGTTTGGAGAGCCCCAAAGAGAAGGGGCAAGATGGGGAAAAAAAGAGGAGGGGGAGGCTGGAAGCTTCGAGACAGGCACTGAGGCAGCACACTCTGACACTGCCAAAGGATCGACTGTGGATGAACCTGTCTGACCTTGAACTCCATGCAGTAACTGAGAGCTTAGATGTCCACGTAGCACGACTGTGGCCTTGTTTTTTGTGTGCATATACAGCTCTGTCTCATTAAATTGCCCAGGATTTTCTCACTGGTCAGCTAGACAAAAATCCTTTGCCTAGTTCCTAATTGTTATTACTGGTAGGAAAAATCAAGAAATAATGAAACTAACAATAGATGAAACTACATATGGCAAACATAGCTACCAACAACAAATTGACAGAAGGATCAAATTTTCTTGACAAAATATAGATTTGCAAAATTTGACCTCAGAGACTCTGGATTTGGAAAACAAAACAAAAATTACTACGGTTGAAACTAAATGAGGAATAACTGTAGTGGTTCAAAAAACTGATCAATGAGTCCAAGTTGTATAAAAACAATGAAAATAAAAAAGAATCATTGCACTAAAGAGATTTCTGTGAAATAAAATTTGAAAATGCTTTATTATCCTTTATAGAGTATCAACCAAGTAATTGAGATTTCTCCAGAAAGTATTCTGATGAATATTCACCCATGTTGGAGATGAACTTTCTTTAGACCCAGAGCTAGACTAATAAACTCTACTCATTGCCCAAATGAGGGAGCTTGGTTGGGCTTTTGTTTTTCATTTTCCAAAAGACTTCAGGGATCTCTGGATCCCTGGAAGAAGGCAAACGGAGTGCATTTTCTACCAGTTGTTCTCTGCAGAATGTTTCCAAGTAAATGGCAGCCGATTTTAACAAGCCCCTAGAAGAGAAAAAGTTTTCAGCGAAAGACCCTGCATCAATGTTATATCTCTTTCTCATAGTCCCAGGGAGGCTAACATTGTACCATTTCAAAGACTTTTTTTATAGAGCACATTTAATAGCAAATAAGGGAATATTTTACAGTTTAATGACACAATTTCACGTGTGAGTTTTGTTTGGTTTATAGGCCATATTATTTTCACCAGTCTACTATATTTCTTTACTAGGTTTCTGGTGAGGATTTTATAATGATATGACAATTTGTCTTTTATTGGAATATTTTATTGGAATATTCTGTTTATTGGTTTGAAAAATGCAAACAAGGGTGAGAAAGAAAATACAAACATCAGAAAGTGGCCACGGGCTCCCTCCGTGGTGAGCAGGCCCAGACTGTAAGCACCAAGTCCATTCTATTTTGGTTGTTACGACTTCCTGTGACCTCCTTTAAAAAGACATTGTTCTAAAAGTTAGATTATATGTGGAAGAAATTTTAGGAGGTGGAAAGCAGGGGAGAAAAAGTGCAAACCCAAAAAAGCGATAGCTAAAATGCCATGAAGAGTCATGATTACATTTTTTTCTTTCTCTCATCAGATTGCACAATTCCAAGAAAGCCCAGTTGAAACGCAAACTGTTTAAAAATGACTGTAGCCACACAGGTGAAACTTGGTATTAAGAGAGAGAAAAAAAATACTTGTCTGTGAGCTTCTGGAGGGTAGGGGTTTTTACCTCTTTATTTTGAGAACTTAATAAAGTGCTGGCACAGAGTAGGAACTTTTTTGAGTAAATGAATGAATGAATGGAAAAAATGCATAAATTAAAATGTTATTTAAATATTTCCAACTCATTAATCGAGCTCAGCGTTTCTCAGCCTTGGATGCACATCAGAATCGTTTAGGGAGGTGTTTTCCCCTTCACTTTCAAGTGAAGCTTTATATACAGAAGAGTGCACACATCTTGGGGAGCTTTCAAAAACTGCGGATGCCCTCTGGGTTGGTTAAAATTAAAAAGACCGACAGTGACTAGTCGTGACAAGATCGTGGAGCAACTGGAGCACTAACACACTGCTGGAGGGAACGCAGCACGGTAGTGATGGCTTAGGAAGACAACCTGGAGGTTTTTAATCAAACTGAGCAGGCAGGGAACCTGCTGTGATCAAGATGGCAGAGCAAGAAGCCTCAGAGCTCCATATCAACAGAGCTTTGAACCGCCAGCAAGAACTGGCATCATCGCCCTTCCCAGAGCTCCAGACCCCAGTGCCCAGCTGTGGTACAGGGCGGGCACCGAGGCGGGGAATGGCCAGCTCAGGCGGCGCTGGCCGGGGCAGTAGGTGAGACCCCACGCTGGAGGGAGCAGGGCAGCCCGTGGGCCACCTGGGCTGCTTTGTCGGGTCTCCTTGGTGGCAGCCTGAGGCCTTGAACCACGGCGGACGCTGCAGGTTTGCTGGCCCGGAACGTCCCTCCTCGGGGACAGCCCACACGCTCTCCTTCAGAATGCGGTCATGGCTGCTGGCGACACAGTGAGGGCCGGGACAGGGAGGAAACTTTCCTGGGAAGAGGGGACATCCGCATCCATGTAAACGGGGAATGCCAGGCCCACGCATGCACACCTAAGACACGGCTCGTGAGCAGAGAGGCTCCGGGCCCTGCGCTCCAGCCTGAGACTAGCCTCTGAACACCGTGGGTGGATAAGCCCAGAAGCAGGGCACTGCTTTGTTCTGTTTTTGGTTAGTTCCTGGCATTCAGGGAAAGGTCCGTCACAGAATTGGTTGGATACAAGCTCAAAAAGCAAATGCCTCAGCGTCTAAATTCCAACGACAGCATATTAAGATATCAAAGTGCCCAGGTTTCCACAAATGGTCACAAAACAGACAAAGAAACAGGAAGCAAAGGAAAATATTAACGCATTTAGAAACCACCAATGAGGAGAACCAGACCTGGGACATACCAGACAAAGACTTCTTAAAAATGCCCTAAATATGCTCAAAGAGCTAAAGGAAAACATGGACAAAGAACTAAAGGAAATCAGGAAAATACAGGTAAACACAAAGAAAATATCAACAGAAATGGTAATTATGAAAAGGAATCAAACACAGCTGAGGACCACAGTAATAGAAATTAAAATTTCCCCAGAGGGGAGCAATGTGTATCAGTGGTTGAGTGCCTGCCTCCCACATATGAGGTCCTGGGTTCGATCTCTGGTACCTCCTAAAAGTGTGTGTGTGTGTGTGTAATTCCCTAGAGGAGCTCAACAACAGATTGGAGCTGGCAGGAGAAGGACTCAGTGAACTTGAAGATAACACTATTGAACTCTTTCAGTCTGAGGAGCAGAAGGAAGAAAGAATGAAGAAAAGTGAACAGAACCTGAGGAAACTGTGGGACACCAAAAGCGTACCAATATATGCATTGTGGAAGTCCCAAAAGGAGGAGAGAGAAAGAACATTCAAATGAACAATGGCTGAAAAATTACCAAATAAAATGAAAGACTTGAATATACACATTCAGAATGCTCGTCAACCTCCCAGCAGGATAAACCCAAACAGACCCACACTGTGACATATTATAACCAAACTGACAAATGCCGAAGATAAGAGAGAATTCTGAAAACCCCAAGAGAGAAGTAACGTGTCACACACAAGGGAGCCTCAAGAAGATTAGGTGCCAGTTTCTCATCAGAAACCATGCAGGCAAGAAGGTATGAATTATTTAAAGTGCTATAAGCAAAAAAAATTGCCAACCAAGAAGTCTATGTTTGGCAAAACTGTCTTTCAAAAATGAGGGAGAGATTAAGACATTCCCACGTAAACAGGAGCTGGGGGAGTTGGTCACCACGGGACCAGCCCTGCAGAGATGCTAAGTAAAGGCAGCTCTGCAGGTTGAGAGGACAAAGGACAGTGGACTGAAGCTGCATGAAGAAATGCAGACCTCTGGGGAGGGTAACGACAGGGGTAAATGTAAACACCAGGACTATTGTATTTTTGGTTTTAAGTTCATTTTTTACAGCTTACGGGATCAAAAAGGCATAAAATGAAATAAGTCAGTCGTTTTGAACATATATATATGCAATTTTTGACAAAAACTACATAAAGGTGGGGAGACAGGGCTACAGGAATATACTTTGTATATATTATTGAAGTACTCTCTTGCCTACATAAAAAGGTTGAGATTTCTTTTGGTCTTTATGATATCTTCTGTGGATTGCTTGTGGGGAGTCACATTCTGGTTTAATGCTTATTCAATAATAAAATTATTTTTCTTTATCTTTAAAAATAACCAAAAAACCCAAACTGATACTTACCATATGATTCAGCAATTCACTTCTAGGTATTTACCAAAGAGAAATAAATAAATAAACAAATGAACATATACACAAAGACTTTTACTTGAATGTCTGTAGAAGCTTTATTCATACCAGCCTGCAACCAGAAATAGCCAAAATGCTCATCAACAGGTAAATGGATAAAGTGTGACGCATCCATATAATACTAATGAACAGCAAAAGAGAATGAAACTAGGAATACCTATAAACAATAGCGACTCTCAAAAACATTATGCTGAGTGAAAGAAGCCAGACTGTTTGATCCCATTTATAAGAAATTCTAGAATCAGTACAATTAATCTGTAGTGACAACTCAGATCAATAATAGTTGCCTGGGACTGGGATGGTGGGTTATTTGGGAGATGAAAATGTTCTATA
This sequence comes from Dasypus novemcinctus, assembly GCF_030445035.2. NCBI lineage: Eukaryota > Metazoa > Chordata > Mammalia > Cingulata > Dasypodidae > Dasypus > Dasypus novemcinctus. The sequence continues at coordinate 41,689,136 of NC_080703.1, read as the reverse complement.
TTTTATTGGAGTGGTATTTACAGGGGTCATACATTTGTCAAAACTCATCTAACTGTACTCTTAAAATAGGTGCATTTTATTGTATGTAAATTACACCTCAAAAAAAGATGATTAAAAAAAACTACTGATGCCCCAGACTCCACTCGATGAATTAAATTATAATCTCTTGGCTGGAACCCAGACATTGGACCTATTTAAAAGAGCTCCCTGGGTGATTTTACGGGCAACCAGCATTGAGAACTATTGGCCCTAACTTTGAGAACCCAAAATAAAGAATTTTAAAAGGGGATATGAAGGACTACAGATGACGTTTATTTTCTCCTTTAATCTATTTTCTGGTATTTTCTTATTCCCCCATCATGAATTGTATTACTTGCATAATTTTTAAAAGACAGTATATTATGTTTATATTTATTTCTCTCAACCTCTCAAAATTTGCTCTAATATTCATTTCTTGGGGAAACATATTTGTGCAGATAAACCATTACCTGATATTCATTCATTCTTTTTAGTTTGATTGAACACATCCAGTGCAGATAAACCATTACCTGATATTCATTCATTCTTTTTAGTTTGATTGAACACATCCACCCATATGCCAACAACTGTCTTAGTAACTGAAGGAGAAAAAATAACAAAATAATAAAATCAATCAAGGGGACAAATGAAACAGGTATGCAAATTTATTTTTATAAGAATCCCTAAACAGTATAGTAGCACAGAGCTGACAGGAGACAAGATGATGTTATCATATTCTTGTGTGTTTTCAGAAAACAGCCTGGGAGCTTCTTAAAAAGTCCAGCTGCACTCCCACAAGACCCTGCTGTCCGACCCCCAGGTGTTTACCCAAAAGAAATGAAAGCGGATGTCCACAGAGGCTTGTACGTGAAAGCACCTCCCAACTTTATTCACAAGAGTCCGAATGGAAACAACCCACATGGCCATCAACGGGAGAATGGATAAAACAAATTGTGGTAAATCCACACTGTGGAATACTAAGCAATTAAAAGGAAAGAAACATTTGACACATTCAACATGGATGAATCTCAAAATAATTACAGTGCATGAAACCCAAATGCGAAGAAGTCTGCACAATATGATTCCACTCATACAAAATTCTAGAAAGTGCCAACTCATCTCGTGACTGCAGATGAGTGATATTGGAAGTGTGTGAATTACAAAGAGGTGATGGAAAGGTTTCTTGATTGTTGTGATGGCTTCACAGTTGTACACATAGGCCAGAACACATCAAATTGTGTGTTTTAAACAGATGCAGTGTACTGTATGTCAATTACACTGCAGCAAAGTTGTTAAAAGAGAAAGTAAGCTCTGTGACCTTAGACAGGATATTTTCCTACTCTTAAGCACATGTCCTCATTTATGAGAACAGGGGCAATATTTCAATGTTACTGAAAATAGCTAACCTCGTTAGGGTGTTGAAAATTAAATGACGCGAGCTACCTAATGTGCTTGGCGCGGAGCCGGGCACACAGTTAAGGGTAGCTCAATTGATTCTAATCCCAAGAGTGAGTTTATTTCCTCTCTCAAATGCTAAGCTGTGCATTTTACATTCTGGTTCTTGTGATAGTTTTTATAGAGCCCAGACAAAATATTTTCATTCTTAATATCTGGAGAGGCCACTGTGTGCAAGACAGGGGAAAAAGCAATGGCCCCGCTGGGTGAAGAACCAGCTTCTTACCTCTCCCACATTCAGGCTGTGTAAACTTGGGGAGATGGCACTTGAAACCCAGGGGTGTCGTGGTGAAAATCAACTGAGATCAAAACCCACTTATTTGAAGAACGAAAGGGGTTAAATATTTTCTTTCCCTCAGGCTTCCTCACAGGCCAGGGGCGTCACCTGGGAAGAGCAGCCGCTGGCCATGGTGGCCTTTGTGATGTACTGCTGGCCTTGGGGCCGGCCTTTCTGGCCAGAAGAACAATGACCGCTAGAATAACTGTTTGAGCTGCTTTTACTTTCTCTTAATATTTCTAGAGAGAATTGAAGAACTTATTACATGCTATTGCCTAATGTCCTGGTAATCATTTAAAAGTAAAGACTTTGCCATTAAAAAAAAAAGAATTAGATTGTTTTACAGAGGAGGAAACTGAGGCTCACAGAGAACCTTGCCCAAGGTTCTCCAGGAAGTGGCTGAGGCTAGGATTTGAAGCGCATGTTCTTTTCCTAACATTCTAGTGCATACCCTGAGATGGTTCCAAAATGATCAGTTATAAGGACACTGTTTGTAGTAGCAATCAACCCATCGAGTTAAAAAAATAATCATTTACAATTTTAAAATAAAATCCACCTGTCCCTCGGCAGGAGAAAGGCTGCCTAAAACGGGGGCTACTCAATTGCTGTAACCAGATGGCGCTGAGAATAAAGTGCAGTTCCCTCATCGACCCGGAGTCTCACGAGGTAAGCCAAAAAAGCAAGCTGCAGGGTAAGTCCATTTTACAAAGTTCGAGTCAGTGAAAGCGTCGGCTGCTGCCACTGGGGGCGTGGCCACCAACAGCTGGGGCCCCTGCCTTAGCCCGAGCAAGGGCAGGAGTTAACAGCTGAAAAGGGACCACGCAGGCCAGAGCCTTCTCTCCGCCTGGAGGAGCCCGCACCCGATCTCGGCTCACACTTTGTCCTTCTCTCCCATTTCTCGGCAAGCTCTGTTCTTTCCCCCCATTTCCCAATAAATCCTTTTGACTGGTCTAACTAAAAATTTAAAAATCAGGTGAAAATAAGCCAAGTATTTAGTGGACGATTCCACCAAAATTCAGTTTAGCTGGGGAGGAAACAGGTGTGTTCAGGGAGGACAGCTGGGGAACTTCTAAGCTAAAGGAATGTTCTAGTTCTTAAGCCAGTTTGGGTGCTTATTATTCTTAGAGGAATACTCCTTATTCTGCAGGAACGGTTTTTAGCACACACACACAGAAGTAGTATGGACCTCCATATGCCCAAGATTCGGGAACGTGACTTCTAAACCTGTTATTTCTGATATTGATTCGTCATTCTTGTTATAGACAGAATAAGGGAGAAAAAGGTCCAACGACAGGCCATGCTTGCGTAAAAACCACCGGCCAGGTGGGCAGAGGCTGTCCCCGCCGAGAGGCCGGCACAGCGTGCCCGCCCTCCGGCCAAGCCCTCCCACGCCCGCAGCGGGTGCCCTTGGCAGCCGGCTTTCCCTCGGTGGTCGCCCCCTCCTACCACTTACCTATGGCCCCAAGTCGTGGTTTTCAGACTTCATTTGGGACAACACAATCCACTTTTCAGTCGGCTCATACCCTTGCATGTGAACAGTTGTACTCCTGGGCTTGGGCTTAGCAGAGAAAAAGGAATTAAGTCAATAAAATCCCTTACAGAAAGGTCAAAATGGACTTGCGAGGGTTGTTCTCCAAATCCAGCTATTCCAACACAAGGGGCAGCCTGAGATTGTATCTGAGAGATCCCTGATTAACATCTAGGGCAGTATTTCTCAAAGTGTGTGCCGCAGAATGACCTTGGGGACCTGTATTATTAGACTCACCCCAAACATACAGAATAAGAGCATCCAAGAACGGGGCCCAGGAATCAGCATTCTGAAAATCACCCCAAGAGATGCTTCTGGTGCTCTCTGATCACACCACGGGACTGGCTTCCCTGAGGAGATCTGCCTTTAAGCACTGCAAACACTGGGCTAGGGCCATGCATGCAACCTTGCTTGGGGGGTGTGTTCTTGTTTTGTCAAAAATGGACATACTACCAACTAGCAATGTTTTCACATATAGTAGGTATATTTCTTAAAAATTCAGATTTTATTCACACCATGAAGCAACTTAAACATAGGTAGGGGAACAGTGTAGGTAAAAAAAGAGAGAACATAGCCTCCATGTTTTAAATTACCCCTCTCAGCTTCATCACTGGCCCAGCCACATTTACTGGGAGGTGTTACGTAAAAAGAAGACGGAACCATCGCGCAAGGGCAGAGAAGACATGCGCCCTGCCAACAGCCGATCCAGCCGTACCAGTGCGAATCATTTGAGTGCCAGGCCTGCCTTTCTTTTACTGTAAATAATTTCACCCAAGATTGAGAAAGAATGTTGTCTGTTTTATTTTGGAGAAAGACAATAGATGTGGTAAGAGCCTTAATGTACTTTCACTAGATTTGTTTTCTGTGAAAAAGACCTGATTAAGGATTATAAAATATCCAACTTTCTGAACTGTTTGAAATGCCACTATTGCTTCAGATTTAGGAGTTTTCATGACCTGCACTATCCCTGTCATGCGAGCATTTGTTCTATTGTTAAAGACCTATTGAACTGGTGTCTGGGAGGTTTATATGCAGGAGAAGGCACAATCCTGGCACGCAGCCTTAATGGAGGTGCACAAATATAAAAGTCTCCATGTGCCTTGGGAAAATGAACTAGAGATGCAACCAGAAAACTTTGTTTCAAACCAGTTAAAAATGTAAAATATAGCTATCATAGAGCTTAACTCTACAGTGGTAGTTTCTACTTCTGTACCAGGAGACCATTTTTTTGCATGTTCTTGGGTTTGGCCCACAGCTACTGCTATATTGGACAGATGTTTTTAACTCTAAATGCAAGGCAGAATTACCTATCATTTCTTTGCTATGCAGATTGAATATTTTGCATGAACATTCAAAAACGTATGTTTATTGTTTGAGCTTTTTATGTTTATTGTTCTCTACCACCAAATGTACTGTCTACAGATGGAAAACAGTCTTTGATGGGTGGTGAGGAATAGCTCAAAAGAAGCAGCTACACACAGAGAGACATATTACACATAATGTTGGAAAGGGCTGGAATACAGTTATCAAAATATGTACAAGAGCCGTCCTCATCTAGAAGATGACTTTCAGGGATTCCAAACGATCAGATTCAACAGCTGGCCTATTTGCAAGACTTGGTCAATAGAAAATGCTGCTGCTTCCCCCAGCACCCTTATGGTTTCCCCACCCTCTCTCCACTGCCATCTCCGTGAGAGCAGAGCGCCGCACTGTCTTATCACTGCTGCTCCATATTGCCCTAAACGACAGCGATGAAAGCAGGCAAGACGATTAAGCAACGTGGCAGCCCATTTTTATGAGTTTGCCTTTAAAGACAAGAGAATTTTAGAAAGGGGTAAAGGGGCTTTACAACTGCAGGGAACTGCTATGGAATATTATGTGTTAAGGGTAAAAGAAAAAAAAAAGCAGACAGAAAGCAGAATATATGTCTTACAGGAGTGACCAAAGTTTTTGGAGACATTTGATTTTGTCTGTGCTATACGGCATCTCTTTTTCAATACCAAAGACAGTTTTACTTTGAGAATTTTGTGGCAATCCTCAAGATGGCTGAGATATTATCAAGCAGGTTTAAAGTAACTACCCTAACATATACATATTATATAAACTTATTTCAGCTGGGTCAGGGCTAATCAAATGCTATAGAAAATGGGCAGCATACACACACATACACATTTAAGGATTACCAATTTCAGTAACTTATTATTATACATAAATACCACAATTTAATCTTTAGTGATTCAGATGCCACTATTCAATGTCCTGCTGAACACTGGTAATCAATTTTCTGGTAATGAGTCAGTTAATAAAGAGATTCCCCACTGATAAAACACAGCATATGAGCCTATGAGAGTGCAAAGGGGAGAATGTCCTCTCCCATGGACTCAGCTTCTAGAGAACCGGGATTACTGCCGTTAGTACAGAGGCAGTGAGTACTGATCTTCTGAATGTGCCCTCATGTGAAGTAAATGCAGTATGAAAAATCTAAGCTCTCCTGGGCAATCAAAATACCCCTAAATTAAAAAGTCAGAGAGATCAGACCCAAAATGTGCAGTAAAATAAAATAGAGTTTCAGAGTCCCAATCGGAGGACCTTTGTCACAAGACTGCAGAGTCGGGCTGTGTTCTCCAGCCTCTTTAAACAGCACAGACAGCTCTGCTGGGCGCCAGCAATGCAGCCCACTACTACCCACTTCCGACACTGCAACAGGAGGGATCTTCTCATGAAAACCCATCTCTTAACTTCATAAAATAAAGCAACAGAAATACAATGTACCAAAATGTGTTTCAACCCAATTCTGTGAGATCAGTCAACTGGACAATATTTGTATGTTTGAATTGTCAAGGACCTAGCCCTTGTCCATACCATCTCCTGCCCCCATTTTTTAGATAATATGACATGAATAAATAGGTCAAAAACACTTTTGAAAAAAATGTTTATTTCTATTTATTCATTTGTGCAAAGACAGTATCACAATAAGAGGAACATGTTTTTAAGTTTAAAATTAATTTTCAGTTTTGAAAGGTTCAGGACTTTGTCACTTCTTCCTACCTTACACTGTTAAATGCTTCACTCCAACAAAACAGCAAACAATAAATTTATCCCCTAGTTTTCTTTAAGGTTGTATTAGGATAATTAGAATTAACTCTTTAGAACCTGGGTACTATTTATAGTAAGCTGGAGATTTAATCAGAATGATACATGTTAGAGTGTTATAAAAAGGAATGAGAATTTTAAAAAGGACAAATTTTAGGGCAATATCAAATTCTGAGGCAGAGGAAAACCCTCTTGGGTATCCTTCAAAGTTTTAAGACCCCTCCCTTCAGATTCAGAATGAAAATATTAGGAATCAAGAGACCACACTGGTGATATGGCCCATGGTAGCTGCATTAGATTAGGGATAAAGAAGTTTCCACATTTTTAGGAAAGAAGCCAATGGAAAAAAGGCCTGGAAGCCACCTTAAACTCATACCCATGGCAGATCAAATGATGCTGACACAACTGTTTCCCCTAGAAAGGTATTATCGCGTTGCTAACTTTCCAAGGCTTAGCCCCTGAAGTGTCACACTGCCACCCTCCCCTTCTTTCCATCACCGGTTCTAAGAGCAAACCTCTCAGAGGAGCGGCAATACAAGCTGGGATCTCAAGAACACGGGGACAGCAAAGGGGCTTGGAGGCTCTACTTGTTTGTCATGACATACAGTGTCCAATGAAATGGCCAGATAATCTAAAAAAGGATTGTTAACTCCTTGCACTTCCTTGGGGTATACTTACTAAACAACTTGTGTGGTTTAGAAATATGCCAATACTACCTACTACTTAGACTCTCCTGGATATAACTTTACTTTTAAAAAGAATATGTAATAGGCTACTAAACAAAAATAAAATTCTATTTGCTCTATAATAAATAACTTATAGTTTACTGTTTTTACAAAACAATTCCTTTCAGATACTCTGATTAACCTTTAAGTGACATAAAAAAGTTTCAATATTCTTTAATACAAATATTTTGCACAATTTAAGATACAGCCATTGAGTTTAGCATATTAAGGAAAAATATGAAAAAACATAACAGGAGAATGGTAACTCACTGAGAACTTATGTACCTAGTAAAGTTTAGTTTGTTTTGGATTCTTTAAAAAAATTTAGGCCCAGAATTTTAGCTATCCTAATTACCATCCCAATCAAATAGGATATCTATGTGTGGATTTTAGATAGCAGATAAAATATTTTGAACTAATAAACGAAAAGACCCACTGATTGGACTGTTTAAGAATCTGTTTTACTGGGTTTAAATAAGGAATACTTGAATAAAGTAATATATATTGAGTTCCACTGATTAAAAGTGCAGTTTTAAAAACTCTGCTTTTGTGGTAAATTTCTAGACAAATTATAAATGCAAAGCATAAAATATTGTACTGTTTGCAGGTACTTGTTGGAGAAGTGAATGCTTAGTTTTCAAACTCAAAATTCTGACCTTTCAAAATAATAGGTTTTTAAAGCAATTTTTTTGAAAATCAGCATTTGCTTTTAAGCTCTTAAAATGTCAACTTCAATTAAAAAAACCTTACAGATAAGTTAAAGTTATTCCTTTCAGTCTTAATTATTTTTTACTTTCAACTATATATTCAACACAGAACCAGTTTCTCAATAAACATCTAATGAACAGTTTCAATGTAAAATAAAACTAGGCAATCTTATATAACTTCTACAGAAAGTCTAAGTATGATTTATCAAAATTCAGAACTAAATTTCTATAATAGTGGAAAACTTTCAGTCTCTTCTTAACATTCAAAACCAGCAACTGCGAGACTAGAAAGTAAGGAGATGATCAAACAGATTTCAGTACTGCCCGACTTCTTCTAAAGTGATGCACTCTTTTATCCTAGAAAAGACAGAGAACAACCTTTTTTACTTCACTGAAATTTCCTATTATTACTATGACGTAAGACAGTTGCAAATACTTAATGCATTTATTTTGAATCTAAAAACCATACAAATAGTGAGAAAAAAGGCGATCATTTTGAGAAGCATTCCTGAACTCTAGGAAAATAAGTCTACCACAGTGGCCAGTAAATTCAGATATAGAGGACTTAGGAGTCAAAATTATTTGATGCAGATTTTTAATTAGTGATTTGGCAGTGATGCCTCAAAGATAACTGGTGGAAATAGATGTAATTTAAAAATTTTTTTTTTCACTATCTGAAGTACATCTGGTAGAAAACATAGCTTGTGAATACTACTACAGTTCAATCTGAAATTTCATGTGTTTAGGTTAAAAGATATGTTTTGGCACACTGAAAGGAACTAGTTCATTCTTAATGGTGATTAAGATACATCATTCTATAGGAAATGAGAAAAATTTAAAATCTATGCAAAATTTTCTTTTCATGTATGTTGCCTAGAGATGTGCAGATAGAAGAGAAAGTGAGGCCTTACAAAAGAGGAGTGAG